>NC_080676.1:68205291-68520355 GCF_030445035.2 Dasypus novemcinctus
CCAGCAGGTTTCAAAGATGATTGACTGGCTATCCATGGGTTTAAAGGTCTCAATTTTTTTTTTCCCTAGAAACCCCTTGACTCTGTCTTGTTTTGGTTTTGGTTTTTTGTTTTGTTTTGTTTGTTTTGAATTCCCAAAAACCATCAATGTCCTTCTGAAGTGCAACAAACAAAGCATACAAAGGATGCTAGTACTTACACAGAGTACTTTGAGGAGACTCATTCATCCCATTTGGAGATGAGAGAGCATGTCTGGTAAAGGAAGAGTAGGTGAACTGAATGCCAATGAACAGTTGTCATCTATGATGTGCTTTTTAGGAAATGAAAGTGAAAAATTTGATATCTGTAATCAATGGGAAAATGAAAGTTCCTCCTTGACTGGGTGTGTTCGTGATACCTCAGTGGTGTATCTAAAAAAAAACAAACAAAGGATGCTAGTAGATGCGTTAAGAAGGAACTTTAAGGGAAGCAGACTTGGCCCAATGGATAGGGTGCCTGCCTACCACATGGGAGTTCCATGGTTCAAACCCCAGGCCTCTTGACCCGTGTGGAGCTGGCCCATGTGCAGTGCTGATGCATGCAAGGAGTGCCCTGCCACACAGGGGTGTCCCCCACGTAGGGGAGCCGCACGTGCAAGGAGTGCTCACATTAAGGAAAGCCACCCAGTGTGAAAGAAAGTGAGCCTGCCCAAGAATGCTGACGCACACACAGAGAGCTGACACAACAAGATGATGCAACAAAAAGCAACACAGATTCCCAGTGCCACTGATAAGGATAGAAGCGGTTACAGAAGAACACACAGCGAATGGACACAGCAGAAAACTAGGGGAGTGGGGAGAGAAATTTTTTAAAAATTAATCTTTAAAGAAAAGGAAGGAACTTTAGGAGGACTTAACAGTGTAACAAGTCATTAAGAGTACAAAAAATGGAGACAAGTAGCCTAAGTTCAAATCCTTAGTAGCTGTGTAACCTTGAACAAATTATTTAACCTCTTTATGCCTCAGTTTCTTATCTCTAAAAGAGGCTTAATTATAGCATCTGCCTTATGCACCACTTAAGGGTTAAGTAAATAAACACTTGGTATGTAGTAAGTGCTACAAAAGTGTTAGCAATTATTAGTATTATTTAGCCTTCCACCTGTAGGGTTTTGGACCACTTCCACTTTGTGCTGAATGCCAGTGTCCATACCATTGTCTCCAGTTCTGCTTGAATAGTCCAGGTGTGGAGAACTCACCACCTCCCCCAGCTAGTCCACTGCACAAAATCTGTTGGAAGTTTTACCTTGATATTGAACTAAAAACTGATGCCATCTTCTTTCTACCCATGTTATTGGTACTGTTCAGAGGACTAAAATGTGTCTTCATCACCCATTTCCTCTTTCTCTAGAGTAAACCTGCATCGTTCCTCTGAACTTCCCTAAAGGTCAATGTTTGCGGATGATGCTGCTGGAGAAATACACTCTCACAAGTCTCCTTTTTCCTCTCAAAGGTGGTGGAAGAAAACCAGAATATCTGGAAGGGCTCTTGAGTCTACAGCTCCTGTTGGCCCCACACCCTCTTAGCTACTTCAGATTTCAGCTATTTGGGGGTGGTTCCAAACTTCAAGGAGATATATCCAGGTCTCCCTTCCATAGGTCTAATTATCCCATTTTTCAGTGGGTTCTCCAAAACTCTTTGGGGTCTGAGGTTTTTGAAGATCTTGAGAGGTGCTAAGGCCCTAGGGCAGCCTGAGCCAAGAAAAACCCTTTGTGTTTCTGGTCTCCGTGGGAATTAGTGAGAGAGTTGACTCCTATAGGGATTCTACCCATTGAAATTTTCCACAGGGGAGAGACAATTAGCAACAGGAAAACATTTAAAAATAGTTCTTCCTGCTGGAGGAGAAGGCAGAGAGTTTTCCAGTAGAGCTTTCCTGCTCTGGAACCCAATGTTTAGAGCTCTGTCTTTATTCTGTGAGAAGTGCTATTCCTTGAAAAGTAGCAAAAGAATAGGACAGGGCCATGGTTCCCCACCTCCAGAACTTGAGCAGAATGAGTAACTGCATGTGTGATTTTAAAACTCACATAATCTTCTGAGCATTCATTTTTGTATTTACGAGCCTCCCTGCCTACCTAGCCAGGTTGTTGCAAGGATCCAATGAGGTAAAGCATATGAGAGTGCTTTGAAGGTTCTAATTATCTTTGCAAGAGAAGGTGGTATTATCAACTTCCCTGGATTCTATGTGCCTCTTCATGTCTAACACAGTGGTTCTATTATTTAATTATAGGAAAGATTTTACCATCCTCAACAGGATTGTAAACTCTTAAAAGACAGGACAGAAAAACCAACTCAGTCACAATTAATATTCAAGTGGCTGGCTGTCCTGTTTAAATTTCTCTCACAATGATTCTCATTGCTAGTTGTATCAACTCAGAGAAAATGGATCAGCACAGTACTTGAATAAACAAATTGAGGGATTGCAGTTATAGTTTTTTTTTTGTTATTGAACTGTCAGATTAGTCCAGATTAAAGTAAAGAGAGCACATAACATTGTAATGCAAAATGTTTCCTTACAATATATTTTACTGTAGACACTTGATTAAAGTAGGTATAAAATGGAATTGGTCATTTGTAATTTCATTACTTAGATTTAGGTTTTGTTTTTTTGTGTGTGTTTGGTTTTGTTTTAATATTTCTTACAATTGTCAAGACTCTGACATGCACGCTTTTTAAAGGAACTCTTTCTACAGCTGTCATTCACTTCTAAAATGAGGCACATAGAGTTTAGTCTTCCTAAAGAATCTTGGCCAATGCTTGAGGAGAATGAGTTTTTACATGCCATACAACATCCAAAAAGAAGAAAAAATAAGTAAAAATGGTCATAGCCTGGGGCAGAATGCAATGCAGGAAAGGGGCATGTTTTAGTTTGAGTAAAAACTTTGAAAATTTTCTTTCAGCATATTAATCCATAAGCCAAAATTGAGTTTTTACTGGCAATTGCATTTTAAAATTTTAACCTCAATATATTATTGTTTAATTACCAAATTTTTATTATGCTATGTTCTCTAATTAAGTTTTTAAAGTTAACTTTAAAATTTAAAATTTTGATATGAGTTAAAAATAAGGTCATTACATTGGAATAAGGGTATAGGCTTTCAAGCTAACTGTTTAATCTATTCATCCACTCATCCAACCATCCAAAAATATTTAGAATATAAAACTAACATCTTGTCCTTAAAATCTAAGAAAGGAACACAGATGGGTAAACCATACGTAAAACACAGCTTTGCGGTCCTGGTAGTGCTACAGAATTCATTGAAGGCAAAGAGCAAGTAATTCATTCTGTCTTTTGAGGGTAGGAATTAAACTGTTAGAAAAAGCTTCATATAGGTAAAGAATCTTGAGATGAACTTAAGGAGATACCCCTCATTTATATATACAATGTTCAGTGTGTAATAAATGTGACCACCTTACTTTCTAGTCACACTTCCTCTACTGCCTCTACTGAAGAACAAATTCTGCTTCTGAAAGGAACCAGCACCCAGAATTCAGGCTCTATATTTCCCTCGAGTCCTCTCTTATGTTTCATCCTATCATTATTAACTACAAATCAATAAATCCCACTTACCATAGGTACAGCTTATCTTACCAGCTCAAAACACAGGCAAGAAATAATGTTCTTATTTTTACAGTTCATTTCTAATAATGAGGTCAGGTTAATGAATAAGACTTCTATATATTTTCCCTCTACCATTCTCCCATCTTCAAACAGATAATAATTCCAGTATTTTCTGCTGCAGATAGAGATTTTCTATTACCTTCTAGTAGCACTTTCTTTGATTATATATTTGTTTTCCTCTTCTAATAATATTTTAACAGGTTGTTTTGAAGAAACACAGAGCTAGCCATCTATAAGAGAACTTTATAGATGAGTTATCTGAATCAAGTAAAAGGAAAATGTTTTTATGTCCTCATAGCCAAGTATGAGTTGTTTATTGTGAGAAATGCAATGTTGATCAATCCAAGACAGTTAATACTTACGAATTTCAAAGAAGCAACATTTGCTATTTAGTCAAAAGTATTACAGGGACACTGTTCCAAAGGGTTTTCCCTACTACTTTCTCCTACTGCCTGAATACTTCTCTGACCCTAAAATATCCCACACATTCTTTAAGGCCTACCATAAATGCCATAGTACTCTCTCTGGGAAACCTCCTATGATGTCTCTGGGAAACCTCCTATGATGTCTCCCTCCATTTATGGGCACTCTCTTCCCTAGTCTGTAATTTAACCTCCTATCATAATTTGTTCATTTATTCATACAACCCATAGTAACAAATGCCTACTGCATTCCAGAAACCACGCAAAACACTGGGGTAGAATGAGAAACATAAGTAGTCATGGCCACTGCTCTTAAGGTGTCTGTTCTAAGGTAGAGGGAAAATATTGATAAATAATCATACAAACAAATGCCAATGTGGCAGGTGCACAAAAGAAGTAGGGACCCACCCCATCAAGATGGTGGAGTAAGATACTTCAGAGCCACCTCCCCCACAGAAGCTTTGAACAACCAGCAGGAACTGGCAAAAAAAAACATCTTTCCCAAAGCTCTAGAAAGGAGTAGCAGTTAAAGACTGCAGCAGAAGGGCAAATGCCAAACCAAGAAAAAGAAAAAGGCTACTTAAGAGGGGTAGGGGTCAGATATCTTGGTGGGAGGTCGCTGTGGTTTTCTGCTTCAACAGTGCTTGAATGGAACGCAACCTAGCGCAGTCAACCCTTGCGGCCCGCCACTCTGAGCAGCCATCTGCCACGACTCTAGCACTGCAAAGCTGCCATCACCTCTTCTAAACTGCCTGTTGTGATGACCACGTCCCCTCTGCATGTGAGCCAGAACTAAAACCAGGACTCAGAGGCCACCATCATCCATCAGATCAACCTGGAGCTTTATGCTGCTCACGTCTACCTCTCCATATCTTACTGCTTTGACCATTATGATGTGGCTTTGAAGAACTTTGCCAGATATTTTCTTCACCAATCTCATGAGGAAAGGGAGCATGTTGAGAAACTTTTGAAGCTGCAGAACCAAAAAGATGGCTTAATCTTCCTTCAGGATATCAAGAAACCAGAATAAGACAACTGGGAAAGTGAGCTGAATGCAATGGAGTGTGTGATACGTTTGGAAAAAGGGTGAATCAGTCACTACTGGAACTGCAAAAACTGGCCACTGACAAAAACCACCCCCACTTATCTGACTTCACTGAGACACTTTACCTGAATGACCAGGGAAAGTCCATCAAAGAATTGAGTGAGTATGTAACCAGCTTGCACAACATGGGGCCCTAGATTTTGGCTTGGCAGAGTATCTCTTTGACAAGCACACCCTGGGAATAATGATGACAAGAGCTAAGCCTTAGGTCGGCTTCTCCTGTGGTCACCACAGCAGTGCATGCGTGTTGGGTTTACCATTCCCGTTTCTAGAAGTTGAATCAATATCCACCAAGTTCTTTCATTTGTATCATTCCTTCAAATAAAGTGATTTGGAACCCCTACCCCCAGCCCCCAAAGCAGAAGGGTCTTGTGGTGCCCTGAATGGCCCCTCTCCCACACCTCACCAGCATAATGTGGAGTCAGCCTGTGATTCCAGGACATGGATCCCTGGTCCTGGTTCCAGAGGGAGCAGAATAACTCTCATGCACATTCTGGGAGAATATGTATCTAGCCACCATCCCAGAACTTGCCTTATGGGTAGACGATGGCTCAGGGAACTCTCCTACAGAATGTTGGGAGAGAATAGTCAAGTCATGCAGCCTGTGAAGGGTTTGCTGCCTTTTAGGAAAAAAAAGTGCAGAGCCCAGGATTCTGAAGAAACTGTTTCTTAGGGGAGAGAGGACATTTGGAACCATGTAACTGGGGAAATTCCTGGGGCTACCAACATACCCCTAAGACAAGATGGGCACAGAAAGGACCAGGAGGCCCCTATGCTCTGGCCAGAGCAATTCTCTAAACTCATTGTAAGGATAAACTCTGAAGGAGAGGACTTGCACAGGTCAGTCCACAAAGACTGGAAAAGGTGTTCTGTTTTTGCTTATTTATTTATTTACTCCAGGCAGTCAAGGAAAGCAGTGTCATAATACCAACTGAATATAAGTTTAAGGAATAGAAACCTGAGTGATAACACATTAAAATAGCAAAATGGCCAAGTTTCAACTAAGGATTATAAAACATACAAAGAAATAGAAAATGATGGCTCAGGCAGATGAGAAAATTAAAGCATTAGAAACCATCAATGAAAAGCACCATATCTGGGACACACCAGAAAGAGACTTTTAAAAAATGGTCCAGGGAAGCAGATTTGGCCCAGTGGTTAGGGCATTCGTCTACCACATGGAAGGTCTATGGTTCAAACCCCGGGCCTCCTTGACCCGTGTGGAGCTGGCCCATGCACAGTGCTGATGCACGCAAGGAGTGCCCTGCCATGCAGAGGTATCTCCTGCACAGGGGAGCCCCACACACAAGGAGTGCGCCCCATAAGGAGAGCCGTCCAGTGCAAAAGAAAGTGCAGCCTGCCCAGGAATGGCGCCGCACACACAGAAAAAGAAACACAGATTCCCGTGGTGCTGACAACAACAGAAGCAGTTGAAAAGAACACACAGCAAATGGACACAGAGAACAGACAACTAGGATGGGGGGCGGGGGGAGGGGAGAGAAATAATAAAAAATAAAATCTTTTAAAAAAATGGTCCAATTTATGCTGAAAGAGCTAAAGGAAAACATGTATAAAGAACTAAGGAAATCAGAAAAATGATAGATGAAATAGAGACTATCAGTAGAGAGATAGAAATTATAAAAGGAACCAAACAGAACTAAGACGACAGTAGCAGAAATTTAAAATTCCCTAGAGGAATTCAAAAGCTGATTGGAGCTGGCAGAAGAAAGAATCAGAGAACTTGAAGCTAAGACTATTGAAATAATTTGGGAAAGGAGCATAAAGAAGAAAGAATGAAGAAAAGTGAACAGAGCTGTAGGAACCTGTGGGACATTATTTCTCATACCAATATATGCATTGTGGGAGTTTCAGAAAGAGAGAAAGTGGCAGAGAGAATATTCAAAGAAATAATGGCTGAAAACTTCCAAAATTTAATGAATATACACATCCAAGACACTCAGACTTCAAGCAGGATAAATCCAAATAGACTCATGTTATGGCGTACTATAATCAAACTGTTGAATGCCAAAGATAGAGAATTCTGAAAGCCACAAGAGGAAAGCAACATGTTAAGTACAAGGGACCCTCAATAAGATTAAGTGCCAGTTTCTCATGGGAAACCATGGAGGCAAGAAGAAAGTGGGATGACATATTTAAAGTGCTGAAAGCAAAAGTTGCCGAAGAGGAACTCTAAATCTGGCAAAACTGTCTTTCAAAAATGAGGGAGAGACTAAGATATTCCCAGATAAGCAAAAGCTGAGGGAGTTCATCATCACTAGACTCATTCTACTAGAGATGCTAGAGAAAATTCTGTAGGTTGAAAGGAAAAGACAATAGATCAAAGAGTCATGAAGAAATTAAGACTTCATGTAAGGGTAATGATTGGGGTAGATATAAATGCCAGTACTATTGTATTTTTGGTTTGTAATTCCACTTTTTACTTCCTATAGGATCTAAAAGGCAAGCCCATAAAATGTAGCGATAAATCAGTGATTTGAGACTCAAGGTATAAAAATGTACTTTGGGACAAGAAGAACATAAGTGAGGGGATGTAGAGGTATAGGAACATAGTTTGTGTATACCATTTTTTTTAAAGAAGTTCTTTTTTTTTTTAATGATCAATTTAGTTTTTTTTTTTTAAGATTTATTACTCTCCCTGCCCCCTCCCCCCAGTTGTCTGCTCTCTGTGTCCATTCACTGTGTGTTCTTCTGTGATCGCTTCTATCCTTATCAGCAGTACCAGGAATCTGTGTTTCTTCTGTGTTTCTTTTTGTTGCGTCATCTTGTTGTTTCAGCTCTCCGTGTGTGCGGCACCATTCCTGGGCAGACTGCACTTTCTTTAGTGCTGGGCGGCTCTCCTTACGGGCACACTCCTTGCATGTGGGGCTCCCCTACGCTGGGGACACCCCTGCGTGACAGGGCACTCCTTGCACGCATCAGCACTGTGCATGGGCCAGCTCCACATGGGTCAAGAGGCCCAGGGTATGAACTGCGGACCTCCCGTTTTGTAGGCGGACGCCCTAACCACTGGGCCAAATCTGCTTCCCTGTGTATATTATTGAAGTTAAGTTGGTATCAAAGCAAACAAGACTGTTTTAGGCTTGGAAAGTTAAATTTAGCCCCATGGTAACTACAAAGAAAATATCAGAATATGCAAGGTTATAGAGACATAAATTAGAGGACAGGTTGTGGGGTATGCAAGGGCAATAAGGAGTTAATGCATAATGGATGTAGGGTTTCTGTTTGGGGTGATGGGAAAGTTTCAGTAATGGTATGTGGTGAGGGTATATAATATTGTGAATGTGATTAATCCCATCAAATGTTATGCTTGGAAGTGGTTGAGATGGAAAAGTTATGTTGAATATATGCTCCTACAATTATAATAAAAAGCGCAACTAAAGAGGTAATGACAATTAAAGGCAGTACATAAACCTGGATGGGATCTAAGAAGGGAGGAGAAAATGCTCAAAGGGATATTATTTGGATAATGAAGGGTTTGATCTAGTGTGACAAATGAGGAAAAAGTGAGGCACTTGTCATATCATGCCTTGTGTCACAATAATTGGGCCTATGTTTAATATCTGATGCTCACCTCACCTCAAATACATACATTTACACATTCACACACACAAAGACTTTGTTCCCTTTCATGAAAACTCTGAGGTTTATGCATCATATAATAACATAACTATCACGTCCCCCATGCAGTGGGTGACAACATAGGATGGTCCATAAATCTCCTCTGAATTGAATTAAAAATTCACCCAGAGCTGGAGAATAGTCCCATGATTCTGTTTCTTTCCAGATAGAGTTAATCACAGTTCATCTGCAAATAAGATACTAATAAAATTTATTATAACCTTATGATGCAATTGTATACAAAAGCAGCATGTGTCATGCCTTTATGTTTTTCCTGAAAATCAAAGGCACATCTGCCAGATGGTTTCAGGTATGGTTAAAATAAGGAAGGTCTTGAAAGAAACTCAAGCCAGGAAGAAAGCAGCGGTAGGAATCCTTTAATTGAGCAGTCTAGCATAATGATCGTGGAAGACCAAGAGACAGGAAGACCTAGGTCAAGAAATTTCTAAATTGTCATTCTGACAGGTCTCATATTTGCAGACTTTGCAGTTGTTTCCATTTCCAATTGTATTAGTCAGCCAAAGGGGTGCTGATGCAAAATACCATAAATCAGCTGGTTTTTATAAAGGGTATTTATTTGGGGTAGAAGCTTACAGTTACCAGGCCATAAAGCATAAGTTACTTCCCTTACCAAAGTCTATTGCCACGTGTTGGAGCAAAATGGCTGCCAACATCTGCCAGGGCTCAGGCTTCCTGGGTTCCTCTCTTCCCAGGGTTCATTTCTGTCCAGGCTCAGCTCCTCTGTTTTCACCACAAGGTCAGCTATAGACTATCAGGTGACCAGCTCTGTCTCTCTGCCTGGGGTTTCTGCCATGTCTAAGGAGCCATCTCTATTCCTCTGTGTTCTTCTCCCGTGTGTTCACTTCCCAGGCTCCAGCTCAAAACTTCAGTATCAAAACTCCAACTCTGTCCTTTGCCATGTCTTTTATCCATGAGTCCCCACCCCTTCCTGGCCCTTCTGATGTGGCCCAATCAAAGCCCTAATCCTAATTTAATCACACCCTGGTACAGACCAATTTATAAACATAATCCAATATCTATTTTTGGAATTCATGAACCATATCAAACTGCTACTACCAATTTTATAGGTTATTTATCAAATAATGAAAAGGAAGAACCTCAAGTGAAGTCTGGTCTACAGCCTCACACAAGTGCACACCCTAAGTGTCTAATCATGCTAGTAGGTAAGTCACAGGGATAATGCTTCCAGGAGTCAACACTACATAAACTTTTTCAGCATCCGGGGCTTGTGTAAAATTTCTGTGTAGACTCAAATGTGATTTTTATTTTGAAATCTATATCCTCTTAGATCCATTTGTTCTCATTTGGCAGAGTTCAATGGTTCAGGTTAATACACTCAAATCAAACTGGACCTGGTTCACTCTCAACTCTGACACTTACTAGATGATCTTATGGCATTACTTCATTTCTCCAAGCTTCTGTTTTCCTCCTTTGCACAAGGCAGTGAGTATTAATTTCTACCTAACAGGATTAAGAGTGAACAATTGTTAAGAATTGTCAGAATAAAATAAAATAAGGTACCTACCAGATAGTTAGTAATCAATAAATGGTGGTGATGATGATGATAGTAGTAACAGTGGGGCTTATTGACATTCAAAACTTTTGGGAAACTGTTCCATTTATATTCTTTCTCATACTAGAAGATAAATTCAACAACACTAATCATCTGTTACTTAATTTTTTATCATAACATCTATGAAAATAACTAAGAACCACTTTTGTGGTTTGAGGGTGGAATCTAAGAAAATTAAATTTTAAAACAAGGTTTTGAAAATGTTTACTTTATCAAAACTCTGTAAGAAATGAAGGGGGCTCCACTTTTAGGGTGGTAGAAATGTTCTCAAATTAGATCATGGTAAGGGTTGTATAACTTTATAATATACTAAAAGTCACTGAATTGTACATTTTAAAAGGGTGAATTTTATGGCATGTGAATTATATTTCAATTTAAAAGTTTCTAAAGGAAAATATTGGACCTCAGCAAAATAGTTTATAATATTTATTAACGGTGTTTTACCTACTTTTTCTCTTTCCAGTTCAGTTGCCTTTCTGATTTGGAAGTAAGTCCACCATAAATCCCACAATTATGATTGATTTGGTTGTTAAACTATTAGATGACTTCATGGGAACATTTGAAATTACTAAGCTATACACTCCCAAGTTCAAATCCCAGAGTTACTAGTTAATAGCTATTTGTTCTTGAACAAATTTCTTAAATTCTTTGAGCTTCATTTTTCTCCTTTGCAAAATGAAACTAATAACCTGCCTTGCAGTATTGGTGTTGCAACAAAATATGAAACAGAGTGAAAAAAGAAAAAAGAATGTACTTAACACAGAGTTTATCACTTAGCAGACTCCCTGTAACAGGAATTTCTCCTCTCTCTTTTCCCAATTTAAAAGAGAGCTTTTTTTTTTTTAAATCATGACCTGGTATAAATCACCCACTGGTCAGTTCTGTATTTAAAATTTATAATTTGGTAAATGCAAATGGAATTACCTTTCTTAAAGGTGGAATCTAAAACTTTAAGGTCATTGACAATGTTTTGGATTCTTACATTTGGAAAGGAAGGGACATGAACAGAAAACATGGAAAAACAACCCCCTTCCATTTCCCACCACACGCCTGATGCCGTCACTGACACCTCGAGCTGAGGAATATAAGTAGCTTTTGCTTAGGAGGAGGTGTTAGCATGATGGATGCTTGTTTGGAGGCTGTTTTTTGTTTTTGCTTTTTGGTTTTACTTCCAGGCATGACCTAGACACCCAGCATGAGGTCTGTGCTCTGGATTAGCATGTACCAAGATCATGCCTTGGTCATTTTATTCATCTTCATAGATTCAACCATCAGAAAGAACAGCTTTGCCTGTGACAAAGCAACCTGTACTAAGATTTCCATTATGTTTTTAAAAATATATCTACTTGGGGGATGGGGAATATTGAAAGTATACACACAAAAATACAGCAGCAGTTATTTCTCAGTGACTATTTTAGTGATTATTGGCAATTGAAGGGAAGCAGTAGATGAAGCATTTACGATCATAGATCCTGGAGTTATACCACCTGGGTCTGACTCCTGCTCTACTGCCTCCTGGCACAATGATTTTGTGCAAGCCACTTAATCACTCTAGCCATCCGTTGCTACTTATAGAAAAGGAGAATAGTAATACATCCCAGAGTAAGGTTTAACTGAGATAATGAATGTAAAACAAAGAGTACAGTGCCCGTGGAATATAAACAAACCTCAACGAACTTTCATTATCATCAATTCCTATCCTATCTCACTGTATTTTCAGATTTTCTGCTATTAATGTTTGTAGTGTAATGAAAAACTTGGCTGGTTTTTGTCCCCAGTTCCTGGGAAGGGAAGCTCTGAATCCTTGGAATTGCCCTGGATAGGAGTGTCTTTTAGTTATTTATGGGGTAGGAGGCTGGCGTTGAGGTACATAAATAGTCAAGAGATGTTTTAGAGAACAAAGATGGCCAAGCAATCTCTAAACTTAATTAATTTTCAGAAACAGAATTCAGAGCCAGAGGTGACCATGAAAATATAAACCCACCCTGAAAATTTCATAGAAGTTGGTGATGGGGTAGATATTGAATTTTCCAAAAGTCACAAAATGGGAATCAAACTAATCTAGTTCTTACTGGGTGCTGTGACTTCAGCTATATCTGAGATAAATACACACATGCACACATTGATATGAAACAAGTGTATTTGGAGTTCATTTATCAAATAACCTCAAAGATTGCAACATAGACACAAACCTAAACGAAGATAAGAAGGGAGAAAAGGAAGAAAAGACATCTGAGTACCCAAAACACTGTCATAAAATTGTTGCATTGAATTTCATATATCTTGTTGGGGCACATTAAGTCCATACGCAACATTTTTTATTTACTTTTACTTTGCATATTACTCTACATAGCTGTTTTACCACACTCAAGAGTCTGGAACAAGGACTGGGAAACTATAGGCTGCAGAACAAATCTGACCTATTGCCTGTTCTTATAAGTAAACTTTTATTGGAATACAGCCACGCCCATTTGTTTGTTTATTATTGATAATTTAAGTGAAAAAGAAAGCAATCAAACCAATTGAGGTCATTTGGTGTGGAGACAAATGGACAAAATGCTTTAATTTTATTTTTTAGAAGAGTCTTGTACTAAAAGGGGTAAGCTCTGGTATCTGGAAAATTCACTTACATAAATTGCCTCATATTTCTGAGAATTTTACTGCAAAGTTAAACCATATTGGTGCTAAAGATATCTAAAAAAGCCATTAGACATATAAAAAATCTGTGATATTTCTTGTTAGATAGCATTAAATATTATAAGTGTTCTATAATACTGGATGTGGATGTCACATTTCTTTTATTCTTTTAATTATTTTTAGTGAGGCAATACAGGGTAGAGTTTAAGAGAACTGGTTCTGGAGCCATACTATTTGGACTCACAACCCAGTCCACTGACCATTAATAGTTGTGAGATCTTGGGCATGAAACTGGAGATAGTTTTGAGTACTAAACTGTCAGACCTCTGTGACCCCTTTCATTCTGTCAGTCAGCGTGTCTAGATAAGAGCTAGGGCATTTATTTCATAGGCATTCACCACAACTACCTTGTCTAGACTTTGACTTTTCTTACTCTTGGGGACTAGAGAAGTCAGACGACATTGTTCGAAAAGAGCTGGAACGTTCTGTGACCAGATATAAAAACTCACAGGAGATCAGTTGAGGCATAGTCAAGGGAAATGCCATTCTCCACCCAGATCAGGAACACCTGTGATAAAAACAGCAGCCTATAGCGCAGCAGTAAGCAGGACTCCTGTGCCAACTACAGCTGCCTGAGGAACCAAATGCCCCGTGGTACTCCCTTGTGTAGCTACCCACCTAATTCTTTGCACTCTGCTATCCAAACTGCTTGTGTATAAGCTTTAGTTATTTAAGATAAGCCTGCCGATTCACCATGGCAAACATATTTTCCCTGGCACCAAGTTGCAGGAGGCATTTATCATGTACATCCACATAAAAAGGACAGTGAGCATTACAAAGAACACCGTCTTCCAAGGCAGTTTTTGGAATAATCCACTAAATTCTGAAAAACCTTTCTGGTGACAATTTTTCTTTCTCTCCCACCAAAAACCCTTCACAAGTATGAGCATAGCTTTCAAGAAATATTTACCTTCTAGCTAAGCTGTGAATTCTGTCCTATTGCCATCCTTAGTTCCAAGTGGATCCTGTCCAGAGGAGAGCGACTTTACCAGTGACATGTGGTGGAGAACAGGATTGTAGAGGGTAAAGAAAGTAATTACCAGGATAAAATAAAATTGCCCACAAAATATCCAGAGGGCTGTTTTATGGCAACAAAATATTATAATTTTTCAGTGTGGTAATCCCTCAAAGAAACCAAGGCAAGACACTGGTACATTAATGTCTTAACTCAATATAAGAAATCTTTCTATCCCTTAAATCTATCCACAGTTGGAATTACCTATCTTGGGCTATAGCGAGCTTTCTATCCTTTTAGAGGATATTTGAACTTTGGGCAAAGGGAGTTGAACCAAATGGCTGTAATCTCTGAAATAAATTTGGTCTTAGAGTGTTTGAGAAGAAAAGTGGCTCAACCAGGACTGATTAAAAACATAGGGATCTGTGTTTCCCAAAGAAACTAGGGAAAAGTTCATGACTTCTCTGACTCAGGGAGGGGTACAATTAACTTGGAATAGCAGTTGCCCTAGGAAAAACCTACTGAATGAGAGACAGTGCAGCAAAGTGGAAAGAAACTTGACTTTTGAGCCTGGCAGACTTGGATTCAAATCCTAGTTCTATCACTTATTTGCTGGATGACCTTAGACAATTTACATGAGCTCTCTTAAGTCTCACTTGTTTCATCTAAATGGCAATAAGAATGCCTCATTGGAGAATGTTGTATGCTTCATGTTGTAGTAACTATGAGATATTACACATAAATTGTCTAGCACAGTGTTAGGCTTGGAAGAGAACCTAATACATAAATTGAAGTTATGATTAATATTCAGTAATAGGATTTAAGACCCATCCTGAGTCAGCCGGGCCATACCCTAATGAAATAACCTCATAAAAATGTCCTATTTACAATAGGTTTATACCTATAGGAATGGATTAAGTTTAAGAACATGTTTTTCTGGGGATCACAACTCCAAGCCTCCACATTCCACCATCTGGTCCCCAAAAAGACATGTTCTTTCCATATGTAAAATACATTCATTCCATCACAACATCCCCCAAACCTTAAGTCATTTCAGTAACAAAGCTAAGTACATAGTCTCATCAAAAGCAGTTAGGAGGTGGTCTGCCTGGGGAACGATTCCTCTGTTACGGACCTGGAAAACCTAGAAAACAAGTTATCTGCTTTAACTATACAAGGGAGGAACAGGCATAGGATAGACATTTCCATTCCAGAGGGGAAAGTTGGGAAGAAAACAGGGGTCATGGGTGCCAAACAATTCCCAAACCCAGCAGGACAAGCTCCATTCGATTTCAAGGTCTAAGAGCCATCTATGGTATGAGGCTTTGTCCCCTGGGCCTGATGCAGCAGCAGCCCCACCCCTTCCACTTTCCGTACTTAGCCTGGAAATTTCTTAAGCTAAACATCCAAGTTGATGGCTTGCAATTTCTACCTGCCATCCAATATCAGAACCCAATTTCTTTGCCACTTTACAACAAGGACAGCCTTTCCTCCAGTTTCCAAGAATACATTTATCCTTTCCTTCTAAGGCCTCGACAGAAGTCCCTTTAGAAACCATATTTCTACCAGTAGACTTGACAAAGCAGTCTAAGCTTTCTCTATCAACTGCCTCACAATTCTTCCAACTGTTATCCATTACCTGATTCCAAAGCTGTTTCCACATTTTTTAGTATTTGCAATAGCAGCACCTCACCCCTAATACCAAAACGCTGTTTTAATTTCCTGGCTGCCAAAGCAAATACCATGTGATGGGTTGACTTAAACAACAGGACATTACTGGCTCATGGTTTTGAGGCTAGGAGAAGGGCAACACGAAGGCTTCCTCAAGGCAGGGCTTTCTCCCAGAAGACTGTGGCATCCTGGGGTTGGCTAGCAGGAATATTTGTTACTTGACTTTTCTGTCACATAACAATGTACATGGTAGCCTCCCCTGGATTTTCAATTCTGTTGAATTCCAGTTTCTGGCTGCTCTCTCTGGCTTTTATCTCTTTGTGGCCTTCCCTACAAGGCCTTTAGTAATAAGATTAAGGCCCATTGTGAGTCAGTCGAGCCGTACCCTAACTGAAGTAACCTCATCAAATTCTATTTACAATGGGTTTACCCTTTTTTTTTTTTTTTTTTAAATTTCTGGGCTACATAGTTCAAAGCCACCACAATAATGGATGAATGAATGAGATGCTGTTGTCCATCTATGAGGATTTGCCCATACCTGTCAAGGCAAAGGTAACCACCTGAATTCTAGCTCAGCCTCTACAAATATTCCTTAGAAATACCCAACTATCTCTGTACTAAAGCCACACATTAAAAGCAACCACATGACAATTATTTTTTTATTAACCATAATATGGGACACTTTATAGAAAACAGACTGGCAATTTCCATTGGCAGTAGAACAGAAGTAGTCTTTCTTCCAGAGCAAAAGCACCTGTTGGCATCTGTTTTATTAGGTGTTTGTTTCTTGTAAGTTTGTAGCCAAGAATCAATCTCAAATTAAACTGAGTTCCCAACTCAACAAAGTTTATTTTCTTCACAAAACTCCTGTGTTTTAGTTTTCTTAGGCTGCCAAAACAATATATCAGAAATAGGTTGGCTTTTACAATGGGGATTTATTAACTTTTAAACTTACAGTTCTGAGGCTGTGAAAATGTCCAAATCAAGGCATCATCAGAAGATGCTTTCTCCCCCAGCTGTAGCTGTGGGTTAGCAGTCACAGGGCAGCATCTGTTTGTCTCTCCCCTGTCCTATCCCCTCTTCTCTGGGCTTAGTTGCTTTCAGCTTTGGGCTGATCTGTTTGTGGCTTATCTCTCTCCTGGGTTCCATTGATTTCAGCTTCTGGAGGCTTCTCTCTGTAGCTTTTTTCTGTGTCTGTGGCTTTTTATTCTTCCATTTATCAAGGACTCCAGGAAAAGGATTAAGACCCACCCCAGGTCCTGCAGTCAATCAAAGGCCCTTAACTGAAGTAATTTAATCAAAAGGTTCCAGCTACAATAGTTTCACATGCACAGGAATGGATTAACTTAAGAACATAATTTTCTGAGGTCCAAAAATAATCAAACCACCACACCCTGTTCTCTCAGTAAACCACCAGTCTCTCTTTTCAGCACTTTGACTATACCAATTCATTTAAGGAAAGTTGTCTCTAATTATTCATGATTGTACTTTGTAATAAGCTGAAGTCTTTGCAAAGGTATATTACAGTTGACAAACCTTGCATAATTTATACAAATTATAGATTACATTGAAGTAAATTGGCAACATGGAAGTAATACTGGATTCTAAACAGCTTACAGAATATGAAACTGAATTCAGTACCAATAGGAAATGTTCTTTGGCTTTACAGTTTTCAAAATATCTGATCTAGGTTCATGATAGAACACATCTCATAGAACTGGTATTCCTACCCTAGCACTGGCCCAAGCTATTTCTTGGCTACTATTTCTTGGTTCCAATAATCATTTTTCTCTCTGTAGCTTCTGCAACCACTTTCTTCTATACATGCTAGGAAAGAATGCTATATTCCTCTATTCCTTTGGAATACTTCCCACATATTAGCTAGAAAATTTACTGGAGGCCTCTGTAGCAGGTTCAGAAGGTAGATGACCAGAGTTCTTGTTTCAATTGAACTGGTGACAAAATATAACATTAAGTAATTTAAAAGAAAGGCCTCATTTCCCCAAGCATCCATTCATTTGTTTGAAATACAAAGTATAAGGTGGACACATTTCAAAAATTTCAAGTTTAAGTAAGAATGCTAGAATTGACAGAAATGTCCCACATTACATAGTCCAATGCTTTTATTATACAGATGGAAAAAATTGAGCCCAGAGAAGGGAAATGTATCACTCAAGATAATTAGTAACACAGTGATTCAGATTGGAGTAGACCCACCTGTTTACTTCTAAATGGGCCTGTTTACTTCCTTTCCAAAGGATTTAGCTTGATTTCCTCTTTTCTGTTACTCAAACTATAGAGCAATCACCTGTGTATTCCTTGGTAAAACTATGACTCATTCATTTCACCTATGATAGAGGTCAATTAATTTGTTAAAGTAATTATTAGATTCTGAGCATTATTAATTCTGTTGGTAGTTATTCTCTAATAATGTTCCAATTAGGTGAGAGAAGCAGAAAGATTGAAAGGCATTATTTACTTAGCTCTATTGTTAAGTTCTAACACATGTATTGATAGTCTTATAAATCACAATAAAGAATATTTTAAAACTGGAACTATTAACCTAAAAAATCAGAGAAAGGAAAACTAATTTCCATATCTGATACCTATTCTCTCTGAAGCCTCAAAATATGTTCCTTTGGTAATAACGCATTAAAATATTACCAACGTCGTCTTCGGGACATGGAGCTGCCCTGGATGGTGCTTCAGAGGTAATCACCGGACATTGTAAATCCTCACAGGGCCTACATGATGGAATAGAGGAGAGTATGGGCCATGATGTGAACCAATGTATATGAGGTGCAGAGGTGCCCAAAGATGTACTTACCAAATCCAATGGATGTGTCATGATGATGGGAACGAGTGTTGTTGGGGGGGGGGAGAGGGGGGGTGGGGGGGTGGGGTTGAATGGGACCTCACATATATATTTTTAATGTAATATTATTACAAAGTCAATAAAAAAAAAATTAAAAAAAATTAAAAAAATTAAAAAAAAAAAAAAAAAATATTACCAACGTCTATTAAGAACCTGAAGAAAATTTCACTTGGGTTGCTTCAATAAAAAACAAAGCCTCTCTTATGTCTTCACGTTACTTTCCTACTACAAACTACTGCTGCTTTTCTTACGAGGCTGTAAAGTGGAAGCTGTAGATTATGCTCCCCTAAACTATATCATGCAAGCTAATTGTACTAATAGGAGGTCAGGTTAAAAAACTTGGACCTTTTGTCATGTCAAAACCATTGAAAGATTTAAATTCAGTGTTTGGTATAATCAAATATGTTTTTCAACAGGACTACTCTAGTACCAATATGGAGATGGGGAAGATTATGTTTTCCTGACAAGAAATGCTAAGAGCTTAAACTATGGTTAATGCAATGAGGATAAAGATAAGAGAACAGATGCGTATGCTTAGGATACAAGGGAAGTGAATGAAAAGAAGAAGCAATGACGTCCAAGTTCCAAACATTATTGCTAAATAGAAAAAACAGCTCACAATCTAAAAGGAGATTTTTGTAAGCATTTTTTAATTCATAACTAAATAATGATTATTCATGATAGAATGTGGGAAGTTCCACATATAGGAAGTAAATTAAAAGGCAGGCAAAATCACACTGATGATAAAGATAAGGAAATGAATTGTAAGTAATGTAGTATGCCATGCTTGTTAGGCCTTAAGAAAGGGAGAAAGTCATTTCAGACAAAGAGAAAAACCACAAGGGCAGATACAGTGAGTTCAAGAGATCTGGGGGCTAATCAAGGAAAAAGACATGAGCACTAGATGGCAGTACTGTAAAGCAAGCTATTTATAGGGTGACTTGGACAGGTTGCATGAGAGGGGCAGTCTCTCTCAGCAGGAAACCTTCCAGAGGCTTTGGTGCAAGAGACCTCCAGAAGGGGAAGAGGGCAAGGGAAATTCCCAGGGTAGAGGGGAACATGGAGAAGGGTTGGGAGCTTACGTGTCCAGGTGATGTGGCAGAGTTAGCATGCAAGGGAGTCCCTGGGTCATAGAACTCTGAGGGGCCAGAGTGGCTTAGAGTCTTTTAACCACAAGGCTTTATCCTGTCTATGACTAGCAAATGTTGGGCGGAGTTTTGTGGGGCATGCAAAGAAGACTGACTCTAAATGCCTAAAAATTGCTTATTTGTGCTATATTTTCAAGCAATCAAATATATTGTCATTTGAGTTTGGCACCAGTGGGCTTTCAGGGCTAATGGCCAAGCTGCTTTGAATAGACAATACAGTGGGTCAATGACAGGTGTCATCTTTGACTCATTTATATACTAGCAGGGTATATTTTTGAAAGAACAAGTAGTCCAGCACAGCTATAGAGTTAGGTCAGATCGGTTAGGAGTTGAGGGCAGAAAGGTAGATTGGAGAGACACAATAGAGGCCTTTGGATATATCATTGAAAAGTTCAGAGTTAATTCAAGAAAAAATAGGAGTCAAGTCTTTGTAACTGACTTAATGAATATGAAAAAAATGCACATTGAAACATGTCAAACATTTAAAGAACACAAATATCTTTCTCTCAAAAAAAAAAAGCAAAATTTTCTTTGCTCATTTTGGCTTCTATTCCCTGGAAAGCCTATTAACTGTCAGATGTAGAGGCCACCAAGGTCAAGAGCCCTCACATCCAAGAATGGATATTGTATGTCATATGAATAAAATCATAATTGATGACGTTCTGAACTTCTGTCTGTAGCCATGGTGAAGCAACTAGTTTTGGATTTACCCATCTTATATTAAAAAAACTAGAAAATTGGACAAAACCTATTAGAAAACTATTTCCAGGCATTTAAAAACAGATAATACAGAACTATGATCCCTGATAGAAAGGAATAATGAGAAATAAGCACCCCATTAACTCCAGTTTTTCACTTGGGGCCATTTTCCAGAAGGTGGCATGGGAGGTGAAACCCAAGTGGAGAATGGCAGTCTTATTGAGGCACAGATCAGAGTTTGGGGCTACTGAGGTTACTGGAATTTGTGGGAGGAGGGTACTGGAAAGGAGAGGGCTGCAGAGAGTAGGGGAAGCAAGAAGTCTGCATAGAGATTGCTTCAGGTCCTTGACCAAAAGCTAGGGTACTCATGTGTAGACTCTGTGAGACCCACCAGAGAGCAGCTACTGTTACTAAGTCATTGAGCCAAGTTCCAGATTTGTGTTTCCTGAGGTTATTTATTTTAACTAGAAAAGTATTTTAAACTGAATAATAATAAAAATACAGCATATCAAATGTGTGAGATACAGGTAAAGCTGGGCTTGGTGGGAAATGTATAGCATTAAAATGTATGTATCAAAAAATAAGAATGAAAATCAATAACCTAAGAAGCCACCTCAAGAAGTTAGAAAAAAGAAGAATAAATTAAACCCAAAGAAAGTCTTCCTGCAAAGGAAATAATAGAAAGCAGAAATTAATGAAATAGAAAACAAATGCACAAGGGAAAAAAATCAACAAAACCACAAGCTGGCTCTGATTGGAGATATTAATACTTCTGATTAGAGATATAGAAATTAAGGAGTGCTAAGAGATGTTGAAATTCTAACCCAGGCAGAGTGGAAAAGGCTCCCTGAGCTGCTCAATTCAATTGAGATTCCAGAAAGGCCATGATTTAGGAGTAAAGACCACACCCTATCTTAAAAATTATCATCCATAGGACAAAGGACAACACTGAAGTAAAGCATAAGACGAATTCTAACAAAATCAAGAGAAATAACCAGGATTTTAACCACTGGCCAGAACATAACTAAACATGCTGCAAAGAAAAACAACGAAGTCTAAGCTTCCTAAAATATACCACCCAAAATATCAAGCATACTATCGAATATTACTAGACACACAAAGAAGTAGGAAGAATGTGACCCATATTCAAAAGAAAAAGAGGTGAAAATAAACAGATCACAAGATGACACCAAAATTGAAATTAGAAGAGAAGGACTTTAAAACAGCTATTATATATGTAATCCAGAGCTTAAAGGAAAATGTAAACATAATGTACTGACAATGCTGAGGTGAAAATCTCAACAAAGAAATTAATTATTTATAAAAGAACTGAATGGAAATTCTAGAACTGAAATATAATGTATCTGAAATGATACATTCACTTGATAGGCTTAGCACATATTGGACACTGTAAAAGGGTTAATGAATTTGAAAAGTAGAAATGAGACAGTGTGAAGAACAGAGAATAAGAAAAGATGAAATAGAATGAACAGAATCTCAGTAACCTGTGGGACAGTATCAGGCAAACTAACTCAGTATAACTAAAGTCCTAGAAGGAGTAGGAAAAAGAGGAAAAGGAAGAGGAGGAGGAGGATAAAAGAATAAGGGAAAATATAAAATAAAAGAGGAGTCACAGCCTGGGAGAAAGTATTTGCAATATATACATCTACATATCTGATAAAAAATTTATATATATGGAAGTTTTAGAAATGAATAAAAAGACAAACAATCCAAATTTAAAAATAAGCAAAAGATTTGAATAAGCACTTAAAAAAAAAAAGATACACATATGACCAATAAGAACTTGAAAAGATATTCAATCATTGGTCATCAGAGAAATGCAAATTGAAATGATGATGAGCTATTACTTCATACCCACTAGACTTAAAAAGTCTGAAAATACCATTTATTTCTGAGAATGTGGACCATCTGGAATTCTTATACATTGCTTTGGGGAGTTATTATGTTACAAACAATTGGAAAATAATTCTAAAAATATAATTTATAATAGCATTAGATTGTTTGAAAGTTGTTTGGCAGTTTATTATAAAGTTAACATACATTTATACTGTGATCCAACAATTCCAATCCTAGGTTTTCACAAAATAAAAGTGAAAACATAGTGTACAAAAAGACTTGAACATAAGAGTTATAGCAACTTCCTTCAAAATAGCCAACAATTGGAAATAACCCAAATGCCTTAAAAAATGGATATGACAATTGCGATATATTTATACAGTGGAATAGTACACAGCAATTAAAAAAAATAAAGATACACAACATTGATAGATCTCAAAAATAGTATGTTGAGTAAAATAAATCACATATAAAATAGTGTACACTATAGGGCTACATTTATATGAAAATCACAATCAGGCAAAATTAATCTATATAAATATCAGAAGAGTGGTTGCTTATTTTTTGAGGAGGGGATTGACTGGAAGAGGGAACAAGGAAATTTTTGGTTGTCTGGAAGAAGTCACAAAGAAATTATCTCGAGTAACGGAAATGTTTTATGTCTTAATTGATATGTTGGTTACATGGGTTTCATTTGTCGAAAGTCAATGATCTGCATTTTTAAGATTTGTACCTTTTGCTAAATTTAAATTTTATCTAATTAAACAATAAAAGCACAAAAATAAATGTACTTTTACTTCATAAAAATTTTACCAAAAAACACAAAACCCTAAAATGAACTAAAAATTGTACTAGACATGGCTCTTATTAACAAAATATATCTGGGCATCTTGTCACATGGAATATATAATTGCTTTGAATTATATATTATTTACGATAAAACATATTTGTCATCATCAAACACATATACAATTCATTATGCCAACTATTAAATTTGGAGACAGAAGATAAATTTTGGAAGAACTCAGTCCTGTACCTTGAAGTGTCTTAATACATTCCAACCACTAATCTCTTGCAAAGAACTGTCACTCTTGTTCATATGGTATCTGTTCTCATTTTAAACACTATTCATCAAACATTCACACAAAGGTCCCACGCTTAAACCAATAAAGTTTGGCATATATACAAACAGACATCGCATTCTCTATACGAGGAATTTCGTGACCAGGGTAATGAGGACATTCAAAATCTTGCCATGGTACAGTCAAAGTATGTTAAGAATTGAAGACACATGCTGGACATATAAGTGCACTTAATGTGTCATGTGGAAGATTAGACTTATTCTATATGATCCCAAGAGTTTTAGAACAGAGACCAGTTAAAGTTACAAGTAAAGAGATTTCAGTTCAAAATAAAATCAGATTTACTGAAGATTTATGGAATATGTCAAGAGGTGGTACAAACTGAAATGAACAAATAAACACACAATTCAAGCATCTGATGAATTTTTAGACAATCTTTAATGCCCCTTTTAGCTCAGGATTATATGATTCTAGGATTAGATGCTTCACCGCACTCTTCGCCCTCCTGACCTCACAACTCACTTTCACCAGTGGCTCACACAGTGAAGCTTTGGCACAAGCTCATTTTCCTCCTAGCTTGCCTCCCATTGCTGCCAATGGTTTGATACTTGAGATTTGAGGAAAGCCAGAGTGGTTACAATTTTATTGCTCCCTAAAGAGGAAAGAGCAAACTGAACCCAAAGAGAGAGATGCTAATGGATGGGTGTGGATGGAATCTTGAATAGGAGTTGGCAAGTTTAATGTGTGACCATAATTACCTTCAAACAGAGGGCGTAGGTGGTGCTTTATCAGTAATTTATATATCATCAGTGTCTTGAAACAAAGAGAGAAATGCTATGTAATAGTTCAATCTTTAACTTTTCTATTATCAACAGATAAATATAATGATAGAAAGTATACCTAAGTTAAAGCATGGACTGCTTGGTTTGGAATCCTAACCTCTCTGCACCTCAATTTTCCCATCTAAGAAAATGGGAATGACAAGAATGCCAATATCGTAAAGTTGTTACAAGCACTAAAAAAAATTAACTCATCTTGAGCTAAAGAATAGTACATACTATTATTGTTATTATTACCAGTGTATGATTACCACTTAATGTGCTTTCATTTCCAAAGCACAATTTTCTGTTAACAGGAGATAAAAAAATCAGTTAGTTTAATAAGCCAAAAAAATTCCTTTTAAGAAGACAACCTTTTAAAATTATGGCAGTACCTCTGAAGGCAACTGAGGACATGGTCCTGAAGTAGAGAGGAGAAGACATGTTAAGAAAGAATGGACACCCAACAGCATGGAGCATTCAACTATATCCTGTGGGGAAAAGGAGCAAAGAAGAAATTTCTTGGGGTGCACTGGCAAAAGAACTTTGTAAATATGATACCCTCCCATTCCCCCAGATATTCAAGAAGACTTGGCTACATTTTTAGTATTGTGTCTGTGAAGGAATGGTAAGTAACCAACAAGAGCAACAATCAGTGGAAAATAATGATATATAAATCACACTAATTCTGCAGAAGCAATAACTTAGAAGTTTGGCTAGGAGAAACACAATTCCCCTAGAAAACCACCAAAAAGAATACGAAAAATGAGGGCTGAACATTCTATCCATTTTATTTCCTTCAAAAGATAAGATGATTCCTAGGATATATTTATACTAGTCTTTCTTATATTTTTAATATATTTAATATTCCTGGTGACACCTGGTACAGTGTTCTGTAGAGTATGGTAGTTTGAATGAACTTTGAACAAATGAATAAGTGAGAGAACTCTTATGTGCAGCTAGGTGTATTAGAGGGATGAGATTCCCCTTAGGCAGTCCTTTGGGAAGATGCAATCTCTATGTCACTTAAATGTTCCTTGAATATAGAGAATGCTTAATATTTATTTATTAAATAGATGAATGAATGTATCATAAAAATAAGGAACCAGTGGGTAAAAATCAGAACAATGGGACCAATTATGAAAATTCAGCCATGCATAATCTTATTAGAACATATAGAAGTTCAAGCTGCTCCACTTACCTCAGAGAATGCACTTTTCCAGGCCCACTTTGCATTTTAGGGACCCAGAAGTCTCAGGAAGTTTTCGAACACAAGCTAGCAATTGAGCAGAAAACAATTTGTGGTGCATCTGACAATATGTGAGTGGAGTGGATCTCTATCTTATGTACTGTGCTAAGCTTAAAAATACTTTGTCCCTGTGGCCTCCAGACGATTCTCCATACTTAGAGCAATCCAAGTACAGCAGAAAACAGTGATCACAGTTCATTATCACATGGAACACTGGTCTCCAAAATAGGTTACAGCAAGTCAAGGCCTGAGCTTTCATGAATTTAGCAGTGAACTTGGCACACTGGATTTCACTGGGTTTGGAATTTTAAATAATTTTTCTGTGTTTTGATGTTCAGAAAAGAGCATCTCAGAATTTCAATCCGCATTAGAGAAAAATATATTTCTGCCATAAAAGTCACTTAAGAATGAGCCTTGAGACAAATTACATTGGTGTTAATCTAATCTCCTGTGCATACCTACTGTGAGACTTCTCTAAACCTCTGTTTTCTCCCTTACAAAATGAGGATGCAAGTAATAGAACCAATTTCAAAACTGTTGTATTAAATGAAATAACAGACATCAAGCATTTGAACAGACTATCACATAGTAAGTGCTCAATAAATGTTAATCACTATTAACAGTAAATATAACAAGCTTGAAATTTTTCTGTATATTTTAGCACAAAAATCTCATAGCATGATCATAGGCATATTTTGATGATATAATGATAGTTCCAAGAAGTAAACTGAATGTACCCATAAGATGTTTAATGATTCTTCATTTTTATATCCAGAAATGTTATTAAATGACTATAATGCAAAAGTGATGAATGAAATTGAAGCTGCAAAGGCAAATCAAGGACAGTCCTGTGTTTAAGGAATTCATACTCTAGTAGGGACAATTAACAATGACAAACATTAATTTAGCGCCAACTAAATTCTAGGTACTGTAGTTCAGGTTAGCTCACTGAATCTTTTTCACAAACATATGAAATAGGTGCTGGTATGATTCTTATTATATAGATAAGGAAACTGAAATACAGAGCAGTCAAGTAACTTGTCCCAGTGATCCAGTTAAAGTCAAACTGGTGGAGCTGGGACTCACATAGCAGCAGTTGGGCTCCAGAGGTGCATTTTTTTAAAAAAGATTTATTTATTTATTTCTCTCCCCTCCTCTCCCCACCCCCGCCCCCCAGTTGTCTGTTCTCTGTGTCTATTTGCTGCGTCTTCTTTGTCCGCTTCTGTTGTTGTCAGCGGCACGGGAATGTGTCTCTTTTTGTTGCGTCATCTTGTTGTGTCAGCTCTCTGTGTGTGCAGCACCATTCCTGGGCAGGTTGCACTTTCTTTCGCGTGGGGCGGCTCTCCTTGTGGGGCGCACTCCTTGCGCGTGGGGCTCCCCTATGCGGGGAACACCCCTGTGTGGCATGGCACTCCTTGCGTGCATCAGCACTGCGCATGGGCCAGCTCCACATGGGTCAGGGAGGCCTGGGGTTTGAACCACAGACCTCCCATGTGGTAGACGGACGCCCTAACCACTGGGCCAAGTCCGCCACCAAGAGGTGCATTTTTAATGGCTATTCTGTACTGCTTCCACAATGCTTCATGAGAATTAATCCAGCAGTATGTACAATATGAAAGGAAGAGGAAAGATTATGGAGATAGGGAGATGAGGTATTGAAATGGACCAGGTAAGAGGTAACAAGGGCCAACAATACACAATAGCCATGAAGATTGAAAGAAGAGAATAAATGGGAATAGCAGAGACAAAGAACTAAGCAGACTTGGGACTGCCTGCCTGAGGGGAACCTAGGGATATCTGAAGCATTACTTTGTAAGCAGAAAACTTGAAATTCTGATAACACTATTTGGTGGCTTCCCCTTAAACAGGAAACACTGTCCATTGCTTCTCTGAACAGCCTGAGTCTTTTAATCTCCAGATTTATGTGCCATAATTTTTAAATGGTATTTTGAAGCCTAGTCTCCTACCTTCTCTCAAATAAGAACGTAGAAAGGCAATGGACAGTTTTCTTCTCTCTTTTCCTTTTTTCTCCAGCCATGAGGAATTCCTTACAATGTGCCTAGCTCAATCAAAAATCTTAGATTTTCCCTCGTTAGTTGCAGGTATAGTATCCCAAGTCTTCATTCCCCCAGTGTATTTCCAATCTTCTTCTAAAAGAAAGCCCACTTTTTAAAAAATCTTGAAAATGTAGAAGTATAAAAATTATTGCTCAAACTATAGAATATAAAAGAACCAGAAACACTGACAAAAGGCCACAAGATGGCAGCAAAGTATAGTGTAAAGTGGTATGAGTCGTCATCCTAACACCTTGTACTGTGTACTCAGATCTTATATATTTCGTGTGATTTCGTACATATTAGTCAACAGCTATAATTTCAATAACTTCATCTCCACATAGCACCTCATAGTTTACAAAACTTCCCGGTACGTTCTCTCTTCTGATTCTCAAAACCATTCTGTGAATTCCACGGGACAAGTACGGTAACTTTTTTGTAAGATAAGGTGCAAACTTTTACCCCAGGATCTAGAAGCACCACAGAAGCTCAAAAGTGAGACAAAGCCCAACACTTTGTCGCTGTTTCTATTAAGATGTGCTCCAAAGGAAAAAAAGAATATGAATGGGGATATTATACCTTCAACTACAAAGGAGAAAAATCTAAGATTTTTGATAGAACTGGGAATATTGTAAGGAATTAGGACAGTAAGGAACTCCTCACCATGATTGGGGAAAAAAAACAGAAAAGAGCAGGAATGGGATAAGGGTCTTTTTTTCTTTGTAGCAAAGATGAAAACATTTCTGAGACTCTTACCAAAAGTATGACTAGAAAGAAACACGCATAAGGAAAATACTATTTATTTTCCAAATGATTTTACTTTACTTCCATCTTGTGACTTTACTTCCACCTGTCTGTGGGGATTTCCCAGATCTACATAGTATGGATCCTCCTGACTCTTCCACAGGTTTAGCTGCTATGGAACAATAGCATCTGACTTCTGTTCCAGAATCTGACGCTAGCCTGTGGCACCTGTGCCTTCTCCTTGGGGCTCAGTCTCCTCATCTGCAAAATAGTAAAGTTCATCCAGCCAGGGTCACAAAGTCAAAAGCAGGATGGGTCAGAGAGGAAATGGGAAGCAGTGGAGGCTTGAGAGAAATGACAGCACTTTTACTTTATACCAATCACTTGTCATATTTTGGTGGAATTGTTTGTTTTACTAGTTCTGGGAGTGCATTTGTTCATTTTCACATTTTATTAAATATCTTTGTGACAGACACTGTTTTGAGACCATAGAGATGAGCATGATAGAGTCCTTAGCTCAGGGATTCCACAACCTAGTGAGAGAGGCAGACCACAGTTACATCACTCTGATCTAGTGTGAAAGTGCTCAGGAAGAGATCCTTTGCACTCATAAGTAAAAAAGCCCAAGTGGCCAACTTTAGAGTGTGGGTGGGTACAGGTACCAGGAAAGCCTCCAAGAAGGCCCATTTGAGTTGAGTTCTCAAGGATCGAGTAAATTTTGCCAGTTAAGCAAGATAGGGGAAAACAGTGTTTGCAGAGTAATCACAATGTCTAAAGATGCCAAGATGTGAAATGGCAGGTGGGTAGGTGCCTCTGGAATCAAATACGCCAATGAAAGGAAGGAAAGGATACTGTCTGGAAAGCAAAACATGATCACTGCTACCATCATCAGAAGATCTGCTTTGCTCCAATCACCATGCTGAATACTTTCATACATTATATAGTTCTCATAACTATCTTGCAGTTGAATGTCAGTTTAGGTTAAGCTGTGCTCAGGTAACAACCAACCTCCAAATTTCACTTGCTTCATTTAATATTTATTTCTCACCCACACATAATTTGCTGTGGGTCTTTTACCAAGACAGCTGTCTTATATGTCTGCTCAGCATTCAGTCCACTTAATTTTCTTCCATATACCTATTTATCTTTTCTTTAGCCAATACCACCCTATTTTGATACCTGTAGCTTTATAGTAAGTATTGAAATCCAGTGGTGTCTGTCCTCTGACTTTGTTGTTCTTCAATACAGTGTTAGTGATCCTAGATCTTTAGCCTTTCCATATAAACTTTGCAATCAGTTTGTTGACATCTATGACATAACTTGCTAGAATTTTTATTGAGGTTGCAATGAAACTATAAATTGAGTTTCAAAGAATTTACATCTTAATGTTATTGAGTCTTCCTATCCATGAACATGGACAATCTCTCCATTTATTTAGATCTTTGATATCTTTCATCAGACTTTTATGAAGTTCACTTAATTCTTTTGGTTCTGTAATATCAACATGTGTTTTCACATTCATCAAAGGGAAAGGTTGCCTGCAACTGAATGTTTCCCCATAGAAGAAACACAAATCATTTCTACTTACATTTCTTTAGCTAAGCAAGTCATTGGGATTCAACTTCAAGGGGCAGGGAAATGTATTTCTCATATGTCCAGAATTAGAGAAGTGGGTATTGGGAAACAGAAGTTATGCTTACCACAAGTAGTTAATAGATTATTCTTATTTTACAGATTGGGAAATTGATATATAGAGAAGTTACCCAAGGTCATGCAGCTGGTAAGCAACAGAAGTAGAAATCAAACTTGATCTAACTCTGGACCTTACATTTTTCTATACTGAAAAATTCATATGCAATGCAAAGGAGTTTTAACTTTATCCCACAGGTGATAAAGATTATAATAGGGCAAATACCATAATTAATTTGTACTTTATTTTATTTTTAGATTTATTTATTTCCCTTCCCTTCCCTCTCCCCTCCATTGTCTGCTCTCTGTGTCCATTTGCTGTGTGTTCTTCTTTGTCTGCTTGCACCCTTGACGCACCAGGAAACTACATCTCTTTTTTGTTGCATCATCTTGCTGTGTCGGCTCTCCATGTGTACGGAGCCACTCCTGGGTGGGCTGTGCTTTTTTTCATGCGGGGCAGCTCTCCTGGCAGGGCACACTCCTTGCACGTGGGGCACCCCCATGCTGGGGCACCCCTGCGTGGTACAGTACTCCTTGCACACAGCAGCACTGTGCATGGGCCAGCTCACCACATGGGTCAGGAGGCCCTGGGTATCGAACCCTGGACCCTCCCATATGGTAGGCAGATGCTCTATCAGTTGAGCTACGTCTGCTTCCCCAATTTGTACTTTAGAAACATGTGTGGGAAAACAATGATTGAGGAAAGAGAAGACTGAGAGTGTGAGCCCAGTAAAGATGCTCAAACAATTTTCAGAAGGGAAATGACAAGGCCCTGAGCTAGGGCAGTGCCAGTGAGGATTGAGAGGAGACAGAAGATCCAAGGCAACTAAGAGTCAGAGTGCATAGGTTTTCATAAACAGGTGGATGTAGAGGAAGAAGGAAAAAGAAGGAGGAACAGAATAGGAAGACCAAGTTTCCAGCTTGAGCAAGTTTCCAGCTTGAGCAAGTAGGAGGGCATGGGAGATATATGACAAGCATGGGACAGGGGACACAGGGGTTCAATTCTGAATATGTAGAAATTGAGTTACCTGTAGAACTCTAAGTAGATAGCTCCAGAGTTGACTATGGAAACCCAAGTAGAAAATTTAGGTTATGTATCTTAAATTTATTAGAAAAGTTTTAGTTATAGGTTATTTGGGAAGCAGCCATGCAATAGTGGTAGTCAATCATATGATTGATGAATTGCCAAGGGAGAGAAAAGAAAAAAAAAAGTGAAGGATGGAACAAGCTCTGGAATATAAGGTTTAAGATGTCCCTGAAGGCAGGGATGTCATCAGAGTCACCTTTGATTCCTGTGCCTAAGTCAGTGCTGATTCCAAAAGATTTTCTCAGTTACGGCTGGCTGAATTTATGAAGCAGGAAAACACACCAGAGTGTACATCATCTAGAAATAAGAATAATCACAGGACATTTTCTACATCTAGTAATATGCAGCTTTGCCAATTCCTGGTTCTGGATCAAGACATACACATATCATTTTTATCTTTTCACAAAGTATTACTATTGTTTTGGCTTATTGCCAAATAATTATGTTTACTGTTAGTCATAATAATATTTGTAACAAAAAAGAAAGTAAAACTGTAATCCTATCACATCCCCTTCTTGGCAACTATTCGAAGCTGGAAGCTGGCTTTTTGGCATTCATTCGAGGAAGGCTAGGAAGAGGGGAGGGGAAATAGGCGGGGAGTTTTAGTCATTTCGGGTTCTATGATTCCATTAACCTTCTGATGCTTCACGGCTTCTCCACACCTTCCCAATTAACTTCCGCTTTCATTTCTACCATTGAAAAAAAAGAGTAGCTTATTAACCACACATAAACATCTTCCATTAAACAGCCCTGAAGCCATTACTGTTGTTAACACAATTAATGGACTGTCAATGTCAAATGCGAAATCCTTTCTGCTGGAGAGGCAACAATGACTTCGTGAAATTGTTTTCTGTGCTCCAGCAGGAAGGGAGAATGTATTCTGGAAAGTCACTCTTTCTGCAAACATAGCGGCCTGTGAAATCTGCCCAAAAAAAGAGCTGATCATATGTCTGTTATCCCAAAATAGCACCTTCCTCCATTAAGCCAAGGTTCAGCGCAAAACTGACTCACGCAGCTCCGGGATCGCTGCCAGAGCAGCGGAGCACGCGAGTGCAACTGCGCCAGTGGGAGCAGGACGCCGCGGGACCGCGTGCGGGGCTCCGCTCCTTGGGGCCAGACTTCCCGTCCAAGAAAGGGAAAGCTTTTGGTATCCATCTTATTAGAGGACAGACAACTTAGCCAGGCTCCAGCGGTCTTATCAAAAGAAATCAGCTAGCATTCAGATTCTACTTTTGTCCCCGTTCTGAGGTTGCTCCCCCAGGATGGCAATTTAGCTTCTTCACGTTTCTGTGCTTGTCCCCAAATATCACAGCAACTTAATCAGCTTCTTCCTCTTCCGCATCCAAAGTCATATCACCACTCCCACAACAGCAGCCCTCGGAGCAGTCTCAGTGTTCAGTTTGTTCAGATAGCACAATGCTCATGCCTCCCACTTCTTTATAGTATAGCTGTAATATCCTAGTCTTAATAATCTTCCTATTCACCTCCAAGCAATCCATAGTGACTAATATATAATCCACTGTTTACTGAACAAACACACAAGTAAAAATATGGAGGATGAGTTAAGGGAACAAGGATTCATCATGAAGCCTCATATATGGCAATCCAGATCATGCATGGAAGTTATTAATAAACACAACTCTTACTTTCCTTCTTCAATTTCCATTTCTTCCCAAATGTCATTTAAAATTTTTTTTCTATTCTCCCAGAGCATGAAACAGACAACCTTCTCTAAATGATCATTAGTCTTAACACCAAATTAGATTTTCTTCTCTAATTCTTCAGTTGATCTTCTTTGGAGTCATTTGAGAAATTTTTGTAGTGAGGGAAAATCCACCATTATCATACACATATTCAATTCCTATGTATCTTCTTTTAATGATTCTGATGTGCTTGCAGGTGGTTAAGGAGAGACTCATGGCCACTAAAACTCATCAAAAGGAGATAATAAAAGAAATGTGTCATATAAGAGCAGCATAAGTTATGTAATAACCAACAAAGCCAAAGTAATGAAAAGTTACCATGTATAGTATCTTCACTCCATTATTTAAACCCAATGATTCTTTGCTAAAAAGTTTGCATCAATGGATATCATCGATTGGGTCTAAATACACAGTAGTAACATAATGCTTCAAATTGGTCCCTTGGATTATTTTAGAAATTATCTACCAGACTTCTTTAATAAGAGATATAAAAGCATGCAAGAGTCTGTTCAAATTAATTCTGTTTTTTCATATGAAATAAAAGATTCAGAGAAACCCTTTCATTAGTGTGTCACTTTATAGAACATTTAAATAGTTTACAGGGGAAAAAATAGGAACTATCTTATTATCTACTTTGTATTTTTTCTGACCCTTGGAATTACTTTACAGAGAATAGATACTCAGTACCTTTAGAGGAAGGAAGAGAGAGAGGGAATGAGTATAATGATATAGCTCCAAGAAGGAAGGAATAGCATTTAGAAAAGGTGGTTCTGATACTTGATCCAGCCAAAGTGTGAAATGGCATGCAGAATTTGATAGCAAAGAGTCCCATTCTAGATTTCTTGGTCAGATCCTGGGATGTAATTTGGAAGAGATACTCCCTTCTTATAGGATGCTGTTTGAATGCTTGTGGACCACTCCCTTGGATTGGCTTTAAAAGGAAGACTGGAAAAAGCAGTGGGTTTCATGCTTGTGTAATTTAAAAGAAAACAGCATAGTCTATATACCTCTTTCTTTACTAATACCTACCAGAGAAAAGAAAACTCAACAAAACTGTGACATGTGAAAAGATGCAAAATAAACAGGTGTCATGACATTTTGGGGGCCTGAGTTTTAAAAGATTAGCATAGCTAGTGTTCAAGCAGTACTTAAGTGCCATTATATCCACATCTAACCTCTTATTTATTCAGTAAATGTCATTCAGTACTCATTTGAGTAAGGAACAAAAAAACAGTGACAGGTTTAACCCACTTCTGTCCTTTCTCAGCCTCTCCAATCCAAGGTGTGCATGAAGTAAAAGCTATTGCCTAACTACATCCTGGTGGAAAATCATAGGAGATGGAATAATGACTGTTGGTCCAAAGTAAACTGTCATCCAGCCATAAAACAAGTGGTTCCATCATGCTGCTTCAGAAAGGGGTCATATATGTCTTATCGGAGAATCAGATATATTGGACTCTTGTATTTTGGTGACTTCCCTGCAACTAATAATTCTACCTGCTTCTCTTAATACCTAATCCTAAAACTCAAAAGGAGTACAGAAGTGAGCTAGTTAATATCCTTTAAACAACAGGAAAACATGGCTCAGAGAGGAAAACCATATCTGCAGAAAACAGCAAGTCATTACCAGCTCTTTAAAGCCTAATATATAAGGAAGGCTGCACATTTAGCATGTCTTAAATGTTTAAGAAGAAAGCAGAGTGTGGTTGGATACTGAATGAAATTCCACCAAGTCTACTCTGCAAGAGGCACTAATATTCTGACCATTTTCCTCAGAAAGTTTTGCTTAAAGGATAAAATCAGAAAGTAAAACCCTGAACATTTTTGACTAGCACTGCTGCCCATTTTGGTAGTGCTTGTTCCACTAAGAAAATGTGCCACCAGCTGTCATTGTAACCAGACTCCTAAAACACAGGTTGTGGTAGCAATGTCCTATACAAAAAACTTACTGATTCTCCATAGCTTACCTGGGCAGGGGTAGGAGGGAAAGGTATTAAAATTACTTGGCCTGAAATGTAAAGTCCTCCATAATCAGAGTTCAACCTATTCCAGCAACACATATTTAATGAATACCTACTATGTACTAGGTACAGTAGTGGGGACTATAGGTAAAAACTGACCAAGTGAACCAACTGGGAAGTGGATCCTCCAGCCTAAGTTAAGCTTTCAGATGACTGTAGCCCTCGGCAATGTATCAACAGCCACCTCATAGAGACCCTGAGCCCCCAAAACTTCCCAGCTAAATGACTCTCTAATTTCTGGGCCACAGAAGTTGTGAGATATAATTGTTTCTTGTTTTAAGCCACTAAGCTTTGAGATAATCTGTTATGTAACAATGGATAACTAATAGCATCCATTGACAGCTGAATGGATAAACAGAATGTGGTATATCTATATAATGGAATACTGAATAATAAGAAAGGAATGAACTGTCAAAACATACAACAACATGCTTGAATCTTAAAATAATTTCATTGAGTAAAAAAAGCTAGACAAAAACAAACAGGGCTTATTGCATCATTCCATAATAAAACTTCTAGAAAAGGCAAACCAAAGCAAATCAATGATTTCCTAGGGATGGGGAGGAGGCAAAAAGGAGAAGCAAGAATACAAAGGGCTCAAGAAAAATTTGGGGGTATGATTATCATGCTCCTATTTTATTGTGGTGAGGGTTTCATGTTGGTATCCATACATGGCAAAACATATCAAATTCCACACTATATCAATTATACCTCAATAAAGCTGTAGAAAAAGTCAAATTAAAAAAAAAAGATGATCGAGGCATTTGTTCTGCCTAGTGGAACTACCTTTGGAATGGAGAGTATTCACTTAGCAAGTAACCACAATGCATTGGGAGAAGGGCTAACAGCGACATGAAGCCAAGAAGTCCTTGCCTTGCACTAGAGGGCTTCCACACTGGTGTTTTTTCTTTATTTTTCATTTCTTCTTTGTTAGTTCATTTGAGCCATTAGGTTTGCCTTTGGTATCTCCTCTTAGGCCAACTTTCTTTCTAATTAAGACTTACTTTTGAGCTCTAACCTGAACCTATTTTCTAAATGATTTTGGCCTAATGGTAGACTTTTCTTTTTTTTTTTTTTAAGGTTTTATTTTTATTTATTTCTCTCCCCTTCCCTGCCCCATCCAAGTCGTCTGTTCTCTGTGTCCATTTGCTGTGTGTTCTTTTTCTCCACTTCTGTTGTTGTCAGCAGCATGGGAATATGTGTTTCTTTTTGTTGCGTCATCTTGTTGTGTCAGCTCTCTGTGTGGGCAGCGCCATACCTGGGCAAGCTGCATTCCTTTTCATGCTAGGCGGCTCTCCTTGTGGGGCGCACTCCTTGCACGTGGGGCTCACCCCTGCGTGGCACAGCACTCCTTGCGCGCATCAGCACTCCTTGCGCACATCAGCACTCCTTGCGCGCATCAGCACTGCACATGGGCCAGCTCCACATGGGTCAAGGAGGCCTGGGGTTTGAACTGCGGACCTCCCATGTGGTAGACGGACACCCTAACCACTGGGCCAAGTCTGCTTCCCTAATGGTAGACTTTTCAACCTAACAAATAACTTGTAGTGTTGTTAAAAGATCTAAACTGATACATAAAGCAAATAGCTCTGATTTAGTGGGTACTTAATACATTGTTATGATTATGTCAATATTATTGTCACTAATATAAAGTTATACTCTATTACAAGGATTAAAAAAAAGATACTTGGAAAGAAATAACTAAGGTTTTCTTTCTTCCATACATTAGTTACTCTTAATGGACATTTTTGAATTGTGCTTTCACCCTTTGCTTTGAATCATCAGATCAATACAGTCATTGTAGAAAAGGGGTGGTTTGAGGTTAAAAATTAATAAATCCTTTGGGAACTAGGAGGTTGAATCATACCCTTTTTCAGCTCTTTAATGCAGCCTTTTCTCTGCTAAAAAAAAAAAAAAAAAAAAGAACTGAGCAAATTTTACTTTTGAGTTAGAAAAGAAAAGGCCTGGGAGAGAATGATCCCTCATTTTATATTTTGTAGAACAAGTTTACATTCACCGTCTCATTTCATCTGCACAGCAAGTGTGGCAAGGAATTTTACCCCATCTTACTGAAGAGAGGATGGAAGGTAGGTCAGATGACGTGGCTGGCCGAGTGCCACACAAGCTTAGCATTAGAATTACTGACTCTAAATCTTGTACATTTTCCATAACACTCAAATGTTGAAAAAGAAAAACTGATTGAAAGAGAACCTGAGATAAGGAAGTACTCTATGGTTCAAAACAAAGAGTAATGTCTTATAAAGTTACTGAGAGGAAACCAGGTCAATGTACTGAGTACTACAGCCTCTGCTTATAAAAATGGTTAAATAAATCATAATTAAATCCATTAGATGGATCCTTTGAAGAATATTTAATGACATGGGAAGAATGCCCACATTTTACTATAAATTTGAAAAGGATCAAAAGATCAATGGGTTGATCCTGAATCTGTTAGGTATCAGGAGAGGGGAGACAGGTACATGAAAATAAGAATAATAGCTATGTTCTTTCTGCTATTAAGATTATAAATGGTTTTTTGTTTCTTTGTTCTTTCTTATACTCTGAATTTTGAGCTATGAAAATACATTCCTGTACTTAGTACAAGATAAAGAATTTTATTTTTTAAAGGAAGAATTAGTCTGAGAGTCTTTGTGCATAATTTCCTAAATATTTGGCCCACAATACTGTTGCATTTGATTCCAGCTGCAAAATCCTCACAAAGAGTATTTGTAACAAATTAGAAACACAATCCTGCCAGATTTACCTAGAATATTGTGTGCATTTTGGCAATAGCAGAGAGATGGAGCTGGAACAGACTTAGGAAAAGCTGGGACAGTGAACAAAGGAAGAGGAAACTTTGCCATATGGCATAGAAGGACACACTAGAAAATCGGGAGCCTTAAATGGAGCTAGGTTAAGACTGAGGGGTTATGATGGAAACTTATAAAATATCTGTCATTATGTGTGAATTTTTGAATCCTACAGGATTTTACTCTAATGAGGACTGCTTTGTTCACCCGTCTAACCTCACAGTGAAATGCATAGGACTGATACATTTTAGGTGCCTGAATTGAATTATAGGTAGAATAAAAATGAATTTGTCCAATAAATCTTAGAATGCCAACATGTAGCTGTTAACAGTTGGATCCCTCAAAGGATGCTTCAACTTAAAAAAATTTACATGGTCATTCTCTTTTTTTCCTCTACAATTGTGTGGAGATTTTATTTTAAAATTTTAAGGCATATACAACTTTGACATTTGCAGAGGTTTTTGAAGAAACCAATAGTAGAAGACTTAACTGTTTTACTTCATCACTTCTAAGAAAGTCTCTCAAATTCTTTACATTAACTGTAACATTGCATTCCTGTGCATGAAGAAAAGTATTGGAAATGAATCAAAATTGGATTTACAAATCAATAAAGTAAATCACATTGCTAAACCATTGCCTAGTATTAGCAATCTTTTTTTTTATGGTGAAAATAATCTTTCTTCCACTCATGCCCCAGTCTCATAGTTTCTTTTCCCAAAGACAAATAGTTACAAGTTTCTGATTTATCCTTCCAAAAATATCCTGTATGTGCATAAATATTTGTGTATATACATATGTGTCCTTTTTATTGTTGAAAAATTGTAGTGTGTTATATACAGTTTTGCCATGGTCATTCTCTTTTTTGTAGCAAACAGTAAATGTGGGTAAATAATCTGGCTCTAAAGAAAGGTGCATGCAGATAGCAAGGACAGGTAAGAGGAGTTATTACAAGTTATAGATCTTGAAAATAGCAACACTGTGTATTCACCTCTTGAAGGATAATCATGCTCTCTATGGCAACAAAAATACCTTTTGGTACATTTGTTTAAAAGAGAAATTCAGATTCTAATTACCTGTATTATATTAGAATAATAATAAGCATAATAAGAGATGATCGATAATGTGTACATATCAATTACAATATGCCAGGCACTGCTCTAAACATTTTATATATTTAAACTAATTTAACTCTCCCACACAACCCTGCCATTAGGTACTGTTACTCTCTCCCCCATCTTTTCTATTTACTGGTGAGGGAAATGAAGCATGGGGAGGTTAAGTGATTTGCCCAAGGTCACACAATTAGGAAGTAATGAAGTCAGGACTTGAAGCAAGCCTTTGGAGTCTGTTCTCTGAACCATATACTGCCTTTCAAGGATAAAACAAACAAACTAAAAACCCACCACAATATTATACATCCACACTTATGAGCAACTTACTTACTAATTACTTTTATTCCTTAATTCCAAGGCAGTTTGCCTTGGAAACCAGACTTGTAAACAGGAATTGTCTTTACTTCTTGCCCCCACCCCCAACCCCTAGCTTATCCAGTATTGTTAGAGCCACACAAGAGATGTTGTTCTGCTCTGACATACATAATCTTTATATGTTTGACATTTACATTATCTTTGAAAATTCTACCTTTTATTCCCTCAAATTGTCAAATGAAAAGAAAGAACAACTTCCTGGCTAGTTAATAAGAAAAACTGGGTCACCATATGTAAAACATTTTAGGGATTTGATTTTAGCTCTCCTCTAATTGCAAAGTGAGTAAGCTTATGTTATTCCCACCTGCAAAGGAACAGCCTTCATGAACTACATTTTCATCACATAGACACACATCCACTTTCTATAAGAATGCTCAGCCCATCTGCTCACATTTAAAAATATAAATTGAAGATCTCCCACGCTGCCTTGGTTTGTAAAATGTCTATCACCAAATCTCCATTCCAACACCTCTTTGAGTCCATGATTTCTTCTCTTTTCTTTTAATGGTTTTCACTACCTCTCTTTTCAGGTACCTGATGTACCTCATTAAGGTTTTCTACTATAGATAATGATCTTTAGAGTGCAGGCTCAATATAACTTCCATCTATGATGTATCTTCATTTTGAGGAATATATTTACTATTTGGGGAAAGGCTACTTTGCAGCCTGGTACTAAACCTCTTTCCAAGAAGGAAAATTGAGATGCTCTGAAGTAGAGCAGGTACAAATTTGTTGCAATAACACTATGAAAAGAAACCCTTATATAGACACAAAAAAAGGAAGAGACAAAACTGTGCAGACAAATCTTGAACCTATTCAGAGCTCATTCCCTCAAGATATTTTTAAAAGATCAAAAATATAATTGCACATACGTGTCCCTAAGCAAAGGGAAAGAGGAATTTTTGGGGGTAGGCAACCCCTCTATCTCCATGGAAACATCCCTCGTGGATGGGCAGGCTCAGGACATGTGAGTACTGAGTCCACATTGCTGTATTTTTCTAAGAGTCACAGGCTTAACATTCTCTCTCTCTCTCTCTCTCTCTCTCTCTCTCTCTCTCTCTCTCTCTCTCTCTCTCTCTCTCTCAGAACTCCCTGGATGAGAAGATGAGAAGAGGCTGTTTAAGAAGAATAATGCCTTCGTGCCCTTCTCCATCTGAGGCAGTACAGTTTTGAGGAAGGCCTGGCTACAATGGAGCTCTTTCTCTTCCTCACCATCATCATACAGAACTTGCACTTCAAGTCCCTGCAGTTGCCCCAGGATATCAACGTGCCACCTTCCCAGGAAATTACCCCGTGAGCTTCCTGACCCCACTGAGCATGGTGGAGCCAGGGCACCTAGTGCGAGGAGCTAACAGGTGGGCTAGCGGCAAAGGTGGGGTTAAAGAAAGGGGACAGGCTAGGGTAAAAGGAAGGGGACAGCTGGGTAAGAGGACAGGAAGAAACACAACCTGCTTTGCTTTGCCTCTTCACATGCAAGAGATAGATCCTTCAGAGCTGGGATGGGAAGAAGTGAGGCCTTACAGCTATACTGTGAATAGTAAGATTATTAATTGGGCAAGGACAAGAAAGTCAAAAACCAAAACAAAACAAAACAAAAACCTGGCTTTTACTGGGTGTCATTTGCTGGGTACTCTCATAGGCAACACAGGGTGACAGAGATGACAGGTCCTGCTGCCTGGCCTCAAGGAACTCACTCTGGGGAGGGAGGAAGACCAGCAGGGGGTCTTGTGACTTTCAGTTCAGTGCTTGCTTTTTAATTTTCTTTTCCTTTTTAAAAAAAATCTGGGACATTCAATGTTGTAGCCCACTTCTTTATTTTTTTACTTTCTTAATTTCATGAAGACACTTTATGCAAGATCTTGTGCAACGAACCTTTTTAAGGTCCAAACAGTGCTATCTCCCTCCTGGCTGCCGAGGGGGGTCTCAATGTATGTTGTTGGGTGAAAGCTACTGCAATTTGTTGTGGGGTCAAGATTTCCACTTTTTGCAAATGTTACTGAAATCCTTGCTTTTTTTTTTTTTTTTAATGCAATCAGAGACTAAACCTGCCTCAAGATATCCCTAAAATCCAACTCAAGGAGACTACTGAACTATGGAGCAGGCTTTCCTAAGGGATTGTACCTGACGATATGATCCCAAATAAGTTTATGCCTGCTGAAGGCAATTAGTTTCTGTCCACATGGGAAGCTCTTCAAAAATTGCTTTTCAATAAAGAATTTAAAAATGACAATAACTTGTGTTGGGGAGTATTTAACTTGGGGTGGGTTGTCTATTTTAAATACTTATGAAAAGTCTTAAAATTTGCATACCTTTTGACCAGTACATTTGGTAGTTAGGAAATAATCAATATCATTATAATAATAGTAATCTATAATAATCTTTATAAAATTACAAACATGTTCATTTTTATAGAGAAAAATTGGAGATAATTTAATCAATGAGAGAGGATTGGTTAATTTTGGAATTATTGCTACATATATTACTGTGTTGTCATTAAAGATTATAAATTGTGTCAACAGATACAATTTATTAGTGAGTAAAGTAGTTAGGAAACTATTTGACCCAACATGTGTTAAAATGTATTTCAGCACATCGTTTAAAAGATGTAAAAATGTTAAGAATGTTAAGTCTGGGCAATTGGACATTTAAAATCCCTTGACTTGGTCGTGGTTTCTCTAATCAAGGTGTTCAAATGTTCAGTCCGCTTTAGTTGAAATACTCAACTCTTACTACTCTTTCACTTAAAGAAGCTATGGTCATCCATTTTCTGTCCACTTAGCTCTCACTACCTCCCCACAAAGCCTCCACCTTGATAGGTAGCCCTGTTGTGGGCCACCACAGCACCCTGTCCTTGTGCACCACACCATTTATCACACAATTATGTCCATTGCTAGTTCACTTATCTAAGAAAGAGTAAGCTCTTTGAAGACCTCCACTATGTCTCTTACTTACATCTATGGTGCTCACGCATGTGCAGGCACATATTTCTTTTTCAAAAATGCATTTATGGGAAGCATAAGTAAATTGTTTCATTTTCTTCTCATCACTTTTCTGGATCGTATATGTTTTCTTCAATAAACGTGTATTTCTTTTGTAAGCAGAAAAAGATGAATGTTGTATATATGGTTTTGCCCTTGAAGATATTCCTTGAGATGTAAATAGAAAAATTTTTTAAAGAATTCAAAATATTCATCCTTCAGAATCCAAATGACATGATAGTTTCTTAATCCATCTAAATACACTAAAATTTAAATTGTCCCAACATTTTTCAGAATCTAAATGGCATGGTGAATTCTCAGTCTATCAATGTGATATATACATTTACCTCTCAAAAACCATGTTGTATTAGCTAAAAGATTACGGACAGATAGGAAAATGCTTAAAACCATAAATGCCTTTTCTCTTTGGGGTATTCAAGTACTCTGATAGACTCAATGTTCACTCATTAACAATATTTCTGCTACCTGCATACTTGTTCAGGGTTTGTGAGCAAATAAAATAATGCTAGGTCCAGTAAAATAGAGTCTATCCAAACCCTTGACTATTAGGGAGCTTTATGTAACAACTATGCAGATGCTAAACTGAGTTCAGCATAATTCACCTTTGCATTAAGCTGTGCCTTTTTATTTCAGAATTATTCAAATGGTGACAGATTTAAAAATAGCTTTAAGCATTTAAAAATAATTATGGCTATGTATTTAGACTCTCTATAAAATTATTTTTAGGCTTCTAGCAAATCTGCCATAGACTATTCAAATAAAAATCAATTTTATGTTTTATTTTTAGTCTCCTTCCATACCATAAATACAAATGGAAATAAATGGCCTATAAAAAAGAATAAGATTTACCTTCTTAATATAAGGGTTTGTATCAATGTCATGTTCATTTATTCCTGGATTACTATTTCTCAGCTTAACACATAGTTTAGCAAGTTCTGAAGAGGATGACCTGACCAATGAAGACTTCCAGCTACTATGGACTATCTAAGACCTGGTATGGCACAAAGAGAAAGAGAAAGAAAACTTCACCATGAGGGCAGTCCTGAAGAACTGGAGCTAAGATGGTTTAAAGCTGTATGTGCCCCAGAAAAGTATGTCCTTAAAGTTAATCCATTCCTTGCGTGTGGACCTATGGTAAGTAGGATTTTTGGGGTAATAACTTAAGATGTGACCCACCTCATTCAGGGTAGGTCTTAATCCTCTTACTGGAGTCGTTTATAAAAAAATGAAATTCAGACACAAAAAGAGAGAGAGGAAGCCATGGAAGCAAGAAGATGAAAGCAGTGAAACCCAGAAAAGAAGAGCGAGACCAGCAGTTACTTCCACGTGCCTTACCACGGGACAGAGGCGTCCAGGATCACCAGCAGCCAGGCTTCAGGAAGAAGCATCTCCTGACGATGCCTGATGATGCCTTGATTTGGACATTTTTCTCAGTCTCAAAATATAAGATTGAAAGTTAATAAATTCACATTGTTAAAAGCCACCCCATTTCTGTATATTGCTTTCAGCAGCCTAGCAAACTAGAACAAATAGGTTTGAAGCAAGTTAGAATCTCAGTCCTGGTGGTTGGTGATTAGAAGATAGGTCAAGACAGCTAGTAAAGGTAGTACAAGGAAAATCCCCACATGGTTGTCCTGTTAGCATAGATTAGAGAGGTATGGGAATGAACCAGAATAAAGGGGAAGATGAATGACATCAGCTTAGAGGCCTCTCCCTGGCTTCTAAACTTCCTTTGACCCCACTCTGCCTGAGCTCCCAATGGGTATCCCCCAACAACTAGGCCAGCCCTCTGTCTTTCCCCTTTTCCCATCCCTAGACTCCACATATCCATGCACATACTATGCTCAGCATTCCTGACTCTTACTTTGCTCATTTTGTTCTTCCTTTCTTCCCCTCTCCTCACATATGTCTGACCTAAATGCGATTTTATCAGTTCTTTGGTGTTTCCCAACTTTCCTCTTCCTTCAAGGCCTCCTCATATCTCATTTCCTCCTCAAGGTTGTCTTTGACTATTTTAGGTCACATTAATTTTTCCCATTAGTAAGTCTTTATTTTATACATTGTTAAATGATAATCAGTTTGCCATCAGATTACACACTGCCTCAAATCATGCATCTTTCATTTCTCTCTAAGTCACCATGGACAATATTCTCATCTGCCTACATCTTTTCCACTCTCCACATGCCCTGGTATAGTGTGAAAAGTAGAGAAGGTATACAAGATATCAGGTAGCATGTGCTGCTGGTCCAATGATAATTACTGTTTAAAACTATATTTTTCACAGCATCTTTACAATATGATTTTCTTCCTTTTCTAGAGATAATATTGTTGGTCTAAAAAGGATAATTTTGACTAGAAGAATGAGCTTTCCTTTTATTTACTTTAGTTTTAGTTTTTAGCCCTTTTTAAATGGTAAGAACAGTTTCAAAAATTCAAGACTGAAGGATATCAAGCCTCGTGGAACAGCAATAAGACTGGTATAGACAAAGCAGCTTTGAGTTTGCAAATGACAAATCTTCCTAAGATGGTTCAAACAAACAAACAAACAAAAAGCAAAGAAAATTTCAGACCCTTTAACTTCATCTTACTTAAAACTGAAGTCTCAGGTCCCAGCCTCGAATGCCCAGTGGCCCTACCTGGCTAGCCTCACATTTGGGCAGGTGCCTAAGGAAGGCATGACTCTAAGCGTTCCTGTCTCTCTAGACATCTTTTACATAGATGCTATCTCCTACCCAAGAACTCAATTCAACTTGTTTTATAGACCTTAAAAAAATCTGTTTCTGAAATCTCATTTTATCTTTTTCTCTGGTAATTTAAATCCTGTGGGAAATTCAGTCTCACTAGCTTTAAAAAGCCTGCTGAGCTGTTCTGAAGAACAAAGCTCTGCTGACTTTTAAAATATATATATATATATCTGAGCTCATAATCTTCTTTAGAAATAACAGAAACTTCAAACTGACCTTCCATGGAATTGTGGAGTCGAAAGATTCAGGTGCTCTGAATTCAATAAGAATCCATTAAAGTGATCTGGAACTAGCTTTATCCTACATCTATATTTCTTCTGACATTTCCTATATTGTTTTTCAGAAAGAGTAGAAGAAATGAAAAGTTACTGGAAGATTAGCCACAGCAATCATTTTTCTCCAGTACAAGGGTTCTTAACATTTTTGTTCCATGAACCCCTTTGCCAGTCAGGTGAAATGAACACTACTGCAATTTATTTGTTGCATACATTCATAAGTGAAGGAAATGATGGATTTCAGTTAGAGGTCAGAGAAAATAAAGATGAGTTTTTTCAATCCAAGCTCGCAAACTCCCTGAAAATTTCCATGGACCCCTCGTTAAGAACCCGTGCTCTAATACCTTTGTTAGCCCTTCAGATCACTGGCTATTCCTCAGGGCATGGTTTGGACTCCAGATTCTCCCACTTGCACATATAGAACAGCTACACCTTTTCACTTTGCTGTATGTGGATTTTCTTCTACCTCATGTGAAATTACACCAGCCCCTTCATAAAGAATATTATTTGTACCCATTTTTTTTCATCCGACTGTAGGAATTTTGCTCTCAAAGGTGCAATTAGAGATCCTTGAGAGAAACAGAGGCCCAGAGAAGTCTGGAGCCATGCCCAAGCCTCATCCCAAGTCAGAGGCATCTCTTGGCCCAGTAGTTCTCTAATCCATAGTTGCCTTGGTTCTTTCATAAAGTTTCACATGTGGGTTTGACTTCTTTTAGCAGCACATGAGAATTTCAGCTACATTTTCTCTGTTTATTCATCCTCCATTCCTGACCTAATCACCAAAATTAGTAGAAAAATCTGATACTCCTGTCCCTTAGCCATCTAGGTTGTGCCAAACCGTATTGCACTGTCTGCCCCTCAAGCTATCCTGTAACCAACTTCTAAGATTCTTTCCTTTCTCTGCTCTCTCTGCTTGGCTGAGGCACCTCCCCAGGTCCTGAGTCTCTCTTGGGCTATTACTCAAGGTTGTTTTATCTCCATTGACCACTTCTTGTAAAACTGTTAGCAAAACTCTGCTCCTCCACAGAGCACATCATTCCTATCACCAGACATCTCTGGGATACCACATCCTATTTTCAACAGTGAATACCAGGACCCAACCTGGCACCTTGTTGAAGGCCCTGGATCAGTGAAAGACAAAACGTGGTCAAATTATTTCAGATAATTCTCATTCCAGAAACAGGTTTTTCCTGTCAGATTCAACATCCATTGAGAAAAGGTCACTCTGCACTCAATAAAGTAGTAAAAGTTAATTCAATATTTAAGGAAAAAACTGCAGGCCAAGTCAGTTTTTCTAGGTCAGTCCCCAAAACGCTTATAGAATACCTAATGAATGCTGGGCACTGTGCTTACTGCCTGCTTACACTGAATTTTACTATCTCATTCTAGACCTCACGACAACCTTGGGAGGAAGAGGGTACAACCCAGGTCTGCCCAACTCTAAAATTGCAGTTTCTACAACACATCATGAATTCTCTTTGCACTTCTCTTGGCAGCTGGCCTGGAAGAGGTAGGGGAGAGGGTACGGTAGTTGCAGAGATCCAGGTACACAATGAAATCTAACTCTCAGCTGTAGTTTGGTACCACTTGGTGGCAATTTTCCTACTCTCACTTAAATGTCCTTAGGAGAATCTAGGTGACCATTTGGGACTTCCAGACAGCAACAGTGGTGCTGGTGTCTATCTCACAAGCTTGGTCCTAAGAGATTGACCTGTAGAGTGCTGGGAACTCTACCCTCTTCACTGTCTCACTTTCTGAGAAGGGGTTAACTGCCATTTCCTGTTCAGCCTTGACCTTCCCTCCAAGAGCCCCTACCCACCTCACTACCAACCTGCCAAATAACAACTGTAGGTAGAATACTGGAGCCAATTGCCAATTGCCTTCTATGGAAGTGGGGCTAGGGATTAACTGTACTTACAGAAGCATAATAATATAGCTAAGAACTTGGCTTCATGGGTGATACTTCATGATTATTTATATTTAGTTGAATATATCTATATATATTTAGTTGAAAGCTAGCAGCATTTCTAAGAGCTCATGAAGAGAGCATCTAGTAGTAGTGGTAATAATATACAAAGAGTTGAATATTGGATTGGGCCTAAATTACCTAAAAGGAACTTAAAGTTGGAAAGTGAGGAGTAAGCTATAAAAACAAATATTATCTTTATCATCATGATTACTCTACATAAAAATTTATCAAGTGCATGCATGAAAAATCACTATACAAAAATGGAACAAACAGGTATGCAATCATTGCTTTCTAAACACTTAAAATTTGAGGAGGGTGGGTAATAATCTAGATGAGACAGGCATGGGTAGCAAACAGATAAATGGCATGTAACACTTCCTAAAATTGATCCAGAGCATTTCCTGGCTATTGAGGCAGACAGACCTGTCTGTACTGGGTTATTGACTCTGCTGCTTATTAGCTTTGTAAATTTAGACAGGTTAATTTCTCCGAACCCCAATTTCCTCATTGATATATGAAGCATAGTAATGTTCATCTCTTTGATTGCTATGAATATTAAATGAATTAATGTAAATCACTCGGTAGAGTGCTCAGCATATAGTAAATTCTTAATAAATGGCAGTTGGGCAACTAGCTGCTATTATTGATCTTATTACTCTTATTATTATTAATTTATTCAGAAGAGGTACCTGCAAAATTGGCTTTGATATCACCAGAAAGAGCTTCCTTGCCTCAAACATATTCTCTGTTGCAATATAGAGCAAGAACTATAATCCATGCTGTGTAGCAGTGATGCAAAATGTATTCATCAAATGTAATGAATATATCACACTAATGAAAGAAGTTGTTGATATGGGAAAAGAGGGGGGTGTGGGGAGTGGGGTATATGGGGTATAATTTTTAAGGTAACCTTTTTTGTGATCTATGTATCTTTTAAAAACAAATAAAATATATATTTAAAAATTAATTATTTTTTAAAAAGAAGCAGCAGCTAGCTCCATTTTCTTCCAGATATAGGTATCAAAGAGTAAATTTTCATTCTCTCATTTCAGAAATAGAAGTAATTTAGTGACTATAAGTGCAATTACCTTCATAGAGATCCATTTGTTACTGTTGCAAATGTGCATATGCCCAGCTTCTTTTTAAATTACTCTCAAGTCCATTTAGAAGTCCCTCTGTTAAAATGTTGACAACCTTTCTTCTTGTTAGTAAGGTTTCTAAATGTGCACATTCTCTGTGTCTCTATTCTATCAATCTAAAAATTTATTATTTCATTAAGAGTCTTAGACAATGACTCTCAACCTTTTGGAGTCACCATCCTCTTTGGGAGGCCCCACAAACGGCGACAGAAACACACAATACGTCATCTAATTTCTGGAGGCTCAAATCTGAATTTTAAAACTCCAGGTCTAAATCAACTTCAGAATTGCATTAAACCTTCAAGATTAATGCCAGCAACGCATGTGCAGGGAAAGTGCTGCTCATATTCTCTCCATCTAGCACTCTCTTGATGAAAAGGTAACACTATTTGGTAGTAATGAAGCCACTCATCTTTTTAATATAGAACTGAGATAAGAGTGGTGTTTAAAGTGGTTAACAATCATTTTGCGGGGACATCGGACAATCTGCCGTGCCATGCAGGGGTGTCCCCCGCATAAGGGAGGCCCATGAGCAAGAAAAGTGCCCCGTAAGGAGAGCGGCCCAGCGCGAAAGAAAGTGCAGCCTGCCCAGGAATGGTGCAGCACACACGGAGAACTGACACAACGAGATGACGCAACAAAAAGAAACACAGATTCCTGGTGCCGCTGATAAGGACAGAAGCGGTCACGGAAGAACACACAGCGAATGGACAGAGAGAGCAGACAACTGGGCGGGGGGTGGGGGGTGGGAAGGGAGATAAATAAATAAAAAAATAAATCTTTTAAAAAAACACATTCTACATTCAAATAAAAAAAAAAAAAGAATGGATGCTTTTAATGCTCAAGTGAATTCCTGGAGGCCCCAGTTACAGGAACTAACCCATTTAGTTGCTGGATTTTGGAGGGTTGGGGAAGGTGCTGGGCAGGTCCTGGCTTAGGCTGGGGTGTGGTGGTAGAAGGGAATCAGGACACAGTATATGAATGTATTTCAATATGACAGCAATCACGACCACAGTATTGGTTGGTACTATCCAAATCTTAGCCCTGTGTTTATGTTTAATGATGTAAACTTTATTTCATGTTCAAAATCAATCCAAGATACCTTTATAAATATGAGGAAAGAGAAAGGATTTTCAGTTCTAAAACCTTGGGTATTACTTTCATTGAAATGGCTGAAAAAAGGCATTAATAAACATATGTTTGCCCCAACTTTTGGCTATTTAATTATTGCACCAGTGGTTTTTATAGCTTTTCTTTAGGCATCTATGATTTCCATGGGTTTTTGTAGCACTTTTAAAAAATAGTGATATAGTAAGGGTCCAGCAGTTGGTATTATATAATGAAAATTAAAATAATAATTGTGCTATGAACAAAAATCAAAGTCATTTTATTACAATGCCAACTTTAGATTTTACAATGCTTTAGATTTTACAGTGATATTTTACATATATTTATTATTTTAATTCATGCCATATTCAGGATTTGGGGATTATTATTCACATTTTATGCATGAGAATATTAAAGCTCAGAAAGGTAGTTTTTTCAAGGCGACACAACTAGATAGTGGGAGACAACATTCATATGTAAGTCTTCTGTTTTCCATTTAGGGCTCTTACCACTACATTAAAGCATCCCAGAATTTGGGGGATTTTTCTCCATACAGAAAGTAATTCATAGTGTTTGTTCTAGAGATTGAAAGAATGAAACATATCATTTTACCTTACTAGCAGTTGTATGTATTTATGATCACTTTTTGAGGAGTAATACTAGAATCTTCCATACTCAGGTGCTGAGGTTACAAGGGGTATGATGGGATGGAGGTCCTGAAACTCCTCTGTCAGCCTGGGACCATGGTCAAGAATTTTGTATTTATTTTCTCATTTTATTAGCTTATTTTCAAAGCTCTAAGTGTTGTGCTTAAACATACAAAGCAGCTAGAGGCAGCCCTAGGAGTTTTTTGTTAGGAGCTAAATATTTGCTACAGGACTGAGTAACAAAGAAATCATTTGATACTAGCAGGTTGTGCGAAAATGTCAGAAGATATAACATTCCTAGAGGCTTTCAAATCATAACATTTTGAAATGAAAAAGAAACTAGCCACCAAGAGGAAAAGCACTGATTGCTCCATAGGTATTTCTCAGCAAATTCTATTAGCCTATTCATAAGCTTAAGTCTTATCTGCAAGCCTGGTGTGTCTGATACAAGGCATCTATTATGCAAGCTACACTGAAATGCAATCAGCTATCCAGGAATGAGGGAGAGTACAACCAGAGAAGGAAGACCTGAGCCAGGAAATGGGTGAGATATCCTAGACTCAATGAATGACAGTGATATAGGTAAGAGTCCTTAGCAATCACCTTTAGTTCCCTCACTTTCCAGAACGACTAACTGATGCCCAAAGGACAGAAATTACTTTCTCAAGGTCACATGATGGGTGGAATTTTCAGAGAAAGGGAAAGTTTTTAGGAAAAGGATTGAGCAACCAAGTAATACATTTTATGGAGACAGAGAGAGGAGAAGGCAATAAGGGATGTGGAAGAGAGAGGGAGGGGAAAGGAGAAGAGCAGCAGATAGGAAGGGAGGGGAAGAGAGAGGAGGATAAGGGAGGGGAGGGGGGGGAATTCAGACCTACCATACACCAGGGACAAGGAGATAACCTCACATTTCTCTTCTCTACAAGATGGAGGTTGGTATCATTTTTATTACTCTACCGATGAGAGGAATGACCTTGGAAGAGTTTTAAAAAATTGTCCAAGGCAATATTCTTTCCACTCTACTGCTGTATTCATTCTAAAACTCAAGGTAAAGATTCCAATTCATGCATAAATTATGGAATGAAGTTAAAGTACAAACACCCTCGTGTTTTATTCCAGAGCCAATATATGTATAGAACCAGGGAGAGGTACAGAATCAGAACATAGATTAAAGAGAAACATGAAACCATAAAAATTTTTTGTTAAATCTCAGTCTGCCTTGCCCATTGTTGATACTTTATAGCTGAGTTAAGTCATTCAGAAAACCCATATAGTTCTCAGCACATTAAATCCCTACAATTCCCATTCATTTACCCTTTAACCAAAAATTGCACTAATATGTCAATAGGAACTGCAGAAAATTCAGAGAGGTTTATACAAATGTGAAGGTTTTTCTTTTCAGCCAGAAAACATTTCTTCAAGCAATACAAAGAAATTGAATAATGTAGACATATATTCATTCAAATCACAAAGCCCACAAAAGTCAAGTTCTGCTCAAAATTTGTCAAAAATAACTTCCACATTCAACTTGAAAACAAATTATTTCCTTTTCCTTGAAGGCCAAAGATAGAGGGAGATATGGGTCACAATTACAGATTTCACTGCTTTCCGTACCACACATTTGGCAGATAATCATATGTACTTTGCCACATGTTCTTGAACTATTGATTTTATGAAAAATGGACTTCTTGGCTTCACATACTAAACCCTCCTAAATATGGTACCATCAGTTTGTGGTTCTGGTCTGGTAAGGACAGAGAGCTCCAGCCCAATCAATGACTTGGTTTCTTGGTATTCACTATGTAAGCCCTGCTCTTCACCCTGCCACTTTCCACACACTTGCATTCAGCTTTCTTTCCATCTCAAACTCCTTCCCCTCCATATCATCTCCTAACAAAAAGCCAGTCCATCAATAAGCCTTTTCAAGAGACCTTGTCTTCTTAGTCCAATTGGATCTTCTCTACATTTTCAATTCTCACCCCTTTTCATCTAGTGTCAGAAAACAGTGCAAGTCCCAGTATTCTGCTTCATTTGGGGAAGTGGTCAGTGTGGAAGGTGGCATCTAGAGAGACTAGGTAGAACCTGGTTCCTTCACAGAAGGATAGGACCAATGCAGGAGCATTTCTCTAGGAAAAGTGCTACCCAGAAGTTATTCTGTACACTACTTGAGTTATATTGGTGTCTGGAAATTTCTGGCTGTTTTGATGACCAGGTAGAGCCCTTTTCAGATACAGTAAGAAACAGAGGTTAAATTTGCCACCACCCAGGGATCTTTAGCTTCTGAACATGTGCAGCTCCTAGTTTTAATGTCTTAATTGAATGACTGAGAATGAAAAAAGAAGAGAGAGAAGGGATGAAAAGAGTTCAATCTGACTTTTTGTATTTTCTAAGGGACTAAACCAGAAAGTAGCTAGCTGCTGGCTACCTGCCTGAGAAAAAAGTTAGGAAATAAACTGGCCATCATCTCTCTTATTATCATTTCCTAATGAGTATTCAGATCAAGCCCTTCACCTTCAGCAAGTCCCCTGTAATGGGCTTATCCTCTGTCACCTATTCTCATGCATCTTTCATTCATAAGATAAAAAGTTATTTAGAACCTAATATGACCAATGCACTGTGCCAGATGCCAGGGTGGGAGATAGAAAAGAGAGGAGTGCAGCTGAAAAATGTGTAAGTTGCAGGAAAAAGAAAGTCCTGTCACCTCCAGATTAATAGAATTATAAAGATTTTCTGCACAAGCCCTTTATTTTACAGATTGGAGAATCTAAGAACTTGGGGGAGGATGAGTATGTGGGGAGTGGGTAGAAGGAAGCTGGGACTAGAACTCGGATCTCCAGATTTCCCATTTAAGGGTTTCTACCACAAATAAAATTGGAAGTTATTAGCACTTCCTTGCCACAGTACTCTATGTCAATGGTTTAGCCAGAAAAAAATTTAATACAAATTAAGTGACTAATTCTCTCACTCTATTTTGCTATAGGCTACGTAGACAATAAAAATATATTTAAGCAGGGGGAAACCCCTTTTAGCTCAAAGAACTCTGGATACTTGGATACCTTCTCTGGTTTGAGACTCCAGAATTATGATTGCTACTCCTTCAACTCAGTCCAGAATGGGAAGATCTGTTGGAATTGTTTCAGCAGTGTTGTTGTTGAACATTGCATATAATTAACAGAGCTCTATGAGTGAAGGTTCCCTGTGGGAGAAGAGAGTCTATCCCCATAAACTACCCGTGCTTTGCTGATACCCCTGGCACAGAGCCAAACTACCTGGTCTTGGGTGTTGGAATCTGACCTACTTCACCTGCTACCACCAGCCTCTCGAGCCTGGCCATGGACCCTGGTAAACGGGTATGGGCTCCTGGGTCTTCCTGGACCTTCTGGTCAGCCAGCTTTTTTTCATCCTGCCATTGCTTCCCTCTCCAGATGACAGGAAGCCTTTGGCTGCTCACTATGCAGGGTAGGTAAGAGTCTGAGAGGTGGTCCTCTCGTCCATCTTCCCAGGACCGTTCCATACTCGCATCAAACAAAGGCAGCCATTTCCATGAGGCTCAGAGTTGCCCTGCAGTAAAAAAAACCTGTCTGCTCCAGTATCCCCTCATGCTTATCTTCCCTTGATCTTCAGAGCTTGGGCTGAAGCACAGGGAAAAGGGTGCTGGGCATTTCTTGGAGACTAAGTACATCTAGCTCAACTCATGTCTCCTCAAAATGGTTCTTTCCTGCTCAGTAGTCACAATCTTGTCTCCTTTGGTTTCTTCTGATGCTGACTCACTCTTCAAGTGCATCCAGAAGCTGATTCCTCACTCCTCTACCACTAGGTGATGGTCCAAACAAATCAACCCTCATCTGCATTACTGCCATAGCCTGCTCACAGGTCCCTCTGCTTCCTCCCCTGCGTCCTTACAGTCTATGTTCCGAACAGCAGCCACAGCGAGCCCTTTAGAATGTACGTTGCCTAAGATCACTCCTCTGCTCTGAAAAACCTGCCATCGTCTTCTTCACTTAGAGTAAAATTCAAAGTTCTGATGTTTTGACCTGGGAAGTCCTGTGTCACTTGCCCATCCTTCCTCCTCTCTGATAGTTTGCTCCAGCCACATTCTGCCTCATATCTTTGCACAGGCTATTTCTTTTGCTCCAACCCCAGATATCTGCATGGCTTATTCCTTCACTGCCTTCAGGTCTGATAAATTGTCACACAGCAGAGAACTTCCTTCCCTCACAACCATATATATAATTGCAACCCCAGGTTGTCCCCTATCTGCCTGACACACCCTGTTTCCACCTCTCTGCCTTTTTTCCTTCATAGCACATATCACCACCTGACATATTATTTATCTGCTGATGTATTTATTGTGTAACTCCAGGAGAGGCACTTGGCTTAGTTCGCTACTATATACATTATAGATGCTCAATAATAACTGTAAAATGTGTGAATGAGTGAATGAGTGAATGAATCAACTTTAAACTAGTAGTCTATCAAACTTTGGCTTTTTATATGCAGTCAATCTTTTGGAACTGAAAAAAAATGACACAAGCAGTCTGTATTAGGTTTCAAATTCTTTTCTCAGCTGTGCACTTTTAAAAGTCTATTTCGGAAGTCAAAGTTGAGCATTGATTCATGTGCTCTGGGCTATATCTGCCCTCCCTCTGAGGCATGAAGAATACTGGCTGGATGTGGGGAAGGTTTTAGGACAAGGGAAAAAGCGGCAAGGAAAACCTCTGATTTTACCCAAATCTTCAGATTCTATCCTTCTACCTAAGAATATTTTAGTAAGCATTTAAATGGTTTTGGTCTTACTTTGCCTAGACATTCCTTTCATTCTCAATCTTGGCTTGAATTCCTTAAATATATTGATAGGGTAAGCAGCTTGTCTCTCAGGCTGAAGTTATGAAGGATAGTAAACTGCAAGAAAGCAAAACTGCGGAAGGTTTCTGAAGAACATAAGGGAGCTGAAGCCTGAACTATCTGGCAAAGACATGTGAACAAGAGACTGCCCAGTTAGCACTACTTTCAAAAGTTGGATAATAGGCTTTAATAATGAAAAACGGAGGGCTTAACTAGACACAATGGAGGAAATGAATAGAATGAGTGGCATCTAATGATGAATAGAATATTTTTAGAGTTTGGGAATTCAAGAATTATTTCTACCTGGGTTGCAAGGTGGCAACCCATAGTTTTCAATCAAACAAGTTTTATTTAACCTATATTTAGCAATGGGAAACATTTCACACATAAATCCTAGTTTTTAGTTTCCTTTTTAAAACAGAAGATCTGCCACACTTGTTTGTTAAGAAAAAATTATCTAAACCTTGGAAACAACGCACACCTATTACTGCATGCCCTTCCTTTCAATTATACTAGAACATTGCCTAATAAGCCTGCCTAAGGTTTTACAACTGTAAATCTAAACAATCTAAGGGCTAGACTCTAGGTATGCAATATTGTCTGACTTACCGTTTACTATTGATTAAGGCCTGGACTCTATAAAGTTAGATATTAACATGTAGAGGACTGATTTGTTGAAAATTCTTTTTCTTCAGCAGTAAACATAATCCTAGAGGTTTTATTGCCCTTTAGGGTATTAACCAATTTTGTAACTCTAATTTCAGTATTCTTTCTTCTATTGAATATATACTAGCCTCTTATTTTCTCCTTTGAAGCAGTTTATAATCTTTCTGATTTCTTATTAGTGAGCTAAATTAAAATTTGATATATTTTCACTACAGATTTGTAAGACAGTTTTTGAGAAATTACATTGGGGTCTGCTTCCCTAAATGGCAACCAATGACTGGAATAATCAGCAGTGGCTCCCATTAAGCAGATAATCTCTCCAGTTCAACACAGTCCCTTTCTCCCAACTTTTTACAGTCTTATCTCCAGCTCCTTCCCCCATTCATTTGTCTTTCCTGTCCTCTGTAAGCCTTTGAGTTCATTACATCTGACTTATGCCTTGACAGTTTTAGTACTGCAGAAGTGCTTACATTTGAACCTCCATTAAAACTACCTGGAGAACTTACTAAACCTCAGTTGACTGAGCACCATACCCAGAGTTTCTAACTTAGTAGGTCTTGGATGGGTCCTGAGAATTTGCATTTCTGAGAAGTTCCCAGGTGGCATTGATGCTGCAGTCCAGAGACCAGAGCTGAAGAATCACTGCTCTAGTGAGTGGTGGATTTGAGCTTGGCTTTGGTGGATGAGAAGGTATTTTCCACTGTAACAATTTGGTTAAGTAGGATACGAAAGTTTTATTTTAAAAAACCAAACTTTAAAATGTGAATTATACAATATCAACTAATTAACAGCTTTTCACATGATGCTTAACCCACTTGAGAAACAACTGTTGATAGTGCTGATGGAACAAAAAGGGCAATTATTGAAAATTTATTTTAAAGTCAAGGCCAAGTTCAAATACGACAATCCTAATTTATCTTCGTTTTTAAATTCTTTGAGGGCAAAAAATCCTGGTAGCCTCCATCGAGCAGTGCCTAACACCAGCTCGTAGCTTGGGCCTGACAAACACCTGATGACTTACAATGATCCATTTCTATGTAGTCTTATAGTTTCCAAAACCTTTCATAGTCATTACCACATTCAATACTCACAACAATTCTGTGAGGTAAATAGGGCATGTGTACTACCCATGTCTACAAACTGAATCTCAGAGTGGCCATGTGGCTTTCCTGAGTATACACAGCAAAGACGTGGCAAAGTATAGGCTCGAACTTGATCTTTTTGTCTTGTTTCCCAGAATTCTTTACTGACTACACAATGACCAGATTGATAATACTATGAGGAATTATGCTAAATGATAAGATTCTTAAAATGCAATTTGGCCTGCCTTGGTTTGCTGCCAGGAGTGCAGTAACAAAGTACCACGACTGGTTGGCTTTAGCAGTAGGAATTTAGTGCCTCACGGTTTTGGAGGCTAGAAGCCCTAAACCTTAACTCCATCTCAATCTCTCTCCGTCACATGGCTGTCTGTCTCCTCCTCCTGACTGGATCCAAATTTCCTCTTACATAAGAACCATGGCCATCCTGGATTAAGGCCCACCCGATTCAGTTTGGCCTCATTTTAACTAACAACATCTTCAAAGATGTTCTTATCCACAGGCCTGGGATGAGGGACATGATTCAGTCTATAACAGGGGCCAGAATATATTGTTCACAAACAGCAGAAAATAGTTATTTTACAAAACCAAATGTTTTTATTTACATGCAGCAGTTTGGCAATAAGTACCTAAAATATAAAAATAAACTTCATGGTAACCAATTCATCAGCATTAGAAAGCAAAGGAGAATGCTGAGCTTTCTGGAATTTAAAATTTTGCAAAGAGAGAAGGAAATATGTGGAAAGGAGATGGATGAATCTCCAATCTGTCATTGGTCAGGTGTAAGGTCTGAAAAAAAATCATTTTATTTCTATGAATTTTAATTTCCTTGCCTGGAAAATAAGGCATATGTATGTATTAAAACCTAAATTTCTTGTAAGAATTAAGTAAAAATACATGTAAAACTAATAATGTATATATAAAGTACCTAGTCCAGGGTCTTGAGCACTGAGCATGCTCAATACATGTGACTTCCAAACTCTACCCCAGTTCATTGGAAGGGCAAAGGAATGTGCGAGGACAGTTAAGATTTAAACAATAAGAAAGATGTCGAGTTCAAGTCTACTGCTCATTTCCACTGAATCATAATTTTGTTGAATTGTTCAACCACCAAATGGTAGTATATTCCAGAAAAAACAAAAGCAGTCACATTATTGTGGTACTGATATGATTGCCACTGACTGCTGCACTAAGAAATTCTCAGCACCGATTAGCACCATGGCAGGGGATTTAAATGGATAAGTCAGGTGCAACACATTGTATTTTCATTTGATTGTGTTGTGGGGCATGAATCAATGAGAAAGAACAAGGCAACAGCTTGAGTTACAAAGGAGAAAAAGGGACAAAACTGAATGAATTGCATTCATCCTGGATGCAGAAATGTTATACAATTATAAGCTGCATGAAAAGAAATACACATGATTATAGTTTGCACAGGAGTGGGAACAAATGGAAAGGGTGGCTGCAGTGAGTGAGAAAGAGAAAAAAAATCTGAGAAACTGGCTGTTCTGCATTCCAGGCACAGGAAGATTTCCTCTGCTAACAGCACCCTGTCCGGACTTGCGGGTTATGTGTATGACAAAGCAGAAAACAAATGCACTGATTAAAGTGGTGAATTCATCCTCAGATACAAATAACGCAAGAAAAAGAAAAGACTCGGATGGCAACCTGGGATTTTAATGCAAACAATTTTGGGATAGATGGCATACTTTTAGGCTGCCCTTGAGTGGCTAAATGCATTTTCCCTAGCGTATGCCCATTATCAGTAAAATGGGAAATGAAGGTTGAGTTTGTCTGGAACAGAAATAGTAAAAAACAAACACCACTTACTTCCCTATTGTAAGAACATAGCAGCCTCAAGTTTTGCTAAAATTGACTACCCTCACCTTCCCCGGTGGAAATGCAATAGCACTTGTGTGATTTGCAGTAAAACATCAGCCTCCCTGGCAACGCTCATTACCACGATTGCAGATGTGCTATGGTCTAAATTCTATTACAAATATTTAACCAACTACTGTTAGAAAAGCCTGACATTGCACTCTTCCCCCAGATACTAACACAACTGACCACAACTGAATCATGGCAAGAGAAAAACAAGTTGCATTGCCTATGCGTTATTAAAAGAGAATATTTTATATTGCCTGGGTCCTAGAGGCTGGCTTGTTCACCTCAGCTGCCTTTAGTTCTTCTTTCTGGCTACTATTTTGTTCATTGTATAATTTCTCATGCTTATTAAGTGTTTATCAAGTGCTGGGTATTGGAATAAGCACTTGTGCATTGACGTCTATTGCCCCCTCTAAAGTACAAACTTCTGTGGAAGCAGAAACCCCACTTTGTTCATTAGCTAGGGCATAGGATTGTTTGGTCTTGACGTCCCTTGCAGAGCAGTGCTTCTCAAACATACATATCTCACACATTCAAATGTTCCAGGGATTTGTTAAAAATGGATCAGTAGGCCTGGGGTAAAGTCTGAGGCTCTGCTTTTCTAAGAACACTCAGGGGGTATCCCAGAGCACTTGGAACAGCAAATAGTACATCCTGTATAAATGGTAAGTGGACTCTAGTAGCATCAAGCACTATTATTACCAACTATGTTCCAACTCCAAGGAGTGGGATAGACTAGCTTCCCTCTAGTTTAAATTTCAACATCCAGTTGAAGAATGTTAACTTTGGAATTCTAGGTTCCAGACCTGAGTTGGGCCCTAACTTTGCCACTTACTATGTGATCTTGGATAAATTGATTTCTCTGAGCCTCATTTTTTTAACTTGTAAGATGCATACTACCTATACCTAGAATAGACTACCTCCATTCTACCTATATTGCCTGTAAAATGGTCCCTATCTCAGAACGTCTTATGAGGGTTAAATTAACTAATGTACTTAAAATACATTGCATGGTGTGTAGCAGCTGGGGGATAATCAAAATGATAGCCAATCTTGTTATTGCCATTTGTGTATCTTTAATTTCCAGTTTCTAATGTTAGCAGATGGTTGAGAGTAATTTTTCTGGGAAAAGGGCTATTCATTTATTAAATGAAGGCATACTTATTGAGGGCTACTCCAAATGATGCATAGTCTAACACTGGGGATACCACATCTAAAAAATGAAAAAATGACCCACCCCTCATGTAGCAGATATTTTAGTGGGAGGGAAAAAAACAATAAATAACTAGGCATACAAACAAATATGAATAGTGATACATGATTTTTAGAAAATAAAGCAGAATAAAGGGGACAGAGAGCAACTGGCAGGGGGAGGGGAGGGGGGTATTTGATATTGTGGTCAAGGAAGTTCCCTTTGAGGAGGCAGTGTTTGTGCAAAACCTGAATGATGAAAAGGAGTCAAATATATGAACCCATCCCTTATGCTTCCCTCATATTTTAAGTTCATGGTGGTATAGATGTGTTGACGTTTACACCTGTTCAGAGCTGGGCTGTGGAGTTGAACTGAGTACAAGTGGCTGCTGGAGTATATTCACCCCAGTTTCTAAGGAGCACAATTTCTCTAAGTACTTACTAAAGCGAGGATCCATGATACCTGTGGGTGTCCAGGCAAAGACACAGGGGCTTAGGTGCATCTGGCCTTTCTGATTAAATCTGTGCACGTTGATGATAACCATTATTCATTTGGCACTGTCTGATCTCCATGCCATGTATCTGACTCTCATTAGCTTCTCGGGAACCCTGGGACACAGGTACAGTTATTCTCTCTTTACACACAAAGAAATGAGGCTTAAGAAATTAAGCAAACTGCCCAACGTCACACCGTTATTAAAAACCAGAGCAAGGATTTGAACCCAGGCTGCCATTCAGCCTCCAACCAGGAAGTTCCCCCCAGCAGAGTCACTTCCCTCTGACTCAGGGGTGGATGTTCCCTTCTTCCAAATAGTGTGATATGTCTCTGAGCAATCACAGCAGCAGGCTAAAGAAACCATCTGAATACAAATGTTTATTACCGGAACATAATAAGAACGCAGAGACAGCTTCAAGGACAACACACACACCCACAAACACACGCATATTTTTGCTACAGTTCTACTGTTCATCCTCTGACTTCTTCACAACTTTTGAAATGTTTTCATTGTTGTGGGACCCCAAGGTGAGTCATCTCATTAGTCAGTCACTGACTCTTGGGTACTGAAGGCCTGCTATTTGGCTAACGTTGGAAAAAGCTATGCCAAGTGTCCCATCTTGTAGCAGTTCCTGTGAAATCCATCTGTGCCCAGAGACTGCCTGTGAAGGCATCGAGTGGCAGTCTCAGGGGAGCAGTTCTGCTGAGAAGGGTTCAGTTGACTTCCAGCTTCTGGCTGCTTCTGGGTGGTTTCTTCCTCTTGTATCCAATTTCCTTTGCTTATAAGGACTTTGGCATATTGGATTATGGCCCACCCTCCTTCAGACTGGGCTCACCTTCTCTAATAACATCATCAGAGCTCCTCTTTTCAAATGGGTTCACTACCCTCAGGACCAGGGTTTGGGACCTGAACATGCCTTTTGTGGGAGACATGATTCAGTCCCCAACAACCAGCAAATATGAATAGTTAACATTTTCTGAGCACTTGCTCTGACCAGTCATCATTCCAAATAGACCGAATTCAATTTCACAACAATGCTGTTATAGAGGTATGAGTTTCATCTCCATTTTACAGATAAGGAAAATGCAGCACTGAGGAGTAAGTAATTTGCCCAAGTCACACAGCTAGTAGGTGGCAGAAGTAGGATCCAGATAGCTGGCATGCTCCATAGTTCCATGCTATGTAAAAGAATATTTACAATAAGGAGAGGAATATGTATAAAATTGGTTATTTTATCCCCTTATAAGGAGCCATCAGCAAGAAACAGAGCCTGCCTTTTCAGTTAGTACAGTTGGTACAGAGCCCACTCTTCTATGGTAAAATCTTCTTTCATTTGTGGTCAGATAAACAGTCCATGTTGGACAGGGCCCAGATCACCCAGCAAAAAGAAAGGGCTGAAAATTTCTTCTGACCTTCTGGGAAGATGCTTTTACATCTAGAAGTACAGATAATTGTATTATTTCTTTTTCCTGTGAACCTCAAAATTGCTGACGATTAAATAATTCAAGCCTCTGGGAAAATCGAGCGCCTAGTTTTAAGTCATTAACCCTTATGCCAATTTGATAAGCAGTAGAGACATAACATGACTTTTTAGGTTGTTCTAAATTTACCAGTTCTGAAAGATTTAATGCAGAAGTAGTCCATTACAGCTTGGTCAGTTCTATATATTCAGGCACTTAGCCAGCTTAGTGAGGCAGGCTTAAAGAGGAGGATACTAAAAAAAAGCATGTAGCTGAGCTATAATGGGTATCCAGCTTAAAGGACAGAAATTGTAGTTAGCTTGCCTTGGAATTTCTGATCTTTCTGGACAGAGTTTTTAGCACTCTCTTCTGCCCCTAGGCCTCTTTTAATGATTGGAGAATAAATAGGTCAAATGAACTAAAGTTTGTAAATTCTGCCCCCCCCCTTTTTTTTTGTTAAATAGCCTGGCATGTTGATTCAGAACAGTAGTCATTAACCTTGATCCAGATAATTTCTTTAAGTGCTGAATGGATGATGCACATCCAAGCCTTGAGTACATTTGAACAGACCCCATACAACAAAGATGTTCCTGAAGTCAACCACAAATGTGGAATGAAGTATATGAAAAGACTGCAGCAGTGGGACTGCTTGCCAGACATCCTTGGGTTTATGATGAGAGGTTGATTCTTACAGTGCTGGGAAGCACCTAAACCAGGAAGTGGACATTAATGTGGAGAAGGAATCTTACCCTAAAAGACGATTGTCTGAGTTAATGTGTTGAACGCTGGCTTGAGACATTGCATTTCCTGCTCCCATGATGGTGGCAGGCATCATGAGGTCAATGGCATTTGCCAAAATCTTGCAAATCAGCTTGTTTTCTTCATCTTTCATTACACTAATCCGAGGCCTCAGTAAAGACGCAGCCACTCAGATAGAGCAAAGTGGTTGGAGGCCAAGAACCTGTGCAATAATTTATATTGCATCATATATTCCATTAATCTCAATTTATTTTCTATGCAGTGGGTAGTCTTCTAAAATGGATTAAAATCTCTCAGAAATTCAGAACCGTATCTCCATCACATCGCAACCGTCTTTCCTTCTGCTCCACCGATCTCCACTGATTTCTGGCTCCTGCTGACTGTGTTTGGATTTCCTTTGTTTTAAGGACCCAAGTCATATGGATTAAGGCCCACCCTGATTCCATTTGGCTTTATCTACATCACAACTTGGAAGATCCTATTCACAAATGAGGTCACAGTCACATCTGGCCTCACTTTGACATATTCAAAGATACTCTTTACAAGTGGAATCATACCCACAGGAACATGATTAAGACTTCTGTGGGGAGACATGATTCAATCTCCAACATCCTTTTATCGTTAGCATTGACTACCATCTTACATACATATTTGTTTTCTCCAACTAGATTTAGATGAGGATTGTTGTCGTTTTGTTCCCTATCAAGTTTCAAAGCACAAATAGTGTCCATCATGTAGGAACAAGTTAATAAACAAAAGCAGAAGGAAGGAAAGAAGAAAGGTTGGAGAAACGGCTCCACATGATGTTGTGCCGAGAAGTTTGAAGGGGTTTTGCTTTCTGTTTTGAAACTTTTCAGGCCTCTACAAAAATAATACTATCTTCAGGAAGCATCTATAGCTACTTACTGGAGTCATCTCAAGCTTTTAAAACCTACATATCTAGGAGTAAGAAAAGGAGGCAGCTATCACAGATTGTTTCCTTATCTTGATTTTCAGTTTCACGTCAATACTTTCTGCATTGTTGTATTTTAGCGTTCTATTCATTCATTCAATGGATATTTATTGAGAACCTACTATGTGTGCAAGGTCTCTGAATTAGGCTTAAAGGATAATGAAGTGATATCAGACACAGTGCCTAATGTAAATAAAGAAAAAGCATACCAGCAGTCAGTGGCTCTCGCTCTGGCTGCACTAGAACCACCCAGGAAACTTAATACAACCCAATGCCTGGGGTTCAGCCGCCGAAAGTCTGAAGAACAGAAGGAATTTTTAAATACTTCCCAGGTGATTCTAGTGTTCGTCCAGGGTTTTACTAGTGCGATAACATCAAAAGAACAGATACTGAAGGAGCAATAGATACAGGCCCTAGACGAGTACAGAAAAGAGAGTCATCACTTCTGGCCAGAACAGTGTTTCTTCACTGTTTTCCAAAGAACTATAGTCATCGGTGAAAGGTGAATAGTTATTTCTAGAGAAAAAGTAGCCCTATATTCAAATAAATTTGAGAAATCATTCATACTCCATCTCCTTTCTTGGAGATTCAGTGTCCCAGAATCTCTCTGCTATCAGGTGAGTTGAAGATGAGGTAGCAACTCCAGGGAGAGTCTTGGCTCGGCCCTTATTAAACATCAGCGCAGGACCTTTGGGCTTACAGTCGTGCTTGGGCTCCACCCACCACACAGCTCCGCTTAGGCCCATCTTTCTTCATCAGGGACAGTTGCAACCACAGTCTGTTCTTTTTCTTGAAAACAAACCAGCCAGAGAAGCCAACTAAATGGTGAAATTTAAAAACATACATATATGCCTAAAGCAACTAGATGAAATCTACTCTAGTTTGCCTCCAATGACCCTCACTTTGGGTACTCCCACGCTCCCTGTTTTCCTTGTATTCTCCTCACATTTCCCACCAGATTTTTTCATGTGTTAATTTATCAGGTTCATATATGTTTACCTTTTGAAAGTAAATGAATCATTTGGAAGAGAGAGAAATTAAATTTTGATTTATTATGATAACTTGGGATCTGTAAGGGACATTATCTGAATTTCACAGAGGTATTTAGGTTGCCTAAATTCTTATTCTATTGATACTATGCTTCCTTTTAAAAAAATAATCAATCAAATAAAAGGGAGGCTGATTAAATAAATTATGGTGAATCTACATAATGGACTGCTTTGCAGAACTAGAAGAAATGTCATGGAAAAATGTTTACATACAGTAAGAAAAAATATTTGGGGTGGAAACAAAGCAATTTGCAATATGATATGAAATAAGACATAAAATTTATACATCTGGGGAGCAAGATTCCAAGTGACACTTATTTTCTTCTTTTATTGAGTTTATATTTTCTAAATTTTCCTATGTGAACATATATTAATTTCAAAACAGAAAAAATAAGAAAATTTAAAGCCAGTAAGTTGTGACGTTTTTAATGGGAATAAATAAATAGAAATCAGTTTGCCTTTACACCCCTTTTCCAAGAAACATGCTACTTGTTGCCCAAATTTTACATTGAGATTTAAATTGACATTACTATTCTGAGTTGAATGTTCCCAGAATTTTTTTAGAGACAAACTAATCTTTCTAACAAAATACTTTGGAACCAGAAACTGAAAGATAAATAAACAATGCTGAAAACACAAAACAGTGACCTTTCTCTGCTCATTTTTCTTACTAGGAAGATGTAGGCATTATCTCTGTTTACTGTTCTTTTGCTGATCTTCTGTGTTTTGTTTCGTTATTACTTCAAAGCAAAAAAAAAAAAAAAATGATGTTTTTGCTGACCAGTAGAATGCTTGTTGAAGTGAATTATTCCTTGAAGACTTTCTTTGCACATTTTCCTAGCTGAAACATTTCTCAGAAAACAGATTAATGACTTTATTGTGTAATTTGTGCCTTCTTGATTGCTCCCAAGCTTTTTCTCGTTTTGTTTATGAGCATTTTTATATTAATGGTTTCCATGGTAGGGAAAATAGCAAATATAACCTCCTCACAGGTGTACCACAGATACCTTACTCTGTTTTATTTTTCTGGAACAGTGTGATGAAAAGATGCTTACTTCACAAATATGGCACTGAAGACTAAGAGCAAAAACAAATGGGTTGACGCCATTCATTTGTAACAAATGTTCGACGTCAGCACAAGATGTTGGTGGTGGGGTGGTATATGGGAAGTCTGCATTTTATGTGTATGATGGTTCTGTAAACTCACAACTTCTCTAAATAAAAATTAAAATAAAATAAAGTCCATAGAGAGGGCTACTCTGGAAATATCCTCATGTATTTGTCAATTTGTTTTCTTTCTCGCTTTCTAAACTAAAACAATACATAGGGGACCCACTTCATTTCTCCTAATCTGACAAGATGATCATTATTAGGCTCCAAATATATGCAATGGACTAACAGTCCAATAAAGGACCTTTTTGTGGAACAAATGCTCTTTGAATTTCAGACCTTCAACACAACTGTCCAGAAATTTACAAATATATAACAAAAAAGTCCTAACATTTTCAAAGAAAAATCAGATATGGGGCAGATTCCCTAATCATCTTCCAATTAAGGAAAGTAGAGAATGAATGATCCCAGGGGCAGTGATTAAACAAATCATAGACATATTTCCACTGATATTCATATTATTGGGAACATCCAAAATGAAATCTTTGATTGGTAAAATTCCAACACCCTGTGCAGGCTTAAAAATGCAAGACTTTTCCTCTATAATTATGCATATGATCCCAAAGCATCACTTATAAATTTACAATTGTAATAAGGTCATTAAATGAAAAAATGTAAATGAATTCATTTACCATTCGCAAGAATGATCAACCTTGGAATGATGGATGGGCTACCTATTGGATCAAAGTCACTGTGACATGCAATCCCCTGGCATCCTAATACTCCTTGTCCTTCCCACCGCTCCCCACTGAGGTCAGTATCATTCAGTCTCCCAAACTTACAAGTTTGTTCTCAGGAGTGTGAGGGAAGAAAGGGCATGTTCAGTGTGACACTCTCTAAAGCCCTAGCAAAAACAATTTTATTCCTAAATTTTCTTTGTTCCCAATGTATTTCTTAAAAAACACTTAACAAATTCCAATGGTGGTTGGAAAAGGAATTGAGCCCTTTTCTGAAAGAGAAACATGATTTAGATTAAGTTAATTCATCTATTTCTGTACAAATCCTTAAATTGCTTATTAGCTCAAGCACACTGACAAAATAAAATGTTCCTTTGTGTTGCTGTAGGTGTCAGGATTTACATTTTTTAAATGAAAATTCACTTTTTCACAGTACCAGTAGACTTAGTTTTAAAAGTAAACTTTTTTTCTAGAGACGTTATTGAATATGTATTCTCTATGCTGTACAAAGCAAGGGGAAAACAGAGAGACTTCTGCCAACAACGGATTCAGGTAATATGCCTTTGCTCTCAGAAAACATGAGAGAGATACATGTCTTCTGTGACTTCTTGGACATTCCTAGTTAAGAAATGGATTCCATTTACTCGGAAATCTGGATAGAGGAGCACTTCATGCCTTCCAAAGACTTCAACCTCACAATGGTCTTTTAGATTTATTTTTTATTTATTTGTTCATTGGGAAATATTTTCTTCCATTGTTTCACTTTCCACTTGATTTTTTTTATGCAAATAAAATTACCCTGACCAGATCTACTTTATATTCAAATAATGGCAAGATGGAGATTCTCTATGCTGACTGAATAGCTCCATGCTTCTCCATGTGCTGAGACCCAACCTAGTCAAGACAGCACCACCTCTGCTTTTAAGGAGTTGATCATCTAGTTTTCCTGAAGCTTTCCTGTTGTGAGATGAGGAAAATATTAACCTTCTGTAAGCAAACTTAAAAGAGAATATTTGGGAAGTAGATGTGGCTCAACCAGTTGGGCACCTGCCTACCACACAGGAGGTCCCGGGTTTGGGGTCCAGTGCCTCCTAAAGAAAACGAGCTAGATGCCACTGCACCCACCACAATGAGCAGATGCCTAAACGAGCAGTTGCCACAAGCCAGTAGGTGCCACAGCCCACGAGGAGCGGATGTGGCAGAGGCCACTGAGTACTCGCCTCCCATGTGGGAGGTCCTAGGTTTAGTTCCTGGTGCCTCCTGAAGAAGGCAAGCAAACAATGTGCAGACAGATGAGAGAGCCATCTCGGGGAGAGGGGCAATGAAGTTTAAAAATGAATAAATAAAAATTTTAAAAAGTAGCTTTAAAAAAAGAATATTCAATTTATAAATAATTTCAGTGTTCTGCAAAAATAAACCACTAATTACACACTTAAATGGGTGTTTTCTTTTCTATTGGGAAACAAAAAAGTTGGAAATGCTCCCTTCTATAATTATAGAACTAAGATTGCCATTTATAAAATCATATTTCTACAGTCCTTAGATTTCACTAAATTCTAGAGTCTCAAATCAACTAACAAGCTAATTTCTTTTTTCCCTTAAGAATATTTAAACTCAATTCTCTATCTCCCTCACCTTACTATCCACCCCACCCAAAGCGACATGTATGAATTGCCATTTTAATTAACTGACGATCTAAACAGAATATATATTTAAAAGTTGTGCATGGTTTGTCCATAATTTTTAACTCAACAATATCAATTCACAGACTCCATCATAAGGAAATAATGAGAATCATCAAAATTTACATACAAAGATATTCATCCCAGTGCAAACGGAGAAAAAACAAAATAAAAACAATCTAACCATCCTATAAGAAGAGAATGGCAAAATATGGTATATTCATGTGATAGAATATTATGTGGTAATTAAAACGAAATATGACAGGTGATAAAAGCAGAATACAAAATTGTATGTAATCAATACTCATATTTATGTATATATTCATATATCTCAACGGTTAAAAAAAGACTAGGAAAAAGTATGTCAAAATATTTAAAGTATGAGTTGTGGGATTATGGATGATTTTAATTTCTTTATATTTAAAATCAATTATAATTTTAAATGCTCTATAATAGGCATTAGTTATATATGGAGAAGAAAACTTTATATTTTAAAAAAATAATGCATGTAACCGCTAATGTATTTTATTGGTATATACTATATTTTACAGTTGTCTACATGTAATCTAGTCTGTAGAGCAAGTTTTGCTAAAAGGAATAACTTAGGTTGCATTTGATTGTTTGAATCATTGGCAAAGAAAAGAAGTCATTGCAGCCTATGGGGACTATAGAAATCACTGTTGATTTATTTAGTTTATTTTTAAATTTATTTTGTTGTTTCTAAAGATATATAGACTGCAATCTGTGGAGCAAAAGAATATCAAAAGCAAAGCTTATGATTCTAAAATAGTTTAATGTTTACTTAGATTTGAACCTCATCAACTTATAGAAGCTTTTGTCATCACAACAATTTTCACATCAGATTTATTATGATCCTTAAGTCTATTGTTTCTAATATTCAATCACTTGAATATCCCTGGATGCCTTAAGCTTTTGAAGCATTGACTCCCAGAATTTTATTGTTTGAAGAGTTCCTAGAATGAGCTCTGAGAAACAAAAATTTGGAATATAAATAAAATGGCCAAAATGTGCTATGGATATTGATATTTTGAAAAGAGAATATAAAAAGCTCCTTTGCTTGATGCGTAAGAGGAAGTAGAGTGGTGATGATTCCAGCGTGGCCACTGGCAGTCTTCTGCTATATGTCCTCTCGTTTATTACGAGAATGTCTTTTATGGTTAGTTTTGCCTCCCACTATCTCCTGCTATCTCATCAGTTTAGTTTGTGATCAGTTTGTACAATCCATTCTTAAGTGTTAAGCTAGATTCTGGGGAAATAACCAAAGAGCCAAACATGAGAACAAACTGAAAGAAATAAAAAATGTTTAAGCAAGAAGTGATATTTGGGGGTAGAGGCATAAAAATGCTCTTCAATTACATAAAGGATATTATGGAAGAGGGGTTAAGAGCACAATTTTCACGGCTCAAAAAGACAAAAATTAAGAAAGTGCAATTTTTGGAAGATATAAATGAACATGGGTGGTCCAGTTAAGTCCAAAAGGAACTCAAACTTGTTTGTGTGCATCTGATTTTTCTTGGGAATTGGTGGCTTAAAACGTTGATCCAAGCTGAGGTGGGACCCAAGATTGCACATCTTAAATAAGCCCTCTGGTGATGCTGATGATCCTTGTCCAGGGATCACATTTTCCATTACAATGTTTGAGGAGAGACTGTGATAAGAAGATGCTAACAAGGGAAGCCACAGTGGGGCAGAAAGAATTGGAGAAATGCTGAAGAGCAGGGGCTGAGGCTGACGTGGAGGTTTAAGAACGTCGTGGAACTACCTTCCTCCCACAACCCAGACCCTCTCAGAAATGCTGGGAGTACCCCAGTCATGCCTTTTAGGAACATATAAATGGAAAAGAGCAGTAAGTTTGGGTTACTGATGTAAATACGATCTTATCTGTGTACCTAAGATGTGGAAGCATAATCAACGTTGACTAACAAAGTAATGTGCTAACTTGGAAAGGAACGCATTGCTTTCAGAGTGTTCCAAATGAAGCTAAGCATGCCAGATGAGACGATTGCCAAGATCCTTGGTTATTCTATTCTTTTCTGATTCTATAATGAAATCACTAAGGCTATAAAGAACATGTGAGTTTTGTTTTTAAATGAAAATAACTCATTTTGAGGGACTCAAAGAAAAATGCTAAAGTGAGCTAGGCAGGTAGAGTGTTGCCAGAGGAAATGGATTTCAAATCAATAGGGGTCTGTAATTCAATATTTGTCCCATGACTTTGACTCTGCTCAATCTAATTTTTAGCTGATAAGAGCCATTAGATTTAAGAGAAGATCTATTTAATAGATGGGTTGCTGAAAATTAATTACTCTTCTTAGGTTAAAAAAAAAAGAAACCAAGGAGTGTGACATACAATAGGATGGGAAGAGTTGGGAAGCATGTAAGAGAGGCAGCCTATTAATGATAAACTTGAATACTCTTCTCTCCAGAATTGGAGATCCCAAATATTCTTTCTACTCCTCTAGCCCATAAAGTGAATCCTTCAAGAATCTTAATTTCAGCCTCATACAAAAATGCAAGGCTTTTAGATCAGAATCAGAGATGAGGAAAAAAAGAGTAATAATCCTGTCCAATTATAAATGCTGCTTCTTTCTGCAAAAAGCAAAGCTTGGTTGTTTTTCAAACATTAAAAAAAGTAATAAAGGAGACGATTTCTTATTCTTTGACTGAGGACAGTTTAAAAATTTACCTCAAATTAGTGAACATTTAGTGAGTCCCGTCTAGGCGTGAAGTACTTTCTGGGGACTAGAAATACAAAGATAAGACCTGGTTTACAATCTGATAAAGGTTAAGACAGATATCTAATTTTAAAATAATATAACTTGCTAGGTGCTTCACATAGATATAAATAGAATGTTGAATCACAGATGAGGGAGAAATGTATTCCTCCTTTCCCTGCCCCCCCCCCCCCCCCAGGACAGGGACACAGGGACGACTTCACAGAACAGGTGACATTTGAGCTTGGCCTCAAAGAAGGAACAGGCACTTTCAGGCTGAGGAAAGAGCATGTACAAAAGCAGAGAGGAGTGAGAATGCAAGGCAGGCACTGAGAAAGGTGGCCTGGTCAATATGCACGACAGGGGGAGTGCAAGCTAAGACTGGAGAAGTACCCTGGGGCCTTAACGGCATCGCTGCCAGTCACTCCCAGTTCCCCTGAGCACCTCTTGCTGACATCTTTGAGGCATCTGATGTCAATTCTTTATCCATCGCAAAGACTGGTAACCTTGGGCATGGTATAGCTTGAGGCTACCACCTCCCCCTCCAACCCAGGCCTGGGACTGTGGAATCCAAGTACTAATTTCAGTTCTGCCACTCACTTAATGGCAACTCCTTTAATATTCCTTGTTTGATTTTCCTATTGTGTGCAAAATTTATATAAATTGCTCTATTCCAAATTTATAACCATAAACTCTTATTTTGAGGAAGGGATTAGGCAGATCTCTTAGAACTATGCTTTCCCAGGATAATCAACCCCAACCTGATTAGGCAATGGTTCCTCCCGAACTCTTAGAGGAATTGATTGCGATGGACTTGGGAGGACAAACAATCCTATTGAAAAACCCATTGATTTGCTGCGGTCATCTGGGATCAGAAAGGGAGAAGAGCATAATGGGTCTCTTATTCTGGCCTCCATCCCTCTCATTGAGAGAGACATGAAAATCCAATCTGGCTTTGAATTCAGAAGAAAATTCATGATTCAGTTCAACAAGATTAATTCAAGGTTCACACACACACACACACACACACACTCAGGCACTCAAAGCCAAAAAGCATTTCAAGGTTTCAATGGACTAAAAAAGAGGCTGCATTCTTCTTCCTTATAAGCACTCCTTGCAGTCACTGAAGAGTTTGCCAGAAGGGCTTCCAGGACCCATATTTCATCTACCCAAAGGCTGTAATATACAAGAAGTAATATGCATCCTGCCCCGCTGAGAATCATTTGCTTGGTGTGTGCTCTGCATAAAAACTATACGGTAGGAAAACTGCCGCCCTGCCTAAGCGAGCCAGCATGCCGCCAACCTGCTGTCCAAGCTCCTCGCCTGACGAGCTGCCGACTGGAGAGACCACACTGTCACTCAGAACCTAATGGGCTCTGTCCTCCCTGGGCATAGTAGTCACCAAGAATTTTCAGTTTAGGAACCCTGCTGTTACAGTTCATTTATAAGGTCCATTTGGTACCAGAGCTTTCCCCAGACATATCTTTAGGTTCAAAATATCTAAATAGCCATGTACCTGGATTTAAGTCCCACGACGTGGTGGGCTCTGGGTTCACCGCTGAGGGAGGCTGAAGGTGCTGGGATGTCTGCTTCCCTTCCATGAGAGAAAACTGGGCTCAGCTCCGCGAGGCCTCGGTATACCAATGCAGCTCCAAGACTGCCATCCACTCAGCCCCCCACCCGTACACTTCAGGGATGGACTCCCACTACTTTCTGACTCTAACATACTAATTCTATATTTCTGGAGAGGTAAGTTAAAGAAATATAATCATACCTGTCTGGAAAATTTCAAACATCTCCATCAAATCTTGCATTCTCTTTAAGCAATTATTTGCTGACTTCAAAACCAATCATAGCTCTTGTTTTCACTCACTCTCCCCCACCTCAAATGATTTGTGTACTTTTCTGACACTTCATGTCTGCTTTTAGCTAGTTACTTTATATAGACTATTTATTTTCCTCAAAATGATCAGAGTTTTCCCCAGGGGATTGAAAATTGGATAAGAAATATTGTGTGAAACCCTTACATTTATAAAACCAAGTTTCTGTTTAGTTTAGCCATACAGCATTGCATCAGAGAGAAAGTACAGGCTTTGAAGGCAAGAAGGCAGGGTCAGAATTCAAGTTCTGACACTCTGGCCTTAGAGAAAATATAGAGTCCCTCCTTTCCTCACTGGGAAATAGGAATAACTGCTCCCACACAGCAGGGTTACGTTAAGGATCAGAGATAACGTAGGTAAGTCATGGAGCACAGTGCCTGCCACAAAACAGCTATTCTTACTGGGGAAGGGGGGGTCTCCAGGTTAGGGAACTATCAGATTTAAGTTGAATAAGCAGAGTAGATCTTAGGTGAAAACCAAACACAAACAAACAAACAAAAAATCAGCCTATACACACAGCAAAAGTGTTGTTTCCAGCCCTAAGAGTCATATATCTCAGAGACAGAAAGGACCTCAAGAAATCTGGAAAGATTGGCAAAAGGCCCAGCCCTGCACTCACCTGCCAATATTAGGAATGATGTGCCTGCAAAGACTCTTTGGAGCAGTAAGAGAAACAAGTATGTGCCTTCCATCCCAAATATTTATTCTGTGCAGAGAAGTTAAATGTTGGCAGACTTATATGAAAAAAAAGTTGTAGCTAGCCAGGATTGAGTAGCCCACTGAAGAAAAGGTTTTTTTCCCTATACCCCTACAAATGCAAGGAAAATACTAAATCCTACTGTTGTCAAGTGGCCTGGGCACAAATAAATATGCACAGCATGACTTCTGTGTGCCGACTGGCTCATAGATGTAATCACTTCGCTCAGCATGTCTGCATTCAGCCCTGGGCAAGATGCAGCAACTAAGAGGCAGGACCGCTATTGAGCAGTCCAGAGGGAAGGAAAGGGGAAGCCTGGAATTTAGGAATTATTGCCTAAGGGGTATAACAACAGGCAAAAGTAATTTGATAGACCATGCCCTGGGCAGAAACCACCCAATTAGGAGTCAGATCATTGGGTTGGAGGTTTTCAATCCTCATTCTTCCCTAAGGCGTCCAAGAGGTGCAACATTGTTTCCTGGACACAGTGAGTAGGAAAAAAAGGTAGCAAGGTTCAATACCCCAGAACGATGTATGTGGCATTTGAAGAAGGGCCCCCCTGGCAATTCTGAAATGCCTCTCTTCCCCTTTGGAATAAAAGATCTAGGTTCCAGTCTTGGTTCCATCTCTTATTAACTTGGAGAACGAGTCAAGAACTGCTCTGAAGCTGAATTTACTTAATTATAAACGGAGACGGTATCTTCAGATTGTTTTGAAAATCAAAGGTGATCACGAACTGCACTGATGCATCTTGCAAATTGAAATGCCCTACAGGTGAGCAGAGTTGTGACTCTTCCTTACCCGGTAAGGACCCAAATACCATACACACACACACATACACATATATGTACACACACTTGTGGCTGAAGAAGTCAGGGCTTGTTTTATCCTAAAGATGGGCTGCCTAGCCAACCTAAGAACCTGGCAGGGAACAAATCAGTAGCATCTCCTCTCACAGATACCAAAGGGCTTCCAAACAATCTTTCTGGATTATGACACTTGTGGATGGAGCTTAATATATTAGAAAGAAAACCAATTAATGTTTCATATCTAGCTTACCTCTCTCTGCCTTTCCCCTTCAGTTATTTACCTTTTCATAATCAAAGTGTCATTCATCATTCCATTCAGTTGAATAAACATGAACAGTGTAACAATTATGTGCCACGTTCCATGCTAGTAGCTGTGTGGGATTAAAGCTCTTGCCCTCATATCATTCACGGTCTCTGGGAGAGAAGACATGAGAACAACCAATGAGGAGGCAAAATGGAGCACCAACTGGCTCGTGTGTACTCTGAGGAGGCATCATCTCATTTCTGACCGGACAGAAGTAAAGGAACAATTTGAACAAGCCAAATATGCTTTTTATTAGCAGCACTGAACTGAATTTCTGATCAGAAGATTAAAATGTTGGTTAAATTTACATGTTTTGATACTTAGTAACATGTTCAAGGTGCTGCTAATACCGGTTGGGTGTGATGTCATAAGGTAGACTTAATTCCTTCCGAATTCCTCTGACCTTCATGCCCTCGAATGGTTGTTGCCCTCTTGTTTTATGCAAAAGGGCCTGGTGCGTACTTTGCAGTCTGGGTTTTACTCCAGATGTGTTGGTGTTGTGTAGAGAGAGTATGGTTCATTATGAATGTGAGAAGCCAGTTTTCCATTACGCTCTTTCCTAGGTTTGCCCAGAGTAGACTGCTGACCTCCTAAATGGGTCACTTCTAGTGCAGACTCAGTGTAGAAGTCCAGTGACTCCTGTTCTCTCCCCTCTGCCTTTAGCTCTTACACCTTCCTTGACAGCCACTTACAGGGGGCTGAGAAGCACTCATGACTAGTTGCCAAAACTGTATGTTTGAAAACGTAATTTTTTCATGAGGTCCCCAAAAGCATGTTCAAGAGTATATAATCAGTTTTTAAGATTTCATTATCACAGTATTGGACAGAAGGTTAACTGAATGTAAAAACACAATGATATCTTGTGCTGGATTGAAATAGCTTTATGAAGTTAAGTGCTTTAACCTCTCTTTCCCCCCTTATCTTCTCAAGTGTTTATAGAAAAATTAGTGGAATACACTGATTATCTTTCAAGAAATACATATAGGGCACACATCCCTGTGGCAAATATGGATTAATCTCTATTTTAAAAAAAAAAAGTATTCCTATATGAAACTAAATCAAGAACTAACAAAATGAGGTTTATATGTGCAGAAAGGCCCTGTTTGAATTTATATGATCATGGTCACTAATGTACACATATTTTCGTGAATATATTTTTAGAAACCTCTTAACTTCAGTCAATTCTACAGAAAATACAGTTCTTTCTTAAAAAGAAAGAATGAGTTCAGTTGTTTATGTGTTCATTTTTATCTTTTCACATTTGAATAGAAACGATAAACTGATTTCAATACTGGAAAGTTCAATTCTTCTCTATAAACCTTTTCTGTTCAAAAAAACTATTTATTGACATTGAAATTTGAATTCATATAATTTTCACACTTTTTGATAAATTCTTATTCTTTAAAATTTTTTAAGTTAATAGACTGTATTCTAGAGAAGTTTTAGTCATACATAAAATCAAGCAGATTTTACAGAGTTTCCATATACCTCCTTCTCTTACCCTCTCAGTATCCCTTGTTATTAACATCTTACTTTACTGTGATATATTTGCTACAATTAATGAACTGATATTGATACATTTTTAGTAAAATCCATATTTTACACTAGAGTTCATTCTTCCTGTGTATAGTTCTATGGATTTTAACAATTACATAATATCATGTTCCATCATTACTGTATCCTACAGAATAGACCCACTGCCCTAAAAATTCCCTGTGAGCCCCCTATTCATCTTCCCCCCTCCCCATCCCCTAAACTCTTGATGATTATTGATGATTTTGCAGTCTCTAGAGCTTTTCATTTACAAAATATCATATAGCTGGAATCATACACTATTTAGTCTTTTTAGACTGACTTCTTTCACTAATCAATATGCATTTTACTTTCCTCAATGTCTTTTCATGACTTGGTGGCTCATTTCTTTTTATCACTAAATAATATTCCATTATTTGGATGTACCACAGTTTGTTTATCCAGTTACCTTTTGAAAGGCATCTTGATTGCTTTCATTTGGGGGCAATTATGCATAAAGCTGCTATAAACATTCAAGAGCAGGTTTTTGTATAGATCTTTAAACTGTTAAAAAGCATTTTCCATCACAAAATAGACGGCATCTTTCTTGTTTAAGGAGGATATTGGAAAAAAATAAGTATAACAAGGGAGAGGTTGGTTTTAAGCATTTTAGTTTATTATAATTATATATATATTTATTATTATATATAATTTATTTTCTGATTAGATAATATATTCACCTAGTTTAAAATTCAAAAGGTACAAAAGCCTACCCTCCAATGAGCAGTACCCTTCCCCAGAGCAACAATTAGGTCACATTGTAAGATGTTTTAGAGTATTTTATGGGTGTGCTAGTAAAAAGCAAATAGGCTGCAGACTACTCTTAGATATCTTGGAAATTATTCCATACACACATAAAGAGCTCCCTCAGGTTTCAGACACATAATATTCCATTTTATGATCATTTATTTATTTAACTAGTCACTAGGTTTCACCCAATCCTTTGCTGTTACACATAATTCTATAATGAATTACCTTATATATTCATCTTTTACATGCCCAACTATATTTGTGATACTTTTCTGGAAGTAGAGGTGCTGGATCAAGATATGTGTGTGTGTATAACTTTGTCACATATTGCCAAATTGCCCACAATAAAGAATATATTAACACCAATTTAAATGGGAGTGCCTGTTTCCTCAACAGCTGTCAATAGAGTGGGTTATAAAACTTTCTCATCTTTGTAAATCTGAGAATTTAAAAACTGAATATCAATGTTAATTTTTAATGTGCCTTTATCTTATTTTATGTGGGATTCAGCTATTTTCATATGTGTAAGAGCCATTTGGATTTTCCTTTCTTTGAAATTATAAATTTTCTGAATTAAAAATAAAAATGGGAAGGGAATAATTTCAGGCTCTTAATATCTTCTACAAAGTTTATAAGAAATGTTAGTGTCAAGCACTAATGATTTTTACTGAGGAATATATATTCTATGCTTTTTCTTAGAAATTGGGTGAATATGGGAAGGAAACATCGCTAGTCCCTGAAAACATATTTTTAAAAGTATCATATTTTGCAAGCATTTTGTTACCAGGTACGGAGTTCCAGATTATCCCCCAAATTATTCAGTTTATAAAATAATGAAATAAAAACTCAAAACATATTAAAAGGCAAAAGGAGCATGAACAAAGAAATGAGAATGAACCACAAAAAAACAGTTATTAAATATTATATTTCTAAACTTCAGAAACCTAATGACACAAGTTACAATTTTTCACAAGATCTCCGGTTTGGGAGTAAAAGTTTAAAAACAGGTTGATAAATTAATAGTTGGATGGCTATGATTAGATAAATTATTTTAGATGTATTATAGTCCCCTGTTTTACTTGCATACTGTAGCTTCTTATTTCCCCAGATTAATCTTTGTCTGATACTGCTAGGTTGCATAAGTTTACAATGTTTTCTGATGGTTTCTATGCCATTTGCTATAATGGCTGCCATTTTTAAAGCAAATTAAATATTCTCTAAGAAAAAGTAAATAATTAAATTCTTTAGAACCTGACTCAGTGAATGATTGGAGTTTTCTATTCTAATCACCAATACATCATATCAATCTTTTCCAAATAACTAGCATATGTCACTTTTTAATGTTTGTGTCAGAGTGATTAATTTCCCAAGAAGATAATTAATTACTGCCAAAATGAACAGAAAAGTCCTTCTCCCTCAGAAATGTATTAGCTGTAGACATTCTGGATATGGATTAAGTACCAATAGAAATTAGTCATGATTTGAGTAAGAGTAGGCTTAAGTTAAATCTTCTTATAAAATATACAACATTTTAAAAATTCAAAGTAGCACATGCTCATTGCAGAAGATTTTAAAGTACAGGAGAATGTAAAGAAGGGTAATATTACTACTATCCAAATAACTACTATTTAATATAATCTAAAATCTATGTGCCAGGACACTCTTAGAAAAGCTTTAAACATTTAATTTTTTAAAAACTATGAGTTGGTGCTAATGTATCCTCATTGTACAGATAAGAGATTGTGATGGCTTAGAGCTATGCACCCCAGAAAAAAACATGTTCTTAAACATAACCCATTCTTATGGGTGTAAACCCTTGTAAAAAGGACCTTTTGATGAGATTACTTCAGTTAATGTGTGGCCCAGCTGAATCAGAATGAGTCTTACTCCTATTACAGAAGGCCTTATTGAAAATGCCACAGAGAGAATAAGCCAGAGAGAGCAGCCAAAAGCTGGAAATCAGCAGCACCCAGGAAAGAGAAATGAGGAGAGAGGATACCATGTGCATTGCTCTATGACAGAAAAGCTAAGGACCAAGGATCACGGTCTTCTGGGAGAAAGCATCACCTTGATGGCACATTGATTTTGGACTTCTCCTGGCCTCAAAACTGTGGGTCAATAAATTCCCATTATTTAAGCCAATCCATTGCCTGATATTTGCTTTAGCAGCCAGGAAACTAAAACAGAGGTCAAGAGAGAGCTTTACTGTCGTGGTCCCTAGGGGAGCAGCGGCAGTCCCCCAGGTGCAACGGCAAGGACCAGGAAGGAATGAGGGTCCAACAGTGAGCCCCTGATACTAATGACTATGCTTGTGAGCCTATACACCTGAAATAAGAACAAGGCCTAGAGCAGCACTGTGCCTAAGAGTTCCCTCCTGACAGCCTCCGTGTTACTCAAATGTGGCCAGTCTCGAAGCCAAACTCAGCATGTAAATGCAATGCCTTCTCCCCAGCGTGGGACTTGACACCTGGGGATGACCTCCCTGGCACTGAGGGATCACTACCAAGTACCAGCTGATGACGTAACTAAAAAATGACCTTAAATTAAAGGTTCAATGCTGACCAGCAGAATATCCCTGTCTACATATAATAACAGGAGTTAAAAATGCTCTTTGACCTAAAGTAAGGGGGAAATGGAAAGGACAAATGAGTTTATATTGCTATGAGTCTCTAAAAAAGAGTCTGGAGGTTGTCAGAAGGATTGCCCTTATGCACACCTGAGCAGAGTCTCAGAGACAGATAAAGTAGATACAACCCCAGGTATTGGTTCTTTTGAGGGCTAAAGAGACCCACAGGTTCTATGGTCATGGCAGATGGAGTTCACTGCCATGTCATTTGGCCCTTCTTTGGCACTGGTGTTTCTGCGTGACGGAGCTGGACTCAGATGTGATCTCTTTTCACAAGCCTTTCCTGCTACTTTACTGGAATTGTAGTTGGTGCTGGGGTTTAAGATATATCTAGGGGATCTGAATCTCTGGACTGACAATATGATAGCCAGGCCCTGAGCCTCAACAGACTTCAACTCCTACACTCTGATTTATTGGACTTACCCCACTCAGCTAACATGGAGTTGAAGAATGTCAACCACTGCACCATGGAGCCTAGAGTGCCTACAACTGAAAGCAGGAGGATTACATCCAGTATTCATGTGGAATCTAAGCCCCCTCCTGACATAGATGTGGAATGGACACAACCAAGCCAAGGTCCACAGGAAGGAGGAATACAGTAAGGATTAGAGTGGACTTAATGATATTCTATTCATGAACTATTGTGGTTAATAATCGAGAAAATGTGGCATTGGTGTGGAAAAAGTGGCCATGGTGGCTGCTGAGTGTGGGGAATGGGAGGAAGAGATGAGATGTAGAGGCATTTTCGGGACTTGGAGTTGTCCTGGGTGGTGCTGCAGGGACAATTGCCGGATATTGTATGTCCTCCCATGGCCCACTGGATGGAATGTGGGGAAGTGTGGGCTATGGTGTGGACCACAGGCCATGGGGTGCAGCGATGCCCTGAGATGTACTCACCAGATGCAATGGATGTGTCATGATGATGGGGGAGAGTGTTACTGTGGGGGGAGTGGTGGGGTGGGGGTGGTGGGGGTGAATGGGGACCTCATATTTTTTGAATGTAATATTTTTTTAAAAATGAATAAATAAAATAAAATTAAAAATAAATAAATATAACCTTAAAAAAAGAGAGAGAGCTTTAGTAATTTACGTCATATTACACAGCTAGTAAGGAGTTAGGTATATATGTAGATAGGTAGATAGATAGTTTCTTTATAATAAGTAACATCTATCTTATATTTTGTGCTTAATAAGTCACAGGCATTTTCCCCAATTAATAAATAGTTTGGGTAATACAATTTTAATGAAGCATGTAAAAAGATTTTTTATTATGTGAGTCATTTTGTTTTATTGCTATCATAATTCTACATTATACTATATGCTAGAGTGAACATACAAATATAAATTTTATTCATATCTCTAATTATTTTCCTAGGAAATTTTCATAGGTGTGAAATTATTGCATCAAAGGATTTGTATATATCAAGTGACTTTTCAAAAGTTCAGTACAGGAAAGTGTCTATTTTACTCTATCCTTAAGAACAATGGATAGTGGCATACGTATATCCATTTCTTATATTTGACTAAAGAGAAATGCTAACAAATTTTAAATGTGATTATTAGCTGGAGTGTCTTATTTAATAGAAATTGAGATCACTGTAGATTGACATTCAGATAAGAAATAATGGAGAGAGCCCATGTATACGTAACATTTCCTCCAAGGGTAACAGTTGCAAAATTATGGTATACCATAACAACCAGGATATTGGCATTTATACAATGCACTAATCTTTTTAGATTTCTCCAGGTTATCTTGTACTCCTTTTGGGTGGGAGATTTTAGTTCCATACAATTATAGGTTCCATACATGTATAGGTTCATGTGTCCACCCCCACAATCAAGATACTGAACATTTTTTAACCACCATAAAGAGCTCCTGATGCCCTTTTAGAACAACCAGTTCCTTTCTGCCCACTCTCCCCCACCTCATTCCTAACTCTTGGAAACCACTAATCTGTTCCTCATTTCTAAAATGTTGTCATTTTTAAAATGTTATATAAACAGAACCCACAATATGTAAATTTTTTGGATTGGCTTTTTTCACTCAGCATAATTCCCTGGTGATTCATCCAAGTTGTTACATGTATCAGTAGTTCATTCCTTTTTATTGCTGAGTAGTACTCCATGGTATGAATGTACCATAGTTTGTTAAGCCATTCACCTGCTGAAGAATATCTGTGCTGTTTCCAGTTTTTTACTATTATGAATAAAGCTGTTATGAACAATGGTTTTAGTGTGAACCTAAGTTTTCATTTCTCCAGTATAAAAACCAAGAATACAATTGTTTGATAATTTAATATTTCATTTTATAAGAAAAATTGTACCATTTTTCATTCTCACCAGAAATGTATAGGTGATTCATTTTTTCCCACATCTTGCCAGTATATGGAGTTGTCACTGTTTTTTATTTTGGCCATTCTGACAGTTGTGGAGTATATTTTTACTACTTTTATTAACCTTTCGTATTTCTTCTTTATTGCATTACCTATTTGAGTTTTTCTATCATACTATCTGTGATGGTTTAGAACTTTATGCAAAGCAGGAAAAGATGTTCTTAAAGTTAATACATTTTGTGGGTATGAAACTATTTTAAGGAGGACTTTTTTTTTTTTTTTTTTATTGACTTTGTAATAATATTACATTAAAAATATATATGTGAGGTCCCATTCAACCCCACCCCCCCACCCCCCCTCTCCCCCCCCCCCCAACAACACTCGTTCCCATCATCATGACACATCCATTGGATTTGGTAAGTACATCTTTGGGCACCTCTGCACCTCATATACATTGGTTCACATCATGGCCCATACTCTCCTCTATTCCATCATGTAGGCCCTGTGAGGATTTACAATGTCCGGTGATTACCTCTGAAGCACCATCCAGGGCAGCTCCATGTCCCGAAGACGCCTCCACCTCTCATCTCTTCCTGCCTTTCCCCATACCCTTTGTCCATTATGTCCACTTTTCCCAATCCAATGCCACCTCTTCTATGTGGACATTGGATTGGTTGTGTCCATTGCACCTCTATGTCAAGAGGAGGCTCAGATTCCACCTGGATGCTGGATGCAATCCTCCCATTTTCAGTTGTAATCACTCTAGGCTCCATGGTGTGGTGTTTGTCCTTCACCTCCATCTTAGCTGAGTGTGGTAAGTCCAATAAATCAGATTGTAGGTGCTGGAGTCTGTTGAGGCTCAGGATCTGGCTATCACATTGTCAGTCCAGAGATTCAAATCCCCTAAATATATCTTAAACCCCAACATTAACTGCACCTCCAGCACATTAGCATGAAAGTCTTATGAAGGGAGATCCCATCTGAGTCCAGATTCATCACACATAAACACCATTTCCAAAGAGGGGCCATCTGCCCTGGTAGTTAATCCCATCGGCCATGACCATAACTCCCATGGGTCTCTTTAGCCCTCAAAGGAACCAATATCTGGGGGTTGTATCTGCTTTATCTGTCTCTCTGACTCTGCTCAGTTGTGCATGAGGGCAAACCTTCTGCCAGCCTCCAGACTCTTTTTTAGAAACTCGTAGCCATATAAACTCATTTCTCCTTTCCACTTCCCCCTTACTTTAGGTCAAACAGCATTTTAAAGTCATGGTATTTTATGTAGACATGGATATTCTGCTGATCCGCATTGAACCTTCCGTATAAGGTCATTTTCCAGTTGCATCATCAGTTGGTAGTTGATAGTGGTCTTAAGGAGGACTTTTGATGAGGCTGCTTCAGTTAAGGTTTGACCCATCTCAATCAGGATGGTTTTTTTTTTTAATGAAATTTTTTTGTTATCTTTTTTTTAAAAGATACATAGGTCACACAAAATGTTACATTAAAAATATATGAGGTTCCCATATACCCCATTCCCCATCACCCCCACTCCTCCCACATCAACATCCTCTTTCATCAGTGTGGTACATTCATTGCATTTGACGAATACATTTTGGAGCACTGCTACACCACATGGATTATAGTTTACATTGTAGTTTACACTCTTCCCCAGTACATTCAGTGGGTTATGGCAGGATATATAATGTCTTGCATCTGTCCCTGCAATATCATTGAGGACAACTCTAAGCCCTGAAAATATCCCCATATCACACCTCTTCTTCCCTCTCCCTGTCCTCAGTAATTCCCATGGCCATTATCTCCACATCAATGATACAATTTCTTCCATTGCTAGGGTCACAATAGTTCTATAGTAGAATACCAGTAAGTCCACTCTAATCCATACTTTATTCCTCCATCCTGTGGACCCTGGGATGGCGATGTCCACCCCACCTCTAAATTGAGAGAGGGCTTAAATCCCAATGGCTGATGGATGCGATTCTCTTGCTTGCAGTTGTAGGCTTTTTCAGTTCCTTGGTGTGGTAGTTGACCATTCTCACCTCCCTGTTAGCTGACCTGGGTAAGTCCAATGAACCAGAGAGTAGGTGTTACAACTCTGCTGAGGCTCAGGGCCCAGCTGGCCCATGGACAGTCCAGAGATTTAAGTTTCCTGAGCATACACCAACCCCAGCACCAACCACAGGTTCAGTAAAAGTAGCAGACAAAGTATGTGTAGAGAGGTCACATCTGAGTCCAACACCATCACACTCAGGAGCACAAATATCAAAGTAGGGCCCACTGGCAAGGCTTGAACTCCAGAGTCATCTGCCATGACTGTAGGACCTGGGTGTCTCTGTAGCCCTCAGCAACACCACTACCTGGGGTTGTATCTACTTTGACTGTCTCTGAGATCCTGCTGAGATGTGTGTACGTGCAACCCCTCTGATGACCTCTCAACTCATTTTGAAGTCTCTTAGCCATATAAACTCATCTGTCTTTACCATTTCCCACTTTTATTCAAGGTCTTTTTCTAGTTACATCACAAGCTGGTAATTGGTAGTAATCCCTCAGTGCCAGGGAGCCTCATACCCAGAAGTCATGTCCCATGCTGGGGGGAAGGTAATGCATTTACATGCTGAGTTTGGCTTAGACAGTGGCCATATTTGAGCAACATGGAGGCTCTCAGAAGATAGCTCTTAGGCACCCTGCAGTTCTAGGTCTAGTTGAAATTTCAAGCACACAGGCTCATAAGCATAGTCATTAGTATCAAAGGCCCATTATTGGACTAACCTTCTTCACTGATCTTGCACTTGGGGGATTGTTGCTCTTCCATTAGAGAATGTGACAGAGCTCCCCCAAAAGGGAACTCAGCACTCCCTCACTTGTCCTGTGTAACTCTACCTACTATGACATACCCAATGGATATCCAAACATTTATACACCCTATAGGCATGCCCTGGAGAACTCCCTCCCACATCCTATTATTGGAGCCCTTTATAAGAGAATGGAATTCAGACAAAGAGAGAGAAAGAAAGTCACAAAAGCAAGAAGCTGAAATCAATGAAACCTGGAAGAGAAGAGAGAGACCATAGATATCATCATATGCCTTACCTTGTGGCAAATGAGCCAAGGTTCCTCTGTAGCCAGTTTTGGGGGAGAAAGCATCTACCTTGGTGATTACTTGATTTGAATATTTTCCTGGCCTCAAAACTTTAAGAAAAGAAGTTCCCATCATTTAACTTGACCCATTTTATGGTATCTGCTTTGAGCAGCCTAGGAAACAAAAACACTATTCATGATTGAAGAGAAGAAATATTGCTTTGAAGAGCATGGACTCTGCAGCCAGACTGCTTGGGTTCATGTCCTAGAGTGCCGTTACTGTATTAAAGGAGAGGTAGAATCTTTAAGGCACCCTAATGCAAAAAAGGATGTAAAATTTCCCTTTTCCCCATCATAAGACTAAACAAGAAATGCTGAATTACCTCAGTCAGAGATCTTAACTGAGAATAAAGCATCACCTTCTTTAGATCATATTAACTATTCTAGATGACAGATTCTCCAAGCCCACTTCAAAGTTACAAGATAAAACTGCTTTGGAACCTTTTGCCATGAGGAGACTGAAAAAAATTTTTGATGGAGAAATATTTAAGGACCCTTCTCCCCAACTTCCCCACCATATCTCCCACAATGTTTGTAGTTATCTCAAAGCAAGGAAAGCTGACCTTCCTCCTCCTCAGTTGCAGTTTCATGACCAGCATCTCCTTTACCTGGACCATGGATGAATGAGGAAAGAACCATATGGAAATGGTTGAGTAGTTTGGCAAGTCAGAGGACAGCAAGGAACAACCGCATCTCTCCATTCCCCACAAAACCAAGACTAGCATGACTAAGATTCAAGAGCTTCCCATAACCCTAGAGAAAGTCACTGTGTGCAAAGACAGGCATAATTCCCTCATAATTAAGTGACCAGTGTTAGTGTGAGGCTGCTGGTCAGGGATAAGAGGAGGGAAGTAGCATTGATCTTATAAAATAATCTGAAGGGAGTGGACATCTGGTGCCTGACTCAGAAGATCATTGGATGTGACTCAATGAAAAAAGTAGCCAGACTTCATCAGCATCACCCCGAATAGTGAGGACAATGGCAGCTGGTTACAAAGAATGATCTCACAAGTCTTCCACCACTGACATGACAGCAATCACACGTGCAGACCTTTTCTCTCCGCTGGGCAGCCTACACATATGAAATTAGAAGTAAGACCAGGAGGAGGGGAGCAAAGCCCTAGGCAAGACTTTAAACCAGATAATGACTGAGATTTTAATCCCTGAACTACAAGAACAAAAAATTCTTAGACTAGACCATGTCTATCAGATTGGACTTAATTTAGTTTTCACACAGAAGTGGTAATGCATATGCTTGAGAAATATAGAGGCACTGTCAAGAAATAGAGAATTATATCCATACATTTCTGAGCAGTGAGCATCCAATCATATTTGCTACATTAAAATCATACTTGATATTGCAGCAAACCTTTAAAATCTTATATTAAAGAAAAGTGATAATGTTGTAATAAACCACTACGATTACGCACAAAATACATTCCTATATTGCAGAGTACAGTAAGCGAATCACTTTTTCCTTTGGCCCAATGTTTTCTACCAGAGAGCAGAGGTCTGTGGGTAAAGTGTGGGTAAAGAGAATAAGGACTAACCTACAGGTCTGATGCCAACTAACCATATGATCTTGGGAAAATCATTTCTTCTGTCTGAGCCTCATTTTCCACTTCTACTTTTAAAATTTTATGCTTCTTTCAGACCCTTCCTTGTATATATATGACAGAATATTTCACATCGTTCTAAGACTCAAACCTGTTTCCTGTACTTTGTGGAAAGTGTTGTACCTGAAAACAAAAATTCACCTGGGCTGAGACAGGAAAAAAACAAGAAATGTAGAAGTAGCTCTGTGAATGAATTAAGTATGGGGAAATGAAAAAAAAAATTTAAAAACAGTCAAATAAATAGAAGATCAAGCAAAGTCAAGTAAATAGAAATAAATATGAACACCAACCTCAGAGACAAGGACAAGAGGTTGAGAGTTAGTCTTCTCACTAATTTGCTGCATCATTTTGGGCCAGTCATTTCGCCTATCTTGGCCATGGCTTCCCTATCTATAAACTGGATAATTTCCAATTTTCCTTTCGATTTAAAATTATGTGAATCTAGACAAGAGGAGACCATGGCTGATACGAAGGTTTAGAGCCTAAGAAACATCTGTAAATTATTTCTCTTCTAACAGAACAAAAGTTATTTTGCTTACTGAGTAGGAAATTATATTTCTGGAGAACCAAGTAACATGTGGACTCTCTGATATATTTAGAATTACTCATCTACCATGACATCTTCCCTTTGTCCTTTATTGTAGTAGACTCACCATTTTTATTTATGAAGACATCTTTTTCTCTAAAGAATTTGAAGTAATGTGTAGATGTTGCCAAATAGACTTTAGAAATGCCTCATAACATAGGAAAAAGTTATCCGAGATTTCAAGAAATCCAAACTTCAGCAACTGCAAAAATGGACTTGGGAGTTAGATGTGACCAGATTTTGAAGTTAGATCTGCAGTGGTTTGTGATGCTATTGGTGATGAAAAGACAATGAAATCTGGCTTCCCTCCATCAATTGGCTAATAGACGTCACATGTCAGTGGGAAATAGTGTGCCAATACTTTTTATTGAATTTTTGAGCATCATCCCAGTCCATGAACTCAAAGAGGTGCACAGGAAAACAATGGAAAGAGAAAGTAATAAAAACAGAATGAAGGAAAAACAGAACAACAACAACAAAAAGCAACGTAGAAGAGAATCCAGAGGTTAAATAGTCTTTGTGTAAATTCTCACCTTATATTACATAGGGTGCCTGTTAAAAGCACATATTCCTGGGTGGGACCCACTCTTGACTATTTCAAAGCACAATTCTAGAAGGTAAAATCCAGGAACATGTTTGTTTGGGTTTTGTTTTTTGTTTTTTGTTTTTTTTTAGCTTAGTAGGATTTATTGTTTATGCTATATACCACAGTAACAACAATTAAGCTCCCTGGTGATTCTTATTAGCAACCCAGTGCCAGTCCATGGTCTGACATTTGGGAACCACCAATATAGGGCAACACTATCATTATATAGATAAACTAAGACCTAGAAATATAAACCACTCCCCCAAATCAAAGTAATGCAACTAAAACAAAGTCTGAACTAGAACTCTTGCCGCCCTTCATATGCCCTAAATCCTTTGTGATCCTGCCTCTACTTTAAAAATCCTCTTTGTATTTAAAGGAAACTATATAAGACATAGCCTCGTTCCAAACTTCTGCCTTATTCTTCCAACCATAGCTGAGTCCAACAATATGCTTCATACCTGCTGGCTCGTCTCCAATCCTGCTTGCCCCCAACTTTGTCTTGTGGTATAGTTTATTCAACTGGTTTCTGTTCTGCCTCCTGGAGTTCCTAAGTATCAAGTTCTCCTTGCTAATTGCCCATTCCTTATCTGGCTCCTGAATTCCTGAGCTCTAGCCAATCTTTCTGCCTTTATTCTCATAATAGGGATCCTTTTCTTCTAACCTGCCTCATACACCAATATCCCCCATCCAGTTGTGGGCACTGATTTGCTTTTCAATTCTCCTTTCATACAGAAAAGCCCTGTTTTTAAACTTCAAGCCAGTGGCTGGGTCCTGTAACTCGGACGTGAACTGACTAGATGTTTGAGGCTGGCTCATCCCAGAGCACTAATCACTGCATTTAACCCACCCATTGGGACATAATGCTACTTCACTGAACATATCACTCTTGGCTTCTGATGACAACTGCTTAACTGTAACTGGAGATCTTGCTGGCACTGAGTTTGTTCATCAAATTGAGTCCCCACTTGTTCCTATTGCTGGGTAATTTTCCCAACCCCTACTATCACATTACAAGTCTAGCACTAAGATGCTTTAGTCTACTCATTTCTGTCACATCTTGCTGAAAGTAAGTGGCTTTGTCTAGCCAATCTTGAGCTCTGACAAATGTCATACCACTTCCACACTGCCTCGTAAAGCATATAACCCCTTCTGGACATAAGCATATTGATGGTAGGGACAGAGTCCATTACAGTTATTGTCATATTTCTAGATGTAAGGCAGTGGAATAGAAATAGAGACGCAAGAAAGAGTAAAAGATTTTGCAATAAATAATTGAAGGCAAGTCTAGAAAAATTCCTTGAACATTTGAAGCATGGTCAGGGGGAGTATAAGGACTCTGGGGTCTTTCCATGGCAGTGCAGGGAACGCATCAGTAACTAGAATCCTAAATCCCAGGAAGTGAGCTCCAGCAGCAACACCTCTTCCTTTTATCATGTGGTCTATCATTGAGCAGCTCTGCTTCAGCTTCTGTGGTACAAAAGGAAAATGCAATTCCTAGTTTTCCCATGAGGGCAATGAGAACAAATCAGCCAATATTTACCAAATCATCTGAAAATGACCTGAGCTAAATAGCTTTACATGTACATTTCCTCCTGGGACTTCAGGTTATATTTACTACATGGTACATAGAGTTCCCTTACCCCATTGTAATCTAAATCAGGCAAGAATAAGGTGTACCTTTCCTAGGAAAAATTGAATAGTAATTGAAAAGCAGAGCATGGAACTCAAACACCCACATAGATTTTTATTTTAACCTGATAGACATATTTTACCTATTAAACCATAGCATAGCAGATTTCCTTATCTGTGGGGAAAAAGAAGTGATTTTTGACTAAACGAAAAACACCAGCAGAGAGTACGAATGCATTATCCATTCCATTTTGGCCAAAGTACTTAATTTTTCCCACCAATAAATACCAGCAACATTTTTGTTGCCATTAAGTTTCAAATGCCAAGAAGGCAAAATGGCATGTGATTAGACAACTAAATATTGCTAATTCTACCATGACATAATAGGAATAGTGCTTTGCTAGATACTCAGTTAATGCTCAGTAACTGTTTCAATCCCAGAAAATTTGATGTTTAAAGTTTCAAATGTTTGTAGAGCACTTCCAGTGGACGTACCTATTCTTAATTTTATTCTGGCTCATTTATTTTCTGCCTAGACTCTTGCAGGAAAGCCTCATCAATCTCAATATTACAATGAAGGAAATTAAGGTTTGAAGGATTAAATGATTTCTAAAAATCACATGGCTAATAGGTTGTAGAGCCAAGACTCAACCAAAAGTCTATACACCATTTCTCCAAATCATCTACTTTTACCATTACTTCATGCTGCTAAGGTCAGGCAAGTCAGGATGTGCTGCTGTAGGGTGTGGGTTTCTCTGTATTACCTTCCAAAAGGGCCCCTGCTCCATTCAATTTGTTCTAATCTACTATAATCAATCTAGAATTAAATATAAGTGACAGTTCCCCCATCTCGCTTCAGCAGGAAGCATAAAGCCCAGAGCCTTCACTCTCATGATACTCCAAAAGATGCCCTATCTATCTATCCATCTATCTATCTATCTATCTATCTATCTATCTATCTATCTATCTATCTATCATCTATCATCTATCTTTACCTACCTACCCATATATATACACAGATATATACAAGTATATGTATATTTTGCATTTGTGTATGCATGTGTATTTATACATGTGTACATACCTATTTCTAAAAGTAGAAGACAAATTCTTGGAAAGGAAAGCTCAAATCTTACTATCTCTCAGAGAATACAGTACTATACTTTGTACCAGGAAGGTAAACAAATCACTGATGAATGAATGAATGAATACCTTTATATATTTAAAATGAACTAATCAGGAAGGACCAAAGGAATAAGTGGTTAAAAGTATAAGCTCATAATTAATAAAGAATGAGAATAATTTTTAAAATACCATTATCCATTATTACAAACAAAATAATTGCAAAATATTCTGCCGATTTAACAAATGCAAATTATAACATGGTTTTTTGAGTTGTCTAAATTACTCAGCCTCTGCTAAGTGTTTAGAATGTTTGCATTTTTCTTGAAGTACTTCCAGATTCATAACTCTTCTTTCTTTGGACCAAACCTATTTAAATGTTTAAATGCAATCTGCTTGTCAAAAATTGCTAACTTGTTTCCAGTTGTACTGGCCAGCTATTTGACTAATGCATAGAATTTGCTTGTAATCTGGATTCACTTAAGTACAACGTAGTAAAGACGTGTTGATTTGGTCATGTCACTTTACAAATTTAATAACTTGGCCTTGAATCCCTTATGTATACCAGTACCTAATAGTGCTTAACCTGAATAAATGTTATCATTATATTGATTTGTCCTGAGTCTGTGTAAACAATAAGCTAGAAACCAAAAAAGAACAATCCATTATTTGATATCAATTTAAGCAAAAAAATTTATTCTTTAATATCTGTGCTACATATTTTTTTCTATCTGCTCTGTTTTGTAGGTGGAGAGTGGTTAAACTGGAAGCAGAAGGCTTTCATCCTAACACTAGAGAGCTAAATATCGTTTCTCTGATGAACTTCTACAGAGAAGTACGGACAAGACGTAGAACTGATTCTCTTTCAATTTATGGAATCATATAGTCTCATGATAAGATAAAACCTTAAATATCATAATAAGCTAAGACCTTAAAAGTATGTCCAGTATACACTTAACTGAAGATGTCTACATCAAGCATGCTATACAATTTGTCCTTAGCATCTCAAAAATGTCAAACAGGTTTTATTTTTCTTGACAGATTTGACTATTAGATTAGCTATGTGGAGCATTGCATTAAGAAAGCTTCTGAAATTGAGCCTGGGGTCCAGAGGATAAGATTCTTGGATCAAGTTGTAATGTATCTGCTAAGGGTTCAGGAGATGTGATTAATGTGGAGGCCACATGATTCCACTCTCTGGTTATTTCTATTCCCAGGACAGATATGAATAAATCGTTACTCAGTTAAAATAAGTCCACACAAGACACATAAAATCAGCGTAAACTCACCATGCAAATGTTGTGAATTATCTTATAAATAACACTAAAATAAGTGCCTGGATTAAATAGCTGCTCAAGAAAATGAAAATTTCCTTCATTTATAAAACTGGACATCCTGATAAACGCTTACTGTCAAGTACTGTGGTAAATGTCTGAAATTTTAACTTTATGGCAAAGATTATGTAAATAATTTCAAGCAGCCTATTGAAGATTTAATAATAAATTAAACATTATCTCCATTTAATGAATGAGGAAACCACTTGCCCCAGATTGTAGGCTGCAGATATGGCCTTGAATACAATTTCTCTATGTGGCATCCTAGGATTCTTAATACAATGGAAGGATAAAATAAACTGGAAGAAAGGAAAAGGAAGACATGACCAATTCCAAAGACAACGATCCAGTCCATTACCTATATTCCTAACACATTTTAGGTGCTCAATAAGTAAATCTCAAATCATAAATAAATAAAGGAAGGTTGGAAAGAGGAAGAGAGGAAGAGAAGAAAGAAAGTAAAAGAAAAAATACAAAATTATTAAACAAATATTTCATTAATTCTGATGTGAATCTGGGCCCTGGATCTTCCTTGACATCTCCTCTATGAATACACACACACACACACACACACACACACTGCCCCCAAATGAGACTAGCCCCTTTCTGCTTTAACGACTAGGAACCTTGCTGGCACACCAGGGCACCAGAGTCCACAGGACTAAATCTGTGCAAGTAACTGGAACATGTGTGCTTCCAATAAATACTTATAAAATTTAAATCCATGATACACTCAGGACCTTTCTGTTCAAATACATTTATGTACAGAAAAGCACTTCATAAAATACGTTCTGACTCAGAAAACACCACACTAGTATTTGTACTAGTAGAATAGGTCCTCTTAGATGCTCAGTTCTGAATAGTTGGATTCTTTGATCTACAGTTGCCCTGTCTGATATGGTAGCCACTAGTCACACGTGGTTACTTAAATTGAAATTAAATAAAATTAAAAATTCATTGTCTCAGTCTCACTAGACACATTTTAAGCACTCAAAAGCCATGTGTGGCTTGTGGCTACTGTGTTGGATGGCAAAGACATGGGACATTTCTATCATTGCTGAAAGTTCTGTAGGAGAGTATTGCAAAAAAATTCAACAACCAATATAAAACATTTCATGATGCTGAAGTTGCTCAAGTCCATCCTTTACAAATGGCTTCATAAGTCTCTTCAATGCCTCTCCCCTTCCTGAGTCAGAGATAAGGCAGTGGGTGATCTCCTGAAAATGAGTGTGGGTACACATGGGTGTGGCAGAGTTAATGGTGGGAGGTGTGAAAAGTGATAGTATTGGCTCCTCTCTCTACTGAGTCTTCCTCTACCATGAAGTGACTTAAACACACTTTGTCAGCAGGATATTTCTCCCAGACGATGCAGGCATCCAGAAGAAAAACAAAATTGTTACCAGAAAGGCCTGCTCTAAAATTCTATAGTTGTATAATCCTAAACTAAAAGCATTAACGGAAACAAAGATACACTCAGGATGACTGCAGTGTTAGGAGAGGCAGAGGGAAGAGAGAGGCAATGGCTGTGAAGAGAGTGCTTCTGAAAAGGGAGGTGAGAGAAGTCAAAGACCACTGGCTTGCACAGAATTACTGGACAAGCCGCCTTTGGCCTGATGGTCATAGGCTGTCAACTCTGCCCTGCCATGGATGACTAAGAACACAACCAATAAGATGTTTCCTTTATTCTTCTTTTTATAACATCACCACCACCCCTGTTCCTATTTCTTTGGATAAGGGAATGGAAATCTTGCTGAATGCTGACAATGCTTTTGGCTGGTTTTATAATGACACTTCAGTGGTGCCAAGTTCCTATTGCCCTCTTTTCAGGACACCCATAATATCCATGCTCTGTACCTCTCCTTTGGCCACTAAGTCACAGCCTGCCTGGCATTTCTCTTAACCCTTTCATTCATATCTCCTTCCAGCTTAAATATAACTGTCAGCTCTGGGAGAACAGGAATTGCATCATATTGGTCTCTGACCCCTGACAGTTCTTAGTGTAGTGTGCCAAGCATCTGTAGGATATAATTGCTTCGAGATTGCATTGTGTGCTGTGGAGTCAGATTGCCTGGGGTTAAATTTTACCTCTGTCACTTGTTAATTGTTCCTTTCAGAGAGAGCCCTCCCTGCTCTAAGCTTTATTTTTCTCCTCTTAAGTGTGGATGAGAGTTTCCTCATAAAATCATTAGTTTAAAGGAGGTAATGCAAGTAAAGCTCTTAGCTCAGTGTCCAACCAAAGGTAAATGTTCATAATAATCACTGTTGAGTATTAAATAAATATTGACTGAACCCACTGCTTAACTTTGTCCTGTTCCTGAATAGGGATTTTAGGGCTAGGAGAGACCTAATATATCTTACTTAACCTCCACTGAGGAAACTAAAAAGCATGCAGGTGACAGCACTTGCCCAAGTTCACAAACCTGTCTGTGATAGAACAGGGACTGGAGCCTGGGCTCCTCGATGGTGAATTTACCATTTCACTCACTCCTGTCTAAGACCCCTTGAATGGGTAGAGCACACCATAGGCGTGGCATGATGGAACATGTTGGAAAGGAATTCTCTTTAAGTACAAACAACTCAAAATTTAAGGCCTACAGACAGAGGCTGATGTGATCATGCCCCTGTCATGCTGTCAGTGATGCATTTTTGCAAATGACGGACAAAAACTACAACACTCCAGGAAGCCTGGCTTTCAGACAGACAACATTATGTCACACAAAATATTAGCATGGAATCATTTTTTGCACCAGAGGATTTAGGATCATGTGCTAGCATATCAACTCAATTCAACATACATTTCTGAGCAACTACTTTTTATTTTTGCCCTTGTTTACTAAATGATAAACATGTTTGTACTAACAATTAGACAATATTCCTTCCATATATATATATGTGTGTGTGTGTTAAAAATACCTACCATTTTATTCTGAGTTGCAATTGAAAAATGCAAGTCCAGGTTCTAACAATAGCTTCTGAACAGTTGGTCAGAGCTACAAGGTTTACATGGGAGAAGGAGAACTAGACATTGGAACTGGCATTTTGAAAGGTCTTACCTTATGAAATGGAAAGTGCTAATATAGCACAAATTAAGCTCCATTCACCTCTATGCCTTATATTACTTCCCAGTTATTAGGCATGTAAGTAGGTGTATTACAGCTCTTTCCCACTTAAACCACACCTATATGGCTTTAAGTGATTCCAGAGATCTTGGAAACGAAACTTTGGCTTAGGAGGGAATAAGATATTGAGAAAAATTAAGGCAGCAAATTTGCCAAATGTTCAGTAGCAGCTTCACAGAGTGAGTACCTTTTAAATGCTACTTACTTACTGAAGATTCCATTTACCTCCCATGTGGTAGACAGACACCCTAACCACTGGACCAAGTCTGTTTCCCTATTTAACAGAACTTCTATAGGGCATAAGCCTCAAGAATTAAACTTGTCCTTAGTCTCAGAGACTATGATTGAAGTCTTCAAAGACTTTTCAATAGTCCTGTGTGTGTGTGCATGCATGTATGTATATGATGTGGTGTTAAGCTTCATTTGAGTTGTAGGATCATAAGATGCCAGTGGCTGGAGGGAATCTTTTGGGTCATAGTGGTTTTCAATTTTTTTCCCTAAGCAATGAAGAATTTCAGATGTAAATTTAAAAGGAAGCCTAAATATATATAAGGTGAAAAAGGAATAAATGGGGTCCTTGGACATATAAATCTTCAATGTTCGTTGAAAAATACAACTATTGGTAGAAACTCTAGAGCATCTGTTCTGAGCCTTACATACCAAAGGACACAGTTTGAAAACAAATAGTAGTTCAATTCGATAAGGAGCCAGGGATATGAAAGAAAAGAAATTTACTAAGAAGGGAAAGAGCTGAGTCTCTAAGGAGGTATCCTAGTGTTGTTTCAATTATACTATGGTGGCTAGCTTTTACATTTTTGCAAGTAGGCATTAAAAGCCACCACACAAAACTGTGAGCCTTTCACGATCATTTACATACATTGGAAGAGTGACTTAAAGTCTAATTCCAATAGCTTTTATCCAAACTGCAATGCTGACCAATAAAAAAGGTCAATTAAAATTATTAGTAAATTATTGGAAATAACTTATTGCTTTTCCTCCCTTTGGACATAGCCGTAGCAATTATATAACTATGAATATAGACATGTTACTGAATCACCTGACCTTAGTGAGAAAAATTGCTTTTTACACTGCTTGTGATGTTACCATTAATACTAATAAATTGTAGACCATATAAGAGAAGAAAGTAGTAACTGTGCTACTCTGGAGTTAACTCAGCATCACTAATGACTCTGAAAGAGAGGAATGGAAGACTTTATTAAAATGTGACCTGTAGACTTCTGGGAAGATGGCCTCAGAATAGGTAGGCGAGGCTCAACTCTTTCACATAAACAGCAGAGGACACACAAAAAGCCATCTGAGGGATCTGCTCTGGGGATATAGACCAGGACAGTGACACACCCCTCCCAGGAGGGCTGTGGACAGAGAGACAAAGAAGCTAAGTGGAAACTATGAGTTACTAGCTGCCATAGTCAGGAATGGCACCCATCTCTCATCCTCAAGGAAAACAGCCTAGATAAAAACCATGGCTCACTACAGTCAACTGAAAAAAGAACATATGTAGTCCTCCTGGAAAGAGAGAGGGTGCAGTGGAGGGCAGAGAGTGGTTTCTCTTCAGTGAATTTGGCCAGCAAACCCTGCTTTGAATCTTGGTTCTGGGCAGACCAGAATCATGGACAAGTGGAGGTTGAAAGAGTCACCTGCATGGAAAGATTTGCCAATATATATATAAGCACTATCCACTAGCCAGCCTGGAAAATCCAAGAAGAAAAACTACTTTTAGGTGTCTCTTGTCCTAAGCCTCTGGGAGCAATGCTGTGCCCCATTAGTGAGTCCCTGGCCCTATTTTGATCACTTAAAATGGGCAATTTTAAAGACTTAAAGTAAGTTGAACCAAAAATCAAAGAAGAGCTGTGAAACAAAACCACTATGCATAAGAGAGAAATTGACCATCAGAGTAAGTTCACCAACTTGTTCGGTTGCCTAGACATTACAAACCATACTAAGAAACAGGAAGAAATGACCCAGACAACAAAGGAAAAAAACAAAAATCCTGACAAGACACAGGATTTAAGACAACTAAACAATAATCACACAAACCTCCTAAACCAATTTAAGGAGTTGAAGGAAAATATAACTAAAGAGATAAGGACAATAAGAAGACAGTAAGAAGGAAAGAATAATAAAAAGTAACAGCTTATGGAAATGAAAGACACAACAGGCGAGATGAAGAGATGGAGGACAGAATTAGTAAGATCAAGGATGAAATATCTGAACTCAAAAGTCAGGAGAACAGAGAAGAAAGGAATGGAAAAAAATTGAACAGTGTTCTGAGAATTGAATGACAATGTGAAACACACAAACATATGTATTATCAGTATCCCAGGAGGGGAAAAGAACAGAAAAGGAGAAGAAAGAATATTTGAGGACATAATGACTGAAAATTTCCCAAGCCTTATGACAGACATAAACATCAATATCCAGAAAGGACAGTACACCCCAAACAGAATAAATCTGAATATACATACTCTGAGACACCTACTATTCAAAATGACAAATACCAGAGATAGAGGATTCTAAAAGCAGCAAGAAAAAAGCAATATATCACATACAAGGGACTCTCAATAAGACTAAGTGCCAACCTCTCATCAGAAACCATGGCGACAAGAATATAGTGCTATGATGTATCTAATGTACATAAAGAGAAAATCTGCCAGCCAAGAATTCTGTCCTTCCAAAATGAGGGTGAGTTTAAAGTCTTCACAGACAAACAAAAACTGAGAGTATGTTACCAAAAGACCAAATTTACAAGAAATACAAAAGAGAATATTGCAGCCTGACAGGAAAAAAACAACGGTGAGAGACTTGGAGAAGAGTGTAGAAATGAACATTATTAATAAGGGTAACTTAAAGGGTAAAAAGACAGACAATAGTAAGAAAAGACAACAGAAAGCCAAAGGATAAAATGGACAAAGTAAATAATGCCTTTGCAGTAATAAGATTTAACATTAATGGATTGAATTCCCCAATTAAAAGACAGAAACTTGACCTCCACCCCAGAAACCAAAAAGTATCTACAACTGCAAGCAAAACATTTCCTTCCATCTGTCTCCCATAAGATCTAAGCCCCTTCTCAATATGAAACACAGCAGGCATCACCATTCCAAAATTCTCAGGATGGAGGAATGAACAAACATAAGGGGAATGCAATCATGGACTGAAGTAGACTTATTATTCTAGTAATGGAAGAACATATAACATTGATATAAAGATAGTGGTTACCAGAGATTCTGAAAGGAGAGGGAGAGAAGAGGTGGAAGATAGGACACTGTTAAGACAGTGGAATTATTCCACATGATATTGCAATGACAAATATAGGCTATTACACATTTTGTGGGAAGGGGGTGGGGTATATAAGAATCCCTTATATTTTAGATGTAACTTTTCTATAATCTAAAACTTCTTTAAAAATAAAGTAAAAAAAAAAACTATATAACAGAAAAAAATAAATAGACTGAAATAATGGATAAAAATATATGAGCCACCCATATGCTGGCTACAAGAGACTCACCTCAGACATAAGAACACAAAGAGGCTGAAAGTGAATTGTTGGAAAAAGATATTCCACACAAATAGTAAGCAAAAAAGATCTGGAATAGTGATGCTAACTTCAGACAAAATAGACTTTGAATGTAAAACTGTTATAAGAGATGAAGAAGGTCATTATATATTAATGAAACGGGCAGTTCACCAAGAGAAATAACTATAATAAATATTAAGCCCCTAACCAGGGTGCCCCAAAGTTCCTGAGGCACTCACTGGCAAAACTGAACAGAGAAATGAGATCTCTACAGTAATAGTTGGAACTTCAGTATACCATTCTCAGCATTGGATAGCATATCTGGACAGAGAATAAAAAGGGAAACAGAGAGCTTCAATATATGATAAATGAACTTAACCGAATGGACATTTATAGAGCATTATAACCCAAAATAGAAGGATATACATTCTTTTTAAGAACGTCATAGATCCTTCTCAAGGATAGACCATATGCTGGGTCACAAGACAGGTCTCAATAAATGTGAAAAGATTGCAGTTACACAAAAGCACTTAAAAGATTATAATGGCATGAAGCTTAAAATCAATAAGGGATGGAAAATGGAAAGTTCACAAATACATAGAGATTAAACCACACACCTTTAAATAATCAGTGTGTCAAAGAAGAAATTGCAATAGAAACCAATAAATATCTTGAGATGAATGAAAATGAGAACACAATATATCAAAATAAATGGGATACAGCAAAGCAGTGCTGAGAGGGAAATGTATAGCCCTCAAAGCTAATATTAAAAAAAAGAAGAGCTAAAATCAAAGAATTAACAGCACACCTGTTGGAAGTAGAAAAAGAACAGTAAACTAATCCCAAACAAAGCCAATGGAAAGAAATAATAAAGATCAGAGCAGAAATAAATGAAATTGAGAACAACAACAACAATAAAATATTAGAAAGAATAAACAAAATAAAAAATTGGTTCTTAGAGAAGATCAGCAATTCAACAAACCCTTAACTAGACAGACAAACAAAAAAGAAAGAAACGATGCATATAAATAAAATCAGAAATGAGAGGGGGACATTACCACTGACCCCACATAAATAAGAGAGATCATAAGAGGATACCATGAACAAGTGTACACCAACAAACTAGACAATGTAACTGAAATGGACAAATTCCTAGAACATGAACAACCTCACTGACCCTAGAAGAAATAAAAGACCTCAACAAACCAATCAAAAGTAAAGAGATTGAAACAGTCATTAAAAACCTTCCAAAGATGAAAAGCCCAGGACCAGATGGCTTAACAGATGAATTCTACCGATCATTCAAAGACAATCTGATACCAATCTTGCTCAAGCTCTTCAAAAACTTTGAACAGGAAGAACACTACCAAACTCATTCTATGATGCCACCATCACCCTTATATCAAAACCAGATAAAGATACTCCAAAGAAAAGAAAATTATAGACCAATTTCTCCGATGAATATAGATGAAAAAATCCTCAACAAAATACTTGCAAACCAAATCCAAAATAGCAATAAAAGAATTATATACCATGATCAAGCGGCTTTTATCCCAGGCATGCAAGGGTGATTCGACACACACAAAAAATCAATTAGTGTAATAAACTACATTAATAAATTGAAGAAAAATCAGATTATCCTCTTGATTGACACAGAAAAGGTGTTTGACAAAAGGTAGAATCATTTCTTGATAAAAAACACTCCAAAAGATAGGAATAAAAGGAAGCTTTCTCAATATGGTAAAATACATATATGAAAAAACTACAACTAGTATTTTACTCAACAGTGAAAAATTGAAAGCTTTCCCATTGAGATCAGGAACAAGATAAGATTGCCACCACTGTTAATCAATATTGTGTTAGAAGTTCTAACTAGAGCATTAGGCAAGATAAAGAAATAAAAGGCACCCATATAGGAAAGAAAGAAGTAAAACTGGCACTCTTCACTGATGATGTGATCCTATATCTAGAAAATCCTGAAAAATCCACAACAAAGCTACTAGAACTAAAAGATGAGATCAGCAAAATGGCAGGATACAAGATTAATGTGCAAAAATCAGTAGCATTTCTATACTGATGAGCAATCTGAGGAGGAAGTCAGAAAAAAAATTACACTTACAATAGCAATTAAAATAATCAAATATTTAGGATTAAACTTAACTCAGGACATAAATGATCTGTATTCAGAAAGGATAAAACATTTCTAGAAGAAACCAATAAAGAATTAAATAAATGGAAGGACATTCCATGTTCATAGACTGGAAAACTAAATATAGTTGTCTATTCTACCCAAATTGATATACAGATTCAACACAATCCCAATCAAAATCCCTACAGCCTTATTTGCAGAAATGGAAAAGCCAATTTTCAAATTTCTTTGGACAGGTAAGTGGCTCTGAATAGTCAAAATTATGTTTAAAAAGAACAAAGTTGGAGAACTCTCACTTCCTGACTTTAAAGCATAATACTTAGCTCCAGTGGTAAAAACCACATGGCACTGACATAAAGATAGATATATTGACCAACGGAACCAAACTGAATACTCAGATCTCACATCTACCTTTAAGTGACTTTTATAAGGCTGTAAAGCCCATCCAGCTGGGCCAGAGCAGACTATTCAACAAATGGTGCTGGGAGAACTGGATAGCCATATCCAAAAGAAAGAAATAGGAGCCCTATTTCATACCTTTACAAAAATTTACTCAAAATGGATCAAAGACCCAAATACAAAAGCAATAGCCATAAAACTTCTAGAAGAAAATGTAGAGAAACATCTTCAAGATCTTAGGGCAGTGGAAGCAGATGTGGCTCAAGTGATTGGGCTCCCGTCTACCATATGGGGGGTCCCAGGTTTGGTTCTCAGGGCCTCTGGTGAAGGCAAGCTGGTCTGCATGGCCAGTTGACACAACAAGATGACGCAACAAAAAAGAGACACAGAGGAAAAGACAATGAGAGACACAACAAACCAGGGAGTTGAGATGGCTCAAGCAATTGAATGTGTCTTTCCCGTGTCGGAAGGTCCCAGGATTGGTTCTCAGTGTGTCCTAAAGAGAAGATGAGAAGACAAGCAGAAACAAGAATGCACAGCGAATGTACACAAAGAGCAGACAGTGAGCACAAGTGGTGGGGGGTGGGGAATAAAGAAATAAAATAAATCTTAAAAAAAAAAAAGAATTTATGGCAGGTGATAGTTTCTTAAATCTTACACCCAAAACAAGAGCAATGAAAGGAAAAATAGATAAATGGGACTGCCTCAAAATTAAACACTTTTGTTCTTAAAAAATTTTGTCAAGAAAGTAAAAAGTCAGCCTACTGAATGGGATAAAATATGTGAAAACCTCATATTCAACAAGGGTTTGATATCCATATTATATAAAGAGATCATACAACTGAGTGATAAAAAAAGACAAGCAACCCAATTTAAAAATGGGCATAAGTCTTGAATAGACATTTCTCCAATGAGGAAATACAAATGGCCAAAAAGCACATAAAAAAAGGTTCAGTATCACTAGCTATTAGGGAAATGCAGATCAAAACTACAATGAGATACCATTTCATACCTTATATAATGGCCATTATAAAAAAACAAACAGAAAACTGCAAGTGCTGGAGAGGATGTGGAGAAATAGGAACACTCCTTCACTTTGGTGGGAATGTAGAATTGTGCAGCCTCTGTGGAAGACAGTTTTGCAGTACCTCAAGAAGCTGAATATAGAATAGCCGTATGATTCAGCAATCCCATTACTAGGAATATATTCAGAAGAACTGAAAGCAAGGACACAAACTGACATTTGCATACTGATGTTTATAGCAGCATTATTCACGATTGCTAAAATATGGAACCAGCTCAAGTATTCTTCAACTGATGAATGGCTAAACAAAATATGTTATATACATACAATTGAATACTATTCATTTAAAGAAGAAATGATATCAGGATGCATATGACAATAAGGATGAACCATGAGGACATTATGTTGCATGAAATAAGCCAAAAACAAAAGGACAAATATTGCATGATCTCATTATTATGAGCTAAATATGATGAGTAAGATCACTGAAGTAAACTCTAGAGTATAGGCTACTAGGAGTTGAGAATGGCAGCAGATACTAAATGTACATAGAATTTTTAATAAGGTTTACTGTAAAAGTATGGAAATGAATACAGTTGATGGTAACACATTATAGCTAATTATATGAATATAATTAATACTACTGGTTTATAAATGAGATTGTGGCTGAGTGGGGCAGTCTGTGAACTTAAATGTCAATTGAAAGGAAACTAGAGAATAAACTAGGGTATGTATAACCATGATTTCAGTGATGCATGAGTATTGTGGTTAATAGTAAATATAAGAAAGTTCTTCTTTTACAAAGTGTTAAGAATATGGTGATACATGAGAAAATTACAACTAATGTAACTTATGGAAGTTAGTTAACAGTAATACTGTAATATTTTGCAGCAATGCAAAGATATTTTATCAATTCTAAGATACAACTCTAGGGGGTACAAAAAGGTATGGGATTTGTCCTTTTGGAGTAATGAAAACATTCTAAAATTGTTGAAGTTATGACAGCACAATTCTGTAATGAAAATAAGAGCCACTGACTATACACTTTGAATGAATTGTGCAAAACTTGGGGTTGTATAACCCAGGGAATCCAGCGGTGGAAGATAGACTGGTTAACAGGGCAAATATGAGAAAGTTCTCTCATGAACTATAACAAATGTATAATACTAATATAAGGTATTAATAATCAGATGTTGGGGGGAAATACACCAAATATAAGATACAAGCTATAGTTAGTAATATTTTGACAGTACTATTTCATAGTTTGTAGCAAATGTTTCATAACAATGCAAGGTATCGGTGGTAAGGTGATGTATGATTATATACATGTTTGTTTGGTAAGTTCACAACTTCTACTATACCCTTATTGTTCACATATGTTCATGTACAAATGAAATACATCAATAAAATTTTGTTTAAAAAAAAATGACCTGTAATTTCATGCACTCAGCCAACAAACTCAAATGGCCTTGTTTAAACATTACATCCATTATATCCTAATAGCAAAGCACCTACTGAGAAGTACCTAGAGGAAATAAAACACAGGAATAGCACTTAGCAATTGAAAAATACATTTTATAAATGGATTCAAAAGTTCTTGGGAAGCACTGACTAATTAAATTTCACCACATGCCCACAAAGTAGTTATTAGTTCCCTGTTTTATAAATGTGCTCATTTAGTATGCATTACAGCCCACGTGCTTCATAGCAGCATTGTATAGGAAAAAATCCCACCAAAATGAAACATTTTCAAATTCTCCAGGTAGTGCAGTGATAATATGGCTGTGTCCCTAGTGGGACCCAGGAGGCTTGAAGGATTAACATACATCCCAGACACCTAATTTAATACAGAAAAAAACTTGAGAACCAAGAAAAACCAAAAGAGGCGGAAATCAACTTATAGTTGTAAATTAATTTAGAATTTTAGAGTCAAAACTTACTGAGAGAAATGCTTGCACAGGTGCATTTTATATACCACATATAAGTGAAGATAGACCACAAAAGAGGGGGATCCTGATTAATCCAGAAACATTAAGCCACAAACTGTGAGAAAGGAAAGTTCCTAAGAGACAATCAAATGTATCTCCATTATTTTATAGGAGGTGGGGTGAGGCTCGGAGGAAAACACAGTCTGTGCATTTTCACATGGTCATCTGTCATTTATTCAACAGCTTCTCTATTCCAGGCACTGGGTTGGATCCTGGAGATTCAAAGATGAGAAAAAAACAGACCTGTACTCAAAGAGCTACAAACTAGGCACTCAGTAACGTTGAATAAATGACAACGTGTGCATGTTTTCAGAGAAGGTAGACATGTGAAGAAAATATTATAATACAGGGAGATGCATGTGGATAGATATGTATTAAGTGCTATGGAACCATGAGAAGGATGCACAGAGTATAAGACATATGAGTAAAGTTTGAAGAATTAATTTTGGTTTTATAGACAAACCAGAGAAGAAAGAGAATTCCAAGCATGGGAGAGAGTGGTCAAAACTTCAAAGGAGCAGATGGCATTATGTGCTTGAAAAGGGGTATTGTCACTTCTGGAGCACAGGATTCATGTGAAGAAAAGAAAGGGAATGATCCTGGAGATGAAGCAGAGGCATGATAGGGAATGATATTCCTTGCCAAGATAAGGAATTTAACATGCATCTAGTACATGAGAGGAAACCATAAAACATTTCACAAAGGGAAGTACCTGATCACATTGGCATTTTAGAGAGAGGAATTCGGTGAAAGGCAGATGCCAGGTTTGAGGAGGCAAGATAATAGATAAATCAACCTAGACTCTACTATAAAAATCCAGAAGAAAACTGAAGACTATGAACTAGACCTACACAGTGGGATAGAGGAGAGGAATGTATTAAAATAGTTTGGAAAATGGGATTAGAAGTTAAACTGGGAAGTAAAGAAACCAGCGGGGTCAAAGATACCTCCCAGATTTTGGTACCTTGGAGTAGGAGGACCATCTTCCAAGACTGGAAACATAGTAGAAGCACAAGATTGGAGTGTTACGGTTCTATATTGGTTAAAGACCTGTGAGTTATTCCCAGCTCAGGAATAACACAATCTTGCATATGGTCCTTCTCTAATCTAAAACTGCAAAACCCATTGCGACTGGTCCCCTTTTTCAGGCCCTGGTTTGCCCGCATACTGCTCCCCTTCTAGTCTTTCTAAAACAGGGAAAATTCTCCTAAACCCAAGACTTAACTGACTAGAATCCTGTTTCCTGCCAAAGCAACATCCTTCTATAGTTCCACTGTTCAGAGCTTTCCCTGACCCTCGGTCTGGTCCCTAGAGTTATATAGTCAAGAGCCCCTCGCATCTCCAATCCCTAAATCTGGCCTACTAGCTCCCTATTGAATTGCAGTTATGAAATTTCAACTGTAAAAAGGGAATAGTCATACCCAGACATGTTGGTCTGAGTCTTTTGTGGACCCCAGAAAATTTTGTTCTTAAATTGAACCTATTGTGAATCTTTGATTTGATTAGATCAGTTAACAGCCATTTGATTAGATTGTTCCAGTAAGGGTGGATCTTAATTCTCTTACTAGAGTCCTTTATAAATGGAAGAATAAAAAGCCACAGACCAGAAAAAAGCTGCAGAGATAGAGAGAAGCCTTCAGAAGCTGACAAACCTGGGAGAGCAAAAGCCCTAGAAGGAGCAGCTCAAGCTAAAGGCAATGGAGCCTGGAGGAGAAGGCAGAGACCGAGGACAGCAGATGCCACCATTCTGCCTTGCCACAGGAGAGGAATCCAGGATCACCAGAAGTTGGTCCTTGGGGAGAAAAGCAGCACCTGATGAAGCTTTGATTGGGACATTTTCAGAGCCCAAAGTGGTAAGCTTTAAATGTAAAATTCCTATTATAAAAGCCAACCCATTTCTGGTATATTGCTCCCAGCAGCTTTTTTTTTTTAAGATTTATTTTTATATATTTCTCTCCCCTTCCCCACCCCCCAAGTTGTCTGCTCTCTGTGTCCATCTGTTGTGTGTTCTTCTGTGCCTGCCTCTATACTTGTCAGTAGCACCAGCAATGTGTCTCTTTTTGTTGCATCATCTTGCTGCTCAGCTTTCCGTGTGTACAGCACCACTCCTGGCAGGCTAGACTTTCTTTCATGCTGGGTGGCTCTCCTTACAGGGCACATTCCTTGTGCATGGGGCTCCACTACATGGGGGACACCCCTACATGGGGACAGCCCTACGCAGGGGACACCCCTGCATGGTGCAGCACTCCTTGCATGCATTAACACTGCACTTGGGCCAGTTCCACACAGATTAAGGAGGCCCTGGGTTTGAACCTGGACCTCCCATGTGGTAGGCGGATGCTCTATCCATTGAGCCAAGTCCACTTCCCCCAGCAACGTTTTAATTGCACAGGTTTGTTGTTAGAATCAAATAGAATTATATTAAGACAAATCATTGTTCAGTTGTTAAACTAATTTTCTAAAAAGGAAATAGATATCATAGATATTTTTATTTATGCAATATTTAGGATAAAATGCATACTGATACACATTATAATATATTTTAGAATAGTAATTTTGATAATTGAGTAAGTATATCATGTGGTCGTGGGTGTGTAAAATGTCCTTTTGGAGGACAAAAAGAGAATATTAAAACTTCTATCTTCATATTTTTATATTATGCTTTTAAAAACTGTACTTTAAAGTACATCATATACTGATAAACTAGCATGTGCATTTAATATATAAATGAATAAATACACATCTGTACATTTTTCAACCATAAGGGAACATGAACAAAATAATTTGGGAACTCCTGGCTTAGAAAATGGAACCATATTTTTATTAGCTGCATGCCTGTCTGACTAAAATCACTGAAAAATTCACAACTTTATGTAAATTGAAGATAAAACTCTGAGGAATAAATTTGGCCTCACATCAAAAAGAGATCATCTCTGATTTAATTACATCGACGACCCTTATTTTGATTTAAGTTACAGTCTGAGTGAACAGACAAAACTGGGAAGAGGGTCAGTATCTATGAGTGTTTAGAATGACTGATGACAAGATATTAGAGAATAAATATTCTTGACTGATCAGGTCAATGTTGCATTGAAAGTCTGTAAAAACTGACTAAATGAATCAAAATTTAGGTTGGTAAAAGTTCATTTTTCCTAAATTGGTGGTTGGAAAACTACGGTCTATAAGCCAAATATAACCTGCGTCTGTTTTTGTAGGAGCTGAGAGTTAAAGAGAGTTTTTATCATTTTAATAGTTGAAAAATAATTAAAAGAATAGTATTTGGTAATAAGCGAAAGGTTTATGAAATTCAAATTTCAGTATTCATGTAAAGTATTATTGGAACACAGTTACACTCACTTCTTTGCAAATTATCTTTGGCTGCCTCTGAGCCCTGATGACAGAACTGAGCAACTGCAACAGAGAAAGTGTGGTTCACAGAGCTTAAAATATTTGCTATCTGACCCTTTACAGAAAACGTTTGCTGACTCCTCTTCTAAATGATATAGCTTAGAGATCTACATTTGTATATCAGAGATAACTATTTATGTGTATCTGTGTTTTTACAGATTATCTTTTGTATAAAAATTCAATATACTCAGAATTTGAAATAGATTATCTTTTGCTTATAAACTAAATATATTCAGAATTTGATTTATATCATTTTGTGTTTTTTACACATCCTTGAGCTTATCAAACTATTTCAGCAAAGATATCAAGTATCTAGGTATTTTCCCTGATTTGTCAGCAATCACCAGCCCTCTTCTAAAACCATATTTATAAAGTACTGTAGAGTTAAAACTTTTCCATTATCCATTATTTCATGCAAAGTGCACATGGAAAGAATTACTATTTCTGCTTTATAGAAGGGAAACTGAGTCTCAGAGAATCTAAATGACTTTCCTAAAATCATGGCACATTAAATAAAAGAGTCCTGACCTGACCCTAGAATCCAGCAGCCCCTGGAAAGCAGCACTCCATTTGATGGGTCAAACACAAATCATAGGTGAGGTTAGAGAAGCCAAAAACAAAATAAGGGATGTTATTATGAAAACACAAGTTAAAATTCTTTCCTATGAATGGCTATCTTTGGAAGATATCCAGGAATGATTTTGTTTCTGGTTGGCTGAAGAAGGAATTGAGACAGACTTTCTATTTTTTTGTAATTTATACCATGTACATATATTTCTTGGTCATAAAATAAGATTTTTGAATCTCCGAACTAATGTTGAATAACAAAATAGTAGTATCTCCCGCCTGTAAGAACTAACTCTTTCTAGCTGAGGAAAAATTGTGCATGGTTCTAATGGCCCCAAGGAAAAGAGAATTTCAATTAAATGATAGTCTGAGGTCAGTGTAGCACTTGCCATGAAGTCCATTTTGATGGGCAATTTACTTGTAGCCTACAGAAAATGATAGGAGCATATCACTGCTCTCTGTTACTCTGCCAGTCCTGGCAGGCAACTGGTGAGGGGCATCAAGTGCCCTGACAAATCCAGCTTGAGTGCTGCTCGTTTTTCCTTTGCTTTTTTACATTTTACTACTAAATGCTCTGAATTACAGTAAGAGCAGCTGTCAATTACATTTTCTTACCAGTAACAAATTACCTTGCAATATGTTCACAATCAATAAATGTTTCTTGAAGGAATCATGTTGCACAAAACAGTTTTCTGCACATAGTTGGGAATCATGATTTTAAAAAACAATTTAGAATTAGTTATAATTATCAGAGCAATTCCTCTACTCTTTCGACCTTCTGAAAATGGTTGAGAATCACTTAGAATATTACAGATCATCTCATCCAACCCATTTCTAAACAGTGAGGAAATTTCCACTGAACTGGATTTTGAACTACATGGGTCTTGAAAGTAAAAGCTATATACATATCCAATTTACCGATAATCTGGCCTCAACCTGTATTTTTAATCTCACCACGTATCAGCTTGCATTCATGCAAATTATGCTCACTGTCTATCACCCCACCTCCAAACCAGCCATTTTATGCTTTTTCTTCCTTGTTCTTTCTAAATGGTATCAGTGACCCTTCCTCCTGCTTTTCATACTTACATCTTTTAAGGCTTTATGGTTCTGAATTTTCAATGCACCTTAGTGGTGGCCATTTCCATTGACACTTATTTTCATTCATCATGCTTCTTGTTTCCACTGTTTTATTGGTGACAGGATAACGAATAATTTATACTATATATACTTTTAAATTTAAAACTTAAGCCATATTTTTTACAATACAGAAAAGATTATTATACAAGATAGGTTTTTTTTTTTGGTACCTGAATTTTGGTGAAACAATAAAAGATTAAAAAACAGCTGAATTCCTATACTGTAATAGAAGCCACAAATTAGTTTTCACAAAATAAATGAGTCTTGATTGCTTCAAAGTTTTCTTGTTTAGGGTTATCATGTGATAATACTTAAAGAGTGCAAATAAACTGAGAACTTAAAAAAAAAATCTATTTATTTTTATTTATTTTATTTCTACCCCCTTGTTGTTTGTGCTGTCTGTTCGTCTTCTCTTCAGGAGGCACTGAAACCTTACCCATGGCCTCCCACGTGGAATTGCCTGAGCCACCTCTGCTTCCAACTTAGAACTTTTAAGCTTAAAGGAACCTGTGGGGCCTGCCAAGTCAAACTTCTAGTCTTACACATAAAATATGTAGGTCTGAGGAGATGAAGTGGTTTACCTAAAATGCAAATCTGGGTCTTCTGGCACTTTATGCCTGTGCATACCCATTCAATCATATTGCCTTCCCTAGCAACCTCTTTTAGTTGGTGATATCTATTGCCAAAACATCAATATTATATAAATACATTTCTAGAAGATTCCTTAAGAAACCACAGCTTCATTGATTTACTAGGCCAGGACACAATTCAGGAATCATGGAGTCTTGTATGAATTCTATATAATCTGGCCTTTGGCAGATTCCATGGGAAGCAGAGCTCAGTTCATCCAGACTTTTCTAACCACTGTCCACTAAAACCTATCTACCTCTATTTTATTTTGTTTGTTTGATTGTGACTCACCAGAAATAAAGTAAAACATTTGAATCAACAAATGGTATCATATGTAATATTATACCCCTAGAGCAGTGCTTACTTCTGCTGCTTTAAAAAATACTACAAATAATATTTACTATTAAATAAAGTCTTATTGTGTGTCTGACACTAGGTTAGGTGCTTTACACGTATCTTCTCACTTATTATCACTTAAAATGTTAAATAGCTCCTCTAGGTCCCAGGATTTGCAAGTAGTAGTCTGGATTTAAACCCAAATCTGTCATTGTCCAAAGCCTGAGCCCTAAGAGAGCACAATTTTTGCCCTTTAAGGGCTCATGTCTGGTATCAGGGAGAGACATCTACCACAGTGATTAAAAGCAATGACGTACACGCTATTACTCAGGTAAATATAAGGTGCAGTTAAACATAGAGGAAGGAAATCTCCTTCAGGCAGTTAGCCAATTCTCTCAGGAATAGTTGGCATTTGGGCAGAATCTTACAGAACAGCTAGCACTTTTTATGTGGAAAAAGAAGGACTTGTGGATACAGAGAATCCTATGGGAAAAGGCCCATTGTTAGAACAAAAAAAAAAAAATCAGGGCATGTTTGGGGAACTGAAAGCAGTATGGCATAATTGGAATGAGTGAAAGAATGGCTCTTGTTAAAGCAGAAGAGTTAGGCAGGAACTTATAAGCCAAGCAACAGAGTTGGGACCTATCCTGTAGGAAATGGGTAATGACTGAAGGCCTTGATGTAAGGAGCAATATGGTCAAATTTTAGATTTAGAAGTATGTATTAAATTATATAGGGGAAGCGGACTTGACCCAGTGGAGGGCGTCTGCCTATCACATGGGAAGTCTGTGGTTCTAACCCTGGGCCTCTTTGACCCATGTGGAGCTGGCCCATGCGCAGTGCTGATGTGCACAAGGAGTGCCGTGCCATGCAGGGGTGCTCCCCACGTAGGGGAGCCTCACGCGCAAGGAGTGCGCCCCATAAGGAGAGTCGCCCAGCGCGAAAGAAAGTGCAGCCTGCCCAGGAATGGCGCCACACACATGAAGAGCTGACACAACAAGATGATGCAACAAAAAGAAACACAGATTCCCGTGCCACTGACAACAACAGAAGCGGACAAAAAGAAGAACATGCAGCAAATGGGCACAGAGAACAGACAACTGGGGTGGGAGAGGGGGAGAAGGGGAGAGAAATAAATAAAATAAAAGTTTTTAAAAATTATATCAAACACAGACACATAGTTTATTTAGGGAGATATCACAACTGCTCAACAGAGAAAAAAGAAGAACTTGAACTAAAGTAGTAGCAGGTGGAAATGAAAGAACTTATTAAAGCAATATTTAGGAGACTGAATCACCTGGACCTTACGACCAATTAGATATGAGGGGCTATTAGAGAGAAAAGAATCAGGTTTCTGGCTTAGGTAACAAGAAGGGTTCTAATGCCATTAAACAGGGTAGGTAATATAGGGAAAGAAGCAAATTTAGAGAAGAAAGATAATGAACTCTGTTTTATAAATGCTGACTTTGCCTTATGTGAAGAACATTCAGATAGAGATGTCAAGCTGGCAGCCCACACTAGTTTGGAGTTTAAGAGAGTTCTGGGAGAGAGATGCTGAGTAGAGAGTCATCAAGGCACAGGTAGTGATTAAAGCCAATTGTTTGCTCAACAAATATTTATTGAATGCCTATTGTGTGCCAGAAACTTTTAGATGCTGAGGCAGTTAACAAAACAGGTTTTTAAAAAAAGTCCAACCTCTTAAAGCCAACACTCTATTACAGGTTATATTCCAGAGCATACAAATAAATCCACAATGTCAAATTGTGTTAAGTGCCAGAGAAGAAGAGTGCTATAAGAGAGGATGACAGGGACAGTGTGATCTAGACTGGGAGCGGGGAGTGGTCAGGAAAAACCTTTCTGAACTATGGGGCAGCAAAACTGAGACCTAATGTCTGATAAAGTTTAGGTAAGTGAAGAACACTCCAAGCAGAAACGGCATATGTGAAGGACCAGAGGCTAGAAAGAATTAGTTGTGTTCAATATGCTGAAAGAAAGTCAATGTGGTTGAAACATTAGGTGTGATCCCAAGGCTGGGAAGTAGGAAGCAAGCCTTGATAAGTCTATTCACCCAGGGAAAGTCTGTGGTTTGAGACCCAAAATCAACCAATCAGCAATCAGTCAGAGTGTGGAATTCTGGGTCAACATTTAAGAAGGGAACAGAGTTTAAAAATCCTACAAAAGAAACCTAGATTTTTATACCTTTCAGCACAGTATGCTTTCTACTAACGAGTCCTTTCCTCTCTATTAATATAAACAAAGGAGCTGCTATCCATAGCTAATTTCTTCACCAAAAGTTTTCTCCTCTGTAAGATTGGAGAAAGAATCCAAGAGATAATTGATGAAATTAAAGATTTTCATACAATAAAATATTATTCAACCATAAAAATGAATGAAGTACCATTCATGCTTCAATGTAGATGACCTTGAAAACATTATGACAAGTGAAAGAAGCCAGACACAAAAAGCCACATAGTATATGATTCTATTTATACGAAAGGTCCAGATTAAGCAAATTCATAGAGATAGAAAGTAGATTGGTAGTTGTCAGGAGTTGCAGGGAAAGGGAATGAGGGAGGACTGCCCATGGGTAAGGCATTTCCTTTTGGAGTGATGAAAATTTTCTGGAATTTGATAGTGGTGATGGATGTACAGTTTTCCAATTACACTAAAAACCACCAAACCGTACACTTTAAAAAGATGAACTGTATGGTATGTGGATTATATCTCAATACAGCTTTTATTAAATAAACAAATAAATAAAAAATAAACAAATCTCACAGGACACCTCCCTGCATCCTACTAGTACTAACAGATGATAGACCAATACAGATAGAAAGATTAGATAGCCTGCTTATATAGGATTTTACCTGAATTATTTTGTTTTTAAAAAACTGATGTTATTTTTGATAAACTGAAGCTGAATGAGTTATGCCTGTATTTATTAATGACTTTGGAAGTTCAGTTCCATAAGATTAATTTTTTACCTGGAAAGATACTGAAAAGCTTTCAGTAATCCATCACATAAATAACATAAAGAAGTCAATCCACATGTCTTATACAACATTGCTACTTACTAACTGTAAAAGTAACATTAGGGCGTTTCATCCTTTGTGCTAAGTGATAAGATTAATAGTTCACAGATGAGGTGGAGCTATAAAACATTGGGACTTTAATGAGGCTTGGATTCTACTCCATATAGCCTATTCAACAATGAACAAGAAGATGTGTTTTGCACACAATTTATCCTTCCAGTGTTAACCTACTAGTTTGTTTCAATCAAGAAAATAGAGAGATGAATCTAAATTCATCAAGTATTTTGAAAACCACCAAGGATGGATTTAACATTTTAATATATTTCCAGTTTAAGAAACCTAGTGACTTATCTAAATGCTAAATCTCAATGACAAATACTCAGGAGGTACTGAGATACAAGACTTACCAACTTTTGTGCCAACACGGCTTGATACTTCTATTATTGATGTTCAAAGAAAAATGTATACATACATACATAAACATATATTGGCATCAAATAGCAAATTTCTTAGAAAGTACAATTCAAATAAATAAATAATCAAACAAAGTAGAGGAGACCCAATATGTCAAAGAAGCAGACTGAAAATATTTTAAGAATGTGAACATTCAGTATGTTACAGGTCTCAAAATATCTTTGTATCTATTAAAATATTTGATCCTTGCATTGGCTATGAAATAAGCAATTCTGAAAAATAGCCCCATTTCACAAAGGAGCCAAATGAGGCTTAACAGGTTGAGGCCACTTTGCCTAGATCCACCTCTAGTGAGCGGCATATGCAGTTTTATACAATTCACATCTTCTGACATTAAGCCCCATACTTTCTGCTATGACAAAGTATCCTATCATTGTTTTTACCATTATTATTAATGCTATTTTTATTATCACAGGATAAAAATATATACACAAATAGAAAGTGACAAATGGTTTATGGTAGGGGTTCTTAACGAGGGGTCCATGAGCTTGAATTGAAATTTTAAAAAACACATTATTTTTGTGAGGACATGTTGGTGTGTGTATGATATATTTATTAAATAATACACAGTATAGTGTGTACTTAGTAAGGGGTCCATGGTTTTTACGTGACTGGCAAAGAGGTCCATGAAACAAAACAGGTTAAGAACCCCTGGTTTATGGTATAACAAAGATGACCTATGGAATAAAATGTGACAAGCAGCCTAGTAACTAACATATTTTTGAAAAATATTTGAATTGGTTTTGTTGATTTTGTCCATGCTTTTGTTCATTTTATAAGGAAAGCTAGACATTATATGGTCAAATAGCAACTATTCATGGACTTACAGGGACAGAGAATATTTGAAAATTTTTATTCCTTTGGAATTTCAGATTCTCACATCAATAGATGTTTCTTCTTTTGCCAGAAACAAAATATTCTTAAAAGTCATCAAATGGCCAGCTTTTGTTGGTTCTTCCTTCTTCTCAAGCTAGATAAACATCTCCTAAGTAAATGATAATTGTCTTGCTTGAGGTAATTTCATTTGTATATTCTACTTAGTGCTCCAAAATTTAGGAGAAATATGAAAAAGAAGAAATGACTTCAGAAAGAGAAAGAGAGAAGGGGAAAATACTGGGGGAAAATAATGCTTGCAGGGAATAGAACAATTCATTTTTGAGATGTGGCTTTCAATTAAGTAACAAAATATCAACTAAAATCACAATTTGGAGCTAATAGACAATTAGAGATTTTCACAAACCTGGAGCTGATCGAACTCCAAAGTGGATTCTCAACTTGATCAATGGACTCGCCTTTGGAATTATTTCAAGTCATTATTATTTTGGAGGGATAAAATAGATACTGTTGAGTAGAGAGGAAAAGGAATTGTGGTCTTGAGGGGTTATTACATCAAAATGAAAAGCAGCAAAACCAGGGAGTCAAAGTCTTTTCAGTTACCCCGTCCCATCACAGTTATCTCAGTCTCAAATCAATACACCCGTAAGTGGCCACCATCTGATTTAACTGATGGTCTCTCAGACAGCAGAAAATTCATTACTGTGGCCAAGCAAATTATCTCATTTATCCCTGATCAGTCAGCAGAGAATTATTCCCCAAGGTCAAAACCTCAGCCTCTCCACACAACAGTAGGCAGTTGCACTAAATACAGTGACTCAAATGATGTCCACTCAATGGGCAGAGGTTGGCCTTTCCAAAGTGCAATAGATCTCATTATTGATTAACAGCACCATAAGAGTTCTGCTGTTTAATTAATAATGGTTTTAATTCTTAGTTCATAAATTACCTTGACAATCTATTTAGTTTTCTTCCTCTTACTAAAACTTCAGGTTGTAATAAGTATCCTGAATTTTTGTGTTATTAAAATTTTCCTGAAATTTCATTTTAATATTTTTACTTATGAATTCTTTTGACAAAAATTATGATCTTTAAAAATTCAACTTAAGGTTATTCTGTGGAATATTACACTCATGATATTTTTCTTAGAGCAGCTTTAGGGGCAAAAATTGTTGGTTTTGAAGGAAATGCTTTTTCTTTGATAACTTGGTAACATGCAAGCCTGACCTCTCTTGCATAACTGATATAGGAAATCATCTTTCACTTTATTACAGACTACAAGGAAGAGTAATCAAAGAGAATCATGGGTGAAGCATATATCACATGTCTCCCAAAAGACACACACTCAAACCTCTCTGCCTGCAGAATAAAGCTCAAATCCTTCAATGATTCTTACAAGGCTTCCAGAAATTTGCTTATACCTCTGTCTTCATCCTCAGTTTGTCCCACCATCCTACACAATATCTTCACTCCAGAAATATCAACCAATTTACAGCCATCTGAATCTGCCATACTGTTTCACATCTCCTGCCCTTGTACCAGCTATTTGCTCTACGTGGACTGCTATTCCTTATAGTTTCCTGCTTCTGATGAACTACTCATTCTGGAAGAAACTTTCCATCTGTATATTTTCCCTGAGCCATCCAAACAACTGCCTAGTCCTTTTTGTGTGTGACACCATAGCTATTTTGTCCCCATTATTACATGCATTATATTTCACTACAATAATGTTTTTAAATACATTTTTTGCATCAGTCTGTAAGTTTCTTCCAAACAAAACCTGTGTGTTTTCAACTTTTTATCATTAGCAATTAAAACAGTTCCTGGTGTGAAGAAAATGTTCCATAAAAGTTTCTGGATGAAATCAAAGTATTCATGACCTAAAGAATGAAGCATAGTTTAAAAAGTAGTGATTTGTAAAAATCTAAAATAAAATAATGTGGCATAATAACTTACATTTAATAGGACAATCCTGACTTTTAAATATTCTCTTCCATCATCAGACCATATATCCTAATTTTTCATTCAGAAAATATGAATAACATAGATATAAAAAGTGGAAACAGGTTTCACTGATCAACATTTAATCCTGAAACAGTGAATATTATATTAACCTGAACTTAACCTCTCCCAATGTCTCACTCTGGCAGAACGATGTTGGTGATTTTATTAGTCAGCCAAAGGGATGCTGATGAAAAATATCAGAAATCTGTTGACTTTAATAAAGGGCATTTATTTGGGGTAGGAGGTTATAGTTACTGGGCCATAAAGCATAAGTTACTTCCCTCACCAAAGTCTGTTGCCATGTCTTGGAGCAAGATGGCTGCTGATGTCCGCCAAGGGTTCAGACTTCCTCTTCCTCTTAAGGCTCTGTGGTCCCAGCTTCTTCCAATACCAGCTGTAGGTTGGGATAAGCCTCGTTTCTATCCCTGGGCTCATTTCTCTCCAGGCTCAGCTTCTCTACTCTCTCTATAAGGCTAACTGTAGACTATCAGACTAATGGCTCATATCTCTTCCTGCAGCCTCTGCTGTGTCTAACGGAGCCTCTCTCCTTCCGCACATACCTGCTTCTCTGTGTCTCTACTTCCCAGGGCTCCAATATCCAAACTCCAACTCTGCCATGTGGTTTTCTCTGTGAGTCCCTGCCCTTTTGATGGGCATGGACTCAACATTCAACCGATGTGGCCCAATCAAAGTCCTAATCATAATTTAATCAAGTAAAAGTGAAACCTCTGAAGATAATATAATCTAAAACACCCATAGGAACAAACCAGAATACAAACATAATCTAATATCTATTTTTGGAATTCATAAATAATACCAAACTGCTACAGTGATCTAAACACCAAAAAATAAATAAAATAAAAATAATAATAAATAAATAAGTTTTCAGCTGAAATCTGTACATCCCTATCATTTATATTCAAATACACAGATATCTACTAGAACTATCCCTGTTGAGAAGCTGAAAATGTAAATTCAGGAAAACTACTATAACATGAAGGATACCCAAATTACTTGGGATCAACAGAGTGGTAGAAATCTCAGACCCAAGGCTGACAAGCAAATGAAAACTCTGCTTTTCAAACGATTGACATTTGTTGCAACTTTCAAGTCATTACTGGGCTTTTTAGAATAGTAGAGGTGGAATTTCCGGGTAAGGAGAATTGGGTACCAACCAAATGTATGAACATGGGTAGGTGACTTCTCGCTGAACCACAGCTTCTCCTCTGTAAATGAGGTGCCTGGGTGACTACCAAGGGCCTTCAGCTTTCACAGTCTATTAGCCTAGGGACTGTTTCAAGTTACAGAAAATGATGTGGGGAGTTAAGTGATAATTACTGCAAGGCAGCAAGTCATGGGTCTGCTTCTCAATCCAACCCTCATCTTTTTTACACATTTTGGAAAAAAAGAAAAAAGAAAGGAAAAAAGAAAGAAAAGAAAATCAGATACTTTTCTTATAGGCAAAGTATTTTAATATGTGTCAATAAAGCCTGTGATTCCAGTGCATAATTTATGGTGCAAAATATGCTGAAGCCACGGTTAATTTGGACCATTCTGGAAGATACACATCATCTTGTTATACATAGAAACCTTAAGCAATGAGCATAATACTCACATTTACATAAGATTTACAGTTTGCCCAAGTATTTATGTATAGTATCTCATTCAATCCCCAAGCCACCTCCCAGAGTTAGGATTCTTAACAGGCTTTAGACCAAGGGTTTTTAACCTGTTCAGTTCCATGGACCCCTTTACCAGTCAGGTGAAAAACACAAACCGCTTACTTAGTCCACACTATACCGTGTATTATTTAATAAATATACCACGTCCACATCAAAACGTCCCCACAAGAATATTGTTTTTTTTCATTTAAACTCAAGCTCGCAGACTCCTAGTTAAGAACCCCTGCTTTACACAGAGGAGAGAGCTGAAGTTCAGAAAGGTTAAGTGTACTTACTGCCTGAGGCTAGGTGACTAATAAATGCTGGAACTAAGATTCAGTTGTCAGTCTCCAGATTTCAAGTTCAGTTTCATTCTGTATCAGAGCTTTCACATCCCCTCCCCAGTCACATTATTCACGCAGAGGATGTTGCTAGGTGGGAGGAGAGGGGATTAAGGGATTAATTTATTCATTTAGAAATAATTTCCAGGCACCTACCCTGTGCCAGGTACTCTGCTAGATGCCAGGGAAAGTCAACCCTCACCTGGTCTCTGCCCTCCTGGACTTCTAGCACTTACATTTAATAGGAGAGGTTAAAATAGCTAAAACTAATTGCATGACATGAACAATATTATAAGAGTCCTAGAAGATATAAGCAAGAATCTATGAAAGCACGTTTTTTGAGCAATTTATTCTGTTTCTTAGAATCAAAGAGAGCTTCTGGTGTTTTAGCTGGACCTTGAAGTATAAGTATTTCCGTTGGTAAACATAGGGAAGGAAGGCATGCAACTGCAGAAAGAGCAGCATGAGCGATAGCTCAGGTGGCTGAGAGGGCAAAGTTCACCTCCGGAACTGGTTCTTTTGGCCATTTTGGCAAGATGAAGATTGAGTGGACCCATCTTTGTTCAGAGAAAGTCAGGCCAGCTCTCAAGTGGCAAAGTAAAACAACCTCCCTATGCTTTCATCCTCCAAGCTTTCACAGAAAGGATGCACGTTTGCTCTTGTATATCCTTACAGAATCGTTCCCAAAACAATGGCATTACCTGGGAACATGTGAGAAATAGAAAACCTCAGGCCGCATCACAAACCCACCAATAAAAAACTGAGAGTGAGGCCCAGCAATTTGTGTTTGAACAAGTCCTACAGGAATTCTGATGCACACTCAAATTTGAGAATCACTGCCTTAAAAGATTTCTTCTGCCAATTCTGATGTCCACCTTATGCTGTAAGACAGCAGTTCTAGCCCAAGACTCCCTGACCCATCCCCTAAGCCTGCAGACTGTTCATTTTTTGCTTTCTGGGGGAGAAGGAGTGGGTTTTTTTTGAAGAAGGAGTAAGTCTGCTGACCAAAGATAAAATGGACTATTTGGAAACAAATGAAGTATTTATGCTGCAGTCCACGACCACCACTTTTCAGGACTTTTTAAAAGAAGATTTAAGCATGATTTGAGTAAACGTTACCTGAAGTTCTTCTCTCCCTGGGAAAAAAATACTTTTGTGACATAGGACTTCCCTGTTAGCCATTCAAGAGGCTATTTCAAGTGGCTCACAAATGGAATTGTGAAATAATCTTTATGGAACACCCATGTCACATTCAAGTGTAACAATTACAGATGACAGGGGCGGGCACACCCATTTTTCTATAGTCTTTTGGTTTGGCATTGGGTATGGTCTCAATTCAATTTGATATGTCACCACCAAGCTCTCTCTTTTCCTTATGTCATCACCACGGCTAGGTTAGGTATGGTGATGAGCAGTAAAACACAGTTCTTGTTCTCAAGATATTCATGGTCTATTTCTTTGGAGTACCCCCAAAACCCTCTCACTTTCCCCCAATCATCCTGGGAATTTCCCTAGTCTTTTCTTTAATGTTACTTTCTGGAATGCTCATCCAGACTCACTTTCTTTGCCCTTCAAATCTGTCAAAGGCAGGCTCAAATGCCACCATTTTTCCCTTGGCCAGAGATGATCTCCTCTTAGACAATACAGACCAAAGAATTATTTCCCTCTTACAGAGCTCTGTGGTATTCTGGAAACACAGGAGAGATCTGTATTATTAAAAATATTCTAATTAGTTCCTGTATTCCCCATAAGAAAATCTTGAAGCAAATCATTGCTAATTAAGAAAAAGACAATAGAACAAATTTTCATTAAGCCAAAATAAATAAACAAAACTCTTTTTCTTTCAACATCTATTCCTCATTTGAGACTTGTTAAGGTGATGGTGTCACCCAGACTTGACAAATATTGAATGTTGGGTATCAAATATATGGAGGACAGCAAGATTTTGCCATTGCGTAACGAGATTAAAAAAATAAGGTATGTTACTTATGAATTTTAGACTTGGAGGTGTACACGAAGGAGCCTAGTATTTTGTGGAAGTTTTCAGAACAAGTAAGGGGGCTGGGAGTAAACAGATTCTGAGATTGTGCTTCCTAGGTTGTGCCTAATTAGTATTAACGGATAATACATTGTGGCAACATCATTCAGGAGAGCAGAATTCTTTTTAAGATAATTGATTGGGACTAGGATATTTTTGGGCAGAGTTTATTTGTTGTCTTTTGTTGCCAAGAATGGCTAAAATCTGATCTGCATCTAAATAAACATAACATCAACACCAGCAACTACAATAGAATTTTGAATTTACATATGCTTGAGTAAATGATATTTCATTTGAGGCTCACAATAATTCTGTCCTACCGTAGTATCCTCCCATAGGTAGGCATTCAATACTTCCTTGAGATAGGCAGGATAGGGATTATTAGTTCATTTATGGAAACAGAGCCTCAGTGTGATTTGGTAAAAGCAATAGAGAGCCAGGAAATGGTCAAGATGCAGCAGCATAGAGGATTCTTGGACATAGGCCATTCCTTCTCCCACACCATGCTGCCTCACAGTTTGACAGACCTGTGTACTACTCCTTTCCTTGCATGCCAAAACTGTTCACATTTTTTTCATATACACAAGAGAAAAAGCATCCTCATGATGCTTGCCGGATGTAGTCAAGCTGTATATAAAAACCTGTAGCTAATCAGCAGTTTCTGACAAATCAGTGGGGAAAAAATAGTTCACTAGTTTGATGGGCTAAATCTTTCATTTTTCAGAGGAATGTTACAATTTTTCACCTCTTTTCCTATGGCAATAATAAAGAATCATTCCAACTCTGCACTTCAGCTTATAATAAAGCACAGGAATTCATGTTAGGAATAATCACGGTAATGATTAAGAAATTTTTGCTGGTCAGAGTCGGGAACATATTGCAGTCCTACTTCATGTGCATCAATGATATGAATTCCTTTTAAAATTCATGTAGCAGATATGTCAGCTGCCTGACCATTATCTATCCTCATTCCTCCTCATTAATTCAATCTCTATGTTGGAGCAGCAGGGAGCCGAGTGATGATCCTGACCTCTCTTGTCGCTAGGTGCTAAAATTTAAACAAAACAATTTCCAGTGGACTTAGGGAATAGAGAAGTCATTCTGTCGACAGGCCTTCCTTTACCCTTCTCTTTTTCTCTGTCTCTCTGCCTGAAACTCAGATGTGCTGTTTGGAGCTGCTAAAGACAGACATCTTTGACCATGAGGTGACCTTGAGGATGGAAGCTGCACAATAGAAATGACAAAGAAGAAAGCTAGAGGAAAACTGAGTGACTAATGAAATTCCTCTGCCTACCATACCTACCCTTTAACTTCTTTTATGTTAAAAAAATAATAATTCTATCTCATTTAAGTCAGTTTTATTTCAGATTTCTGTTACTAATTGATCAATGTCATCCTAACTGATGAATCCCCCAAATATGGGTAGGATAAAGAGCCAGAAAAATTCAGTTATGACTGACTTTTAGAATTGAGACCAACTGCGTAACAGACAGACCATATTCATGTAGGCTAAAAAAAGCAGACAATTTTTCCCTAAACGAGGCAACCAGAAATGGAACTTATCAGGAATCTGAGTCATGCCAGAAAAAAGATGAAGGGATTTGGAAGGGTGGGGAGTGGAGAGGTGAATAAAGGCATGAGGTTTCTAAAGCAAAGATTAATGGAGCTAGAGGGAAAGGAAAGCTGTTTGGAATTGGAAGGGCTAGCATAGCTAGAGACATAGGACCAGAAAAGAAATGTTATGCATCAGAAAAAAAAATTCCCCTATCCAGGGAGTTAAGAAAATTTTCCTATCCCTTGCAGTACTTGGCATAGGATTTTTTTTTTTTAAAAAGAATATTCTCAATAAAGATATGTTGATTAATTTAAAGCCATCCAGAAAATCAGTGACTGAAGTTCACCTGAGAAGCCTCATTCTCAAAAGTGCACATGAGCAAGATACATTGTCTTTTTCCAAGCCTTTCTCACCCTCTTCTGATTTTCACTGAAGAATACCTATATTATAAGGGGAAAAGACACACAAAGAGGTAATTGAAATACGCAGATACATGTCATCAAAGCAACATAGCACAGAAGGAATGAGAGTTTAAAACACTCAGCATTAACTGTGACTACTGTTTAAAATACTGTACTCTATAGTTAAACATTTGTGTTTCTCTAGTACGCTGGTTCTCAAAGAGGGCGATTTTGTGCCCCTCCCCCACCACCTGCCGGGATATTTGGCAATGTCTAGAGACGTTTTTGGTTGTTACAAGTGGGGATGGGAGTGGGAAGGGTGCTAATGGCATCTAGTGAATAGAGGCTATGGATGTGGCTAACCAACCATCCCACAGAGCACAGGACAGGACCTCTCCCAAAACAAAGAATTATTCCACCTGAAATACAACAATGGTGGCAGCTACTTCAAGGTTATGGCATAATATCTCCACTGTTGATGGTATATTTGTTTACATAATATTTTTCAGATTATCCAACAAGAAAACACCTAATGGTGTAGGATCATAAAAATGTGAAGCATGATCTATAATTCTTTATGTTTAAGCCGTCTTATTGAAATATATTCACATACCATGCAAATGATCTATAATTTTTGTAATTATAAGTCAGCTTCCAATGTATTTCCCTGTTCACAGAAGGCCTGAAATGAATAGTAGCCACAATTATTAAATACCTACTATTTGTCAGGCAAAATGCTAAAAATTTTACAAAGATAATCTTATTAAAACTACATAACACCCTAACGGTAGGTGTGATTACATTCATTTTACAAAAAAGGACTCCATGGCTACGAGAGATAAAGTCCCATGCCCAAGGTCACATAAGTTTATAAATAAATGACAGAGGATCCCAATGTGTACCAAGGAAGTGTAGCCTGCAGTCATGAAACGGTTACTATTCTGGAAACCTGTGTTCTCTGGAGAGTTGAAAGGTTTTATTCCCCTTTAAGTTCAAAAGTTTCTTGAACAGTATGCTTCTTGAAATGAACTATACATATCCATTCTTTTTAGGCACACCATGTTGAATTTCATCCTTTCTTAACAAGTCAGGATGATTATAATGAATATCTTTATTGCCCTCTACTGCAGTGTTCTCTAGATCTAATAACACGTGTAGTACTTCCTGACTCTTTGCTAGATAGCCTCAATGCTTTTTAGACTTTTTCTGTATGATTTTTATCATGTTTCTTTCTTGGCCTTTTTTGACAGTCATACTTCTACTTTTTACTATAGCCAACGTGCCTGCCTTCAGATGTTTCTAAGTTTCTGTGGGATAAAAGAGAGATAGAGAGATCAATAGAACTAAGAAAACTATATATAAAATAAAATCCTCAAAGAACCTTCCATAGTGTTTGGGGGTGGGGAGAAGGGAAGAAAGGAGGTAAGAGGGAAAAGGGGCTGAAATTTATGAACTTCAGGATATCAATTTTATCTGCTCAAATTCCTTTTGGCTTTATTTCTTGGTTTGCAATTGAGTTCCAGCTAGCTGAATTTGTTGGATCTATGAGTTACAGACTTGAAGGTGCTATAATAATGGACATTTTAATCATTGTATGTAGAAAATGCTACATTATAGTGGGATGTTATATTATGCTTTCCCCAAGCAATGTATGACTACCAACACTCAAATCCAAATTTATCAACAGAAACTCATTTCCTAGTTATATTTAAACTATGCGTTTAGTTCTCAACATATACCTTCTCATATTTAAATTGTAAACGATCAAAATGCTGACAAAATTCTAAAAAGCAGCATTTGTGGCAAGATAATATGAAGTTTCCAAAAGCAGTTATACTCTGTTTCTCCAATGAAGATCAAAAGACCATTTTGATATATATATATATATATATATATATATATGTGGGTTTTTTTACTCCTCTTTGCTCCTTTGGAGAATGGAAAGGACACTATCAGCACTTTGCTATTGCAGATGCAAACTGGTGCACCCACAGAGAGGTTTTGTAGCACCTCCAGGACAGAATGCAATCAGACATGTCAGTGATTCATGAAGTTTGCAAAGAAACCATGACAAATCTGCTGAATAATCAGTCAGTTGTTTTTAAAAATATCACATTTAAATAGATTTCCTGTATAATTTCACATAAGCGAAACAGATGGTAAACTGAACCCAAGCCTTGACAGACTAAAAGCTGATAAGGAAAGGGCCAGTTGTTGGTGCCTGGACCTTGGCATGTCAAGAGCGCTGCATTGCTTCTGTGGCTCATATCTTGTTTGTTTCAGCTCAAGATCAGCTGCTAGTTTGTGAAAGTGTTCCCTTGGGTACCTGAATGCTACCACGAGCAATTTTATTACATCTGCCATGAGTTTGTGAAGCTGAGTGATTGCAGTCTTTGCCCTAAGATCTTCATGGAGAGTAGTGCAAATAGTAGTTTTAAATATGTTAACTAGCGAACGAAAGTTTAAAGTGCATAATCCTTACCTTAGCAACCACTTAACTTATTTGCAAAATAAAGTGTTAGCTTGAGAGAAGGTACGAATTATGCTTTCCTCTTAAATCATAGTTTTAAGTGATTTAGCTTTTTAATGAAAATACTTTATTTCTCCAATGGAAGATTTCATATGAAATTATCAATGCAGTTAAGATGATCAAAAAACTCATTACCTATCTATCAAAATAGTTATCCATTAGAACCTGAGGATGCAGTTACTGAACAGGTGGCTGAGTTTTCCCTTGCACTCTTTATAGCCTTTGCACTTACTCTACAGAAAACATATTTAGAACATTCTAGAAGCCCTAGTGGTAAGCTTTTTGCAAAGTACCTAGGATACAATGACAAATTATACTTGGGGATTAATACTCCAGCCAGGAGGCTGAGCTGCTTCCCCATGTGCCTTATGTGGACCAGAGGATATGACAAATAAGGCCTGAAAGTCACCATAAGACTCTTGGATTCAGCTGCTAACGCTTGCTCTCAAATCACTGGCAGGAAAACATGAGCTGAAGACAAGACATCTCTTCTGAAAGGACACCAGGAAATTATTGCTACAGAAGGTAAGTCTGTGGCAGCACATTAGTGAGACATCATAAAAATCAATTTCCAGTGATGCTATAATTAGACTTGGTGGCTTAAAACAACAGAAATTTATTATATCACAGTCTGGAGGCTAGAAGTCGAAACTCCAGGTGTTGCCAGGGCCATGCTCTTTCTGAAGGCTCTGGAGAAAGATCCTTCTTTGCCTCTTCCAGCTTCTGGTAGACCCAGGTGTTCCTGGCTTGTGGCAGCATGGCTCCAGTCTCTGCCTCCATCTTCGCATGGCCATCTGCCCTGGCCTGGCATTCTGTTGGTGAGTCTGCATGTCTTCTCCTCTCTTAGAAGGACACCAGACATATTGGATTAACAGCCCATCCTACTGCAGGATGACCTCATCTTAATTAATTGTATCTGTACAATCCCTATTTCCAAATAAAGGTACAATCTGAGGGTTAGAATTTTAACATATCTTTTGGGGAGGACACACCTCAACCCACAGCAATAAGGAATGAAGGGTAGTTACATGCACATTTAACTGGCAGAAAGCTTATGGCACTTAATTTTCTCTCTCCACATCCCATCAAAACACACATACACACATACAAATATGACATGACATCACAATAGAGATAGGAAATAATAATATCCTACACCAAACTGTCAGCATCTGAGAGAAACCAATACCCATTTGCATGAGGCCAGCATATGGTCTCATCTCCCACTGATGTGTAAACACAGGGTCAGAAAAGCAGCAAAAGTGATCACTGACTCCCTCTGTATAACAGCATCAGTGGGTTCACTTTATAGGAAAAATTGAAGACTCTAATGCCCAGTGGTACAGAAAGGTCAGGTAGGGTAGGAATGAAAAATTGGTGGTGGGCATTGGAGGAGAGAAAAAGGGCCCTGAGAGGTGTATACTTTGTTTCTGAATAAATAAGAACTAAGAATTGTTTCAAATCACCCACGAAAAAAAATTTTTTTCATAGCCAAAGAACCAGGCATTGGAAGAAGAAACACTTCCTTACTGAGGCAGCACCATAGTAATTGAATTCTTAAAAATTAGCGAGGGGTCTTGCATATCAAATAAGCTTCCAACTTAACACCTGAGAGATGGAATCTATCACATTCACATGGAACATAATGGGGAATAAAGGAGATCACAGAAGCCTAACTTTTGGAATTTGCTGCCTTGGATCCATGCTCAAGGTGGTGAAAAACAAAACAAATACACTCCAAAAAAAGAAAAAGAAAAGAAAGAAAAAACACAGAAAGGACCCAAGCTACAAAATAAGAGTAAGAAAGAATTGCTTTGAAGATGCAGAATAAAACCATAGTTCTTTTTTAAAAAAGGATTTAACATTAAAAATGAAATTTTTAAAAAATGAGAAAAATCCATGCAACAGCACATCTGTTCTGTGCTCTCAAGAAAATACATGAAGAAGTGAACTTCTTTGGGTGAAGGATGACTGACGAGATAAAAAGATAATCGAGAAAAATGTAGTCTGAAAATATTAAGGGCCTGGCTAAGTATAGTAAGATAGCAAGAGCCAAATTAATTCCACATTAGAAATGGAGAACAAAATTGGTACTATAAAAAATTAAATCATTGATATGAAAAAGAAATTCTCCCAATAATCAGAAAAGATGAAAAATTATAAGAAAGTCATAGACATAGGACATGAAGACTGGAGATTCATCTTTATAAATAATTTTTATCCCTAAAGAACAAGTCCAGAAATAGAAATAACAATCAGACAAATAAAGGCAATATTTACTGAGCTTAGGACTGACCTGAGTCCATGTGTTTACCTGAAGGTACTACTCTGCCTAAGGTTTTAATTTTTAAAAAATCTTCTTAGAAATTATTTTTAAAGAAGTTTTAGATTATATAAATGTTACATCAAAAATATAGGGGGGGAAGCGGACTTGGCCCAATGGATAGGGCGTCCGTCTACCACATGGGAGGTCTGTGGTTCAAACCCCAGGCCACCTTGAAGTGTGTGGAGCGGGCCCATGCACAGTGCTGATGCGTACAAGGAATGCCATGCCACGCAGGGATGTCCCCTGCATAGGGGAGCCCCATGCGCAAGGAGTGTACCCCATAAGGAGAGCCGCCCAGCGCAAAAAGAAAGTGCAGCCTGCCCAAGAATGGTGCCGCACACACGGAGAACTGACACAACAAGATTTCCAGTGCTGCTGATAAGAATAGAAGCCATCACAGAAGAACACACAGCGAATGGACACAGAGAGGAGACAAGTGGGGAGGGAGGGGGGAATGGGAGAGAAATAAATAAAAAATAAATCTTAAAAAAAAAATATATATATATATATATATATATATATGGGATTCCCATATACCCCACTCTTCCCCTCCCCTACTTTCCTCCATTAGCAACATCTTTCAATAGTGTGGTACATTTGTTACTATTGAAGCATTGCTACTAACCATGGTGTATAGTTTACATTATAGTTTATACTTTGCATCACACAATTTTATAGGTTGTGACAAGATGTATAATGGCCTGTATCCGTGATTGCAATATCATTTAGAACAACTCCAGCATCACAAAAATGCCCCATGTTATACCTGTTCTTCCCTCTTCCTCTCCTCAGAACCTCTGGTGGCCTTATATCAATGATACTAGTTCTTCCCTTGCTAAAATAATAAGTCTAACTTAGTGCATGGTTGCATTCCCTCACATTGTTTGCTCGTTCCTCAACCTTGAGGATTTGGGGATGGTGATGCCTGCTCTTCCATGGCAAGTGGAAGACCAGAGAAGCAGCTCTGGACCTCATTTACTGACTTCCTCCTATGTAGTAAGTACTTTGGCCCTCGGAAAAACTCTCTGACACAGGTGCTATCGTACCACTGATACTTAGGAAAACTGATACTCAGAGTGGTAAGGTGACATTTCCTAAACTATGGTGACACTCAGTTCTTCTGATTCTAAAGCTAGTGCTATTAATTCACCACCCCCCTCCCCACACATAACCATATTAGTAACTAATCAATTACAACATTCTTCCACACAAATTACCTTACTCGATTGCTACTTTTCTCCACTGCAACCTTTCCAAGACCTGTTCCTGCGTTGTTTCTTTTTGAGGGTCTGGTGGCATGCCTGAAAAGAACACTGCGTGAGAATGGAACTCTGGTCTTGCCTCCTTCACCTATCAACTCGGTTGCCTCAACTCCTGACGGGAGAGGTAGTTTCCCTGGAGAATGCTGACTAATATACCATGCTCCAGACACAATGTAATCAATCAGGCAAATAAAATAATGACTGACATTTGAAGGTTCAGCCTCCACCGATCCAAAGGCAATGAAAGAGACCTAGTAATTCTTTCGGGTCCTCTGCATTCAAACCATTCAAACATGTAATTGGCTTTACTAATTTCAAGCTGTATAAATATAGGCAAATAACTTAGTATTCAGCTTGCCATAAAAACGCTGCTTCAAGAAGCTTTCCTGTGGAATTTATCCCACTTCCCAATGAAAACTCCCTTTCACAGATCTAATGACACAGATCTAATGACTGAGTAGGCTTCCTCATTCCTCACTCCACACTCCACAGCCTTTATACACCAGGGTGTGTCCAGAAGGAGTGTGATAAGAGAAAGATTGGAGAAGGAAGGAAATAGCTTCGTGGTCATCTTCCTTGGAAGAGGAACAACTAACCTCAAAAAAGAAGCACTCTCACTTTTAATAAAATACCCTAAAAGACATGTTCTCTCCATCCTCCAGAGGTGACTTTCTTATCCTGTTTTAAAGGTAGGTTTGTCTGGGTAGTCTAAGCATTTCCCTTGGATATTTATTTCTGTTATTCATTTTCATGATAAATTCATTTTCATAAATCTGAATCACTGCAAAATCCAAATTAGTAGCCTCCAATAACTTCAATTACTACATTAGCCACCACATTAATTAGAACCCTAAAACGATCTTCCCCATGAATTTGCTTGATGGCAGCTGAGGTAAAGCAAGTTTCCAGCACCGCTCACTTTCTGAGTCACCCTAATTATTAGGAGACTGACCTGGGAGTACTAAGTGTCTTGTAAAGAAAGCCCAGACTCTGTCTCTAGTTTTGTACAAATTCAGTGCTTAAGGCTGGGGCTTCCACAACAAATGCAAACTTTCCATAGGGTATCCTCCTTGGTTCCCAAGTATCATTTTCATTACAGATTAAGATCAAGCTTTTATGTAAATCTTTTTCTACCCATATTTTCCCTGATCCCATTTTATAGTCAGAATCTTATCTAGTGCCTGAAGGAATAAATCATAATTACAGCTTTTAATTAAATAATGATCTCAACAAATGCACAAATACTTATCTCTTTGGTACTTTTTATTTTCAAATATATTTGGGAAACCTGATTCTCAGGAAGCTTGAAACTCTACTCTGGCTTCTTCTACCAATTGATGGGCTTGAGGTAACCGAGTTGATGGGTGAAGGAGGCAAGACCAGAGTTCCATTCTCATGCAGTGTTCTTTTCAGGCATGCCACCAGGCCCTCAAAAAGAAACAATGCAGGAACAGGCCTTGGAAAGGTTGCAGCGGAGAAAAGTAGCAATCAAGTAAGGTAATTTGTGTGGAAGAATGTCGTAAACGCTTAGTTACTAATGCAGTTATGTGTGGGGAGGAGGGCGTTGAATTAAGAATAGTAGGTTTAGAATCAGAAGACCTGAATGTCATCATAGTTTAGGAAATGTCACCTTACCATTTTGAGTATCAGTTTTCCTAAATCTATCAATGTACACTAGCACCTGCGTCAGAGTTTCTGGAGGTCAAAGTGCCTTTCACATAGGAGGATGTCAATAAATGAGGTCCAGAGCTGGTTCTCTGGTCTTTCCTTTGCCACAGTAAGTGACTGAGTTGAAGCTTATAAAACCTTAGGCAGAGGAGTACCTTCACTTCAGGCAAACACATTGGTTCAGCCCCATTTGCCCCTTCCTGGTCTTCCCCCCCCCCCCCCCCCCCCCGAGTGGACTTTCAGTAATGGTTTAGTGGGCTCTCTTGTCATATAAGCCACTTTGGAGCTAAATTATCTTTTTCATTAAGTACAAAGAAATGTTTTCAAGCTGTAAGAGTATTAAACAGACTCTGATTCCTAGTCAATGTTATTTCCCCTTTGGAATGGCTTCCTTCCAGCTGCAATCAATATACATTTTTGGCAGAAGAGACAATAAAAAAAAAAACTTCCAGTTTGTTTTCAAGGGTTTCACTTTTGCACATACGTGAAGATCCTACAGTGATGATGACACCAACCATGTGTTCAGTGCTTTGAAATTAGCTTAGGATTTTCATTTGTGTTCTATAACCAGCCTTATCAGATAGACCAGCAGGTAGAATTTAACCCCACTTTAGACAGGAAGCTCCTGAGGGTCAGAGTGGTCAAGTGACTTGCTAAAATTACTAACACCAATGAGTGCTAGAGCTGATCCTGGGTCAGTGGACATGGCAACTAAAATGCTTTCCAACATACTATCTGCCTCCAATTTTCTCAAGATCTGCTGAAAAGAAAGTGACTGGAATTTTGAAATAACTCAATGTCCTCTTTATTGTAGCATATCTTTTTATTTCATTTTGTGCCAACCAAATAGATCTCTCATGACATATAAAGAAGATATCTTTATAATAAGATACCGAGATCTTATAACACAATAAAATTAGCACTGTTTAAAATAGACAAGTAGCAACTGAGTAGCACTAAGTGTGAGCACTTCCAATTTTAAATGACAACAGACTTGCCAAGTGGTTGAAATCCCTCCCCACAGTTGTTCTAGGACCACAGAGTTTCTGATTTTATCTTAGAGGAGAGTACTAAAACAATTGGCAGCATTACTTTCTTAATTAATACAGACAGGATTTTTTAAGTCATTGAAAAGCCGAACTCATCCATAATGGTCTTTAATTCAGAACATTTCTCATAGATTATAATGGTTTTCATGGAATTTGCAATTATTTATTGTATTTTCATTAATTTTGCCAACACACCACCTGCTCTTAAAACCCAGAGACACTCATGTTTTCTTGAAAAGGATTATTTATTGTTATTTCTTCTGCTGGAAATATAGAGTCTAGTATAAATTTAAGTGATGTCTACTTTAAAATTTTTTAGAAGCATTATATTTATATATATGTAATAAATACCCAATGGAGAAAATCCAGAAAACTCAGAAAAGAATAAAGAAGCAAAAGGAATTACCCAGAATCCCCACCCAGACTTCAATGAGATTTTTATTCATTAACTCCCTATATCCAGCAAAACCAGGACTATTGTTTATCTAAGTAATTAGAGAGCTTGGGCCGTCTTTCGAAATACAGGCATTTATAAAACATATCCTGGCTGCTTACTGCCTATTAGTACTGTGGTGAAGAGAGTGTGGGGGTGGGGGGGGGGCAGAATTAGAGTTCTTCTTTGTAGGGCTTCAGTTAATTAAGTTTGTAAAAACCATCAACCAAGTCATAATTATGGAACATTTATGGGAAAAGGGAAAGAAATGAAGATTGTACCAGAGATAAGCCAAAAAGAGAGAACAGACTGTTTTTCCATCATTAATGATAAACCTGAAATCAATAAAGGATATGGTTTTTCTAAGATCTCAGTTAGGTGGGACCAGTACTTGGAATCAATTTCTATATCAAGTCTTCAAGTAAATTAATCATGGAAGAAGACCTTTCATAAAGACACAATCAGTAATAGTGAAAATGAATTGATTATCAAAGGGCCTGGCTTTTTTTGGTGGAGTTCACACATCAAGCTTTAGTATCATTAAAAAATAATCTTCACTTCCCATGCAATTAGAACAAAACCAATATAGACTAGCTATGAAATGGAAGAGAGAAATATTTTTTTGGAAATAAATGAACCTAAAACAATATCCCTCAATATTATAAGAATGAAATAAATATAAAGAAAAAGCATCTCATGTCACTTTATAATACTTTTCCATTCCACAAGCCATGAAGTGTATTGCCTTGAATTCTGTATCTATACCTCAATATCTCTTTTATAATCAGTTTTATTCAGCTTTACTTATTTTAAGAATTTATTTTCACTCTATGAACTTTCTCTAGAAAGCAGCAAAGAGCTTATCATTCTCCTATCATTTTCAAATCCTCTGAAAATATAGGTGGGTGCTCATTTGCAGTCAGACTATTCACGATCTTACAAGTCTTCTTTCCAGGAGTTGTATGTCATTTCTTCAGATGTACCTTGAAACATAAATACAAGTGTTATGACTCTTTTCATAGCAATCTAAAAATATACTACAAGCAAGTGCTATTATGAAACATGAAGCTCATTCATTTTTCTAGAGTCTAGGAGCCATAGTCCAGGTTTTGAACATAGGATTATAATTGTTGAGAAAGAAGATAGACTATTGGAGCTGGAAACTGCCTTAGAGGTCTTCTTGTCTAAAACCTTTGTTTAAACCTGAGAAAACTAAGGGCAAGAGACTTGCCAAAGGTGGGTGTCCAGTAGAAACATCCTGATGTTTTGGAATGTACTAACCTGTAGCAGAACTCTGCAATAAAGTTTCTTTAACCCCACTGATACTGTAATTTTACCTAATAGTCAACCAAAACAACACATATTTAGAGTATGCCAATAATATGATTTCTACTGCATTAGCAAATTATTGATAAAAGGAGAATACATTAGATAGAGAGATGAATAAAATACTATGATACAGTTCTCAGCCAAAATAAGTTTATTACACAGTTAGGGAAGCAAAATAAGTACATGATTCAGCATCATGTGACTCACAAAGTTATGGAATTTCAGTCATTCATTGGTCAGATATTGAGGGAGGACATGGTATCAGGCACTGTGCTAAGTGCTGGGATTTTAGCATTGGTTTTTGGGAAATTCCCAACCTAGTGGTGGAGACAAGCATTAAGTGCTATATCACTGAAGTGCTATAATAGAGGAAATATAGTAGCGTGGAAGAGAGTAAAGCTTTCTGGAAAGGTCACAGAGGGTTTCACAGATAAGGTCCTACATGAGCAGTGTTTTAAAGCATAAATAGAAGTACACTGTGCAAAGAGATAGGGAGAAGGTATCCCTGATAGAAAGAATAGTACAGATAAAGACAAAGAGAAGTAAGAGAACATAGAACATCTGTAGAAATGCAATTGTGGCAAGGGTGAATGGAGGCAGATGGTAGAATATGCGACTAGAGAGCCAGTAGGAGTTAGATCCTGATGAATTTTTAACACTGTGTTATGGTATTAGGACTTCGTTCTGAAACCATTGAAAAGCCATGGAAAGAGGGAAGAAGGACATGAAAAGGTAAAAAATCCCATTGCTTTTATTTCTGAAAATGTAATCTAAGGTTATAATAATGGATACATGCAAATATTTAGCTTCAGTTAGCAGTGTGATACTTATAATAACAAGAACTGAGAAACAACCTAAATGTCCAATAATGGGAATCCAGTTTAATAAATTCTGGCACAGTCTTAAAATGGATCGTAAAATGAATGGATCTAGATAGCATATTATGCACATACCAAAAATTCCCTCTATCACTCTGAATTCAGGAATAACTTATAAAATAAATGACAAAATAGAATGAAAAAATGATGTCTGTATAATTGAAAACAACATAATCTAAACTAAGGAAAAAAAATGTCTGCATGGCAGAAACAAAGAAGCAACCACAACAATAAGTGGGGACTGAAGCTACTAGACTACAAAGGACTGGTAACAGATACAGATTTTGGAATAAGATTCGTAAAGGGAACATGCATTGGGGACAAATATGACTAGCGCATGGTAGGAGAACCAAAGCTGGATTCCCCAGTGAATCTAGACGCTGGGATTGCACTCCCCGCTGTGAAGTTATGCTGAAAAAGTTCTCCCCAGTCTCATAGGGCTGTGACCAAAATATACCCCTCCAAGGACAGAGGCAAAAATATTCATGTGAAAATGGGATCTGGGTCTACATGGCACATGGAAGCAGGACTTAGTTTTGTACATCCTGAAAAGGAAAAATTCAAACTAAGCTGCTATCACAGGCCTGGTTTGGAGCTGGGCATTCCATAGAGACTACAACAGAGGAAACTACAAAATTCTCCTGGAGGACTGCAGAGAAATTCTCATAGAAGATACTTAAAATAGAAATTGTAAACCTCATGAAAAAGCCCAGCAATGCGACATACAGACCCAACAAAGAGGATAATTCATATTCGTGAAATGGAGAAAATAGATAAATCTGAAAAAGACATTTAAAGGGTAAGATTAAGGTAAGTAATGTGAATTGCTGTAATCTAAAACTTTTTTTTTTAAATTTATCTCTCCCCTTTTCCCCTGTTATCTGTTATCTCTGTCCATTTGCTGTGTATTCTGTGTCCTCTTGCATTATCCAGCAGCACTGGGAAACTGCGTCTCTTTTTTGTTGCATCATCTTGCTATGTCAGCTCTCCATGTGTGCAGTGCCACTCCTGGGTGGGCTGCACTTTTTTCACATGGGGTGGCTCTCCTTGCAGGGCACACTCCTTGTGGGGGGGGCATCCTTAGGTAGGGACGCCCCTGCATGGCACAGCACTCCTTGTGCATGGCAGCACTATGTGTGGGCCAGCTTACCACATGGGTCTGTAGGCTCTGGGGATCTAACCCTGGACCCTCCATGTGGTAGGTGGACGCTCTATCAGTTGAGCCACATCCACTTCCCCTAACACTTTTCTGAAGACAAAATTAAAAATTAGGAGGAAAAAAAAAAGAAAGAAAGAAAGGATGTAGACACTGATGAAGAAATGAAAGAAAGTGCCTTACCACTGTACATACAGGGCAACACCTATTACAGTGATAAGAGGCAAAACATTAAAAACAAAGCTTTATAATATTTTTCATTTTTTTAATGCTCCAATTTATTTTTACATTATTTTAGTATTTCTAAATTACTATGTATTCTATTTCTAAACTTTAAACCCAACACTACATTTCAATTTCCTATTAATTGAACTTGGCAATATATTAGGCTTCATTGTTGAAGAAGTTTGGACCAGAGAGAGATTCAACTATGGCAGGGGAGGAACACTGGTGTGGGGTATTATTGATGGGGGGCACATGGGTGGGAGGGAGTTCTCCAGGGCATGTATATAGGAGACATAAAAATGTTCTGATATATGTTGGGTATTTTCATAGTAGTTACAGTTACAAATGTGAACTGAGGGAGTGTTGAGTTCCTACCCAGGGGAGCTCTGTCACATTATCCAATGGAACAGCAATAATCCCCCAAGTGCAACGGCAAAGACCAACAAGGAAGGATGACCCAATAATGAGCCCTTGATACTGATGACTATGCTTATGAGCCTGTGTGTCTGCAATATGAACTAGGCCTAGAGCTGCAGGGTACCTAAGAATTACCTCCTGCGAGCCTCCATGTTGCTCAAATGTGGCACTCTCTAAGCCAAACTCAGCAGGTAAATGCATTACCTTCCCCCCAGTGTGGGACATGACTCCCGGGGATGAGCCTTTCTGGCGCCGAGGGATTAGTACCAATCACTAACTGGAGAAGAAACTAGGAAGAGACCTTGAATAAAAGGGTCAACTCAAACCAGCAGAGTATCTCAGCCTCTATGTAGGATCATGTGTTAAAAACTGCTTTTTGACCTTGAATAAAAGGGGGAAATGGCAAAGGCAAATGAGGTTATATGGCTGAGAGTCTTCAAAAAAGGGTCAGAAGGTCATCAGAGGGGTCATACTTATGCATGTCTCAGCAGGACCTCAGAAAAAGCCAAAGTAGATAAACCCTAGGTACTGGTTCTCCTGAAGGCTATGGAGACCCACAGGGTATATGGTCATGGCAGATAGATTTGGAGCTCTGTGTCATATCAGAGGGCCCTACTTTGGAATTTGTGCTCCTGAGTGTGATGGGGCTGGACTCAGATGTGATCTTTCTACACATGCTCTTCTGTCACTTTTACTGAACCTGTGGTTGGTGCTAAGGATGGTGTATACTCAGGGGACTTGAATCTCTGGACTATCCATGTGCCAGGTGAGCCCTAAGCCTCAGCAGAGTTGCAACTCCTACTCTCTGGTTTGTTGGACTTACCCCAGTCAGCTAACAGGGAGGTGAAGGTGATCAACCACCAAACCAGGGAATCAAAAGTGCCTTCAACTGCAAGCAGAAGAATTGTACCCATCATCCATGTTGACTCTAAGCCACTCTTGATATAGTGGTGGAGTGGACATCACCATGCCAGGGTCCATAGAATGGAGGTATAAAATATGGATCAGAGTGAACTTACTGATATTCTAGTATAAAACTATTGTAACTAGTAATTGAAGAAACTGTAGCACTGAGGTGGAGAAATTGGCCACAGTAGTTGCTGAGGGCAGGGAGAGGGAAGAAGAGGTGTGTTGTAGGGGCAATTTTGGAACTTTGAGTTGTCCTAAATGATATTGCAGGGTCAGATGCTGGACTTTATATATCCTGCCATAACCCACTGAATGTACTGGGGGAGAGTGTGAACTACAGGGTAAACTATTATCCATGTGGTGCAGCAGTGCTCCAAAATGCGTTCACTGAGTGCAATGAATGTGCCACAATGATGGGGGAGGTTGTTGGGGTGGGAGGAGTGGGGTGGGGGTGGGGGGGTATACAGGAACCTCTTATGCTTTTTAATATAATATTTTTTGTGATGTATATATCTTCAAAAATACAATTTAAAAATGATGGCAGAGGAAGGGTGGGGAGGGATTATGTGGGAATCTCTTGTGTTTTTTAATATAATGTTCTTTGTGATCTATTAACTTTAATAAAAGAAAATTGTAAAAGAAAATGCTCAGAAATTGGGAAGTGGATCTGACTCAAGGAGCCTCCCCATGGAAGGTCGCAGGTTTGGTCCCCAGTGCCTCCTAAAAAAAAAAGATGAGCAGACACAGACAGCACACAACAAACAGACACAGAGAGCAGACAGCAAGCACAAACAATGGTGGGGGGAGGGTGGAGAAATTAAAAATAAAATCTTTAAAAATAAAACCCTAAGAGACAGAAAAAGATTAATAACCACAAAACAAAAACAGGTTTGTGAAACAAGAACAAAAAGTTAGGAAACAACAATGAACAAATAAGGAAAAAGAAGAACTCTTAAAAGTGAAATACAGTTATAAGATTAAATTCTCAATAGATGAGCAAAATAGTATATAGAGTGGAATTTAGCATTAGTGAATTGAAAATTAGAACTAATATCAAAGAAAATGTAAAATCTGAAAAGCAGATAAATACAAATGTTTAATAAATAGTCCAAAATTGATAATAGGGAGAATGGAAAAGAAGCAATATTATAATGGCTGAGAATTTTCCAAAGTTGAAAAATTGATATGAGTCTGATTGACAGATTTCAGCAGCTCTTGAAGTATGATCTAGAGGATGCTGGGGGTCCCCAAAACCTTTCCAGGGAATCTACAAGGTCAAACTATTTTTGCAGTATTAAGATTTTTTTTTTGCCTTTTTTCCCCTTATCATTCTCTTATAATTGTATATTGGAGTGTTCCAGTCGGTACATAACATGTGATGACATTTTATAATGAACTATGTCAACACAGTTTGGAAGATCTGCATAACTTAGTGAAACAACATTTTCCAAATTATTAATGCATGATGTTAAAAATAATGCATGAGTAAAAGATCAATTCAAAGTGCAAGGTATACCACAACAATGGATTTTAATATGAGTATGAAAAGTTAATTGATAGGTTTCAAATTCCCTATTGCAACTAAACCTTAAGAAACCATCACTTGAGTTTTGGTGACATACAAAGGAAGAACATCAATAATTATTTGAAAAGGTGATTAAAACATTCCTTTTTCCAACTATGTATCTAGGAGAGGTTGTATTCTTTCAAATACTGTGACCAAAACAATATGTTCTCACAGATTGAATACAGAAGCAAATATGAGAATCCACCTGTCTTCTATCAAGCCTGACATTAAAAAAATTTATAAAAATGTAAAACAATGACTTTCTTCCCACTAATATTTTTGTTTTGAAAAATACATTTATTTCTCATAAAATACATTGCTTACATTAGTATATAATCATTTATTTTTAGTATTTATTTTTAAATGAAACATTTAAAAACTTCTCAACTTTAATATCTAATAAGGCAAATATAATAGATACAACTCACATAAACAGAAATTCATTGGAATCCCAAATAATTTTGAGGTGTGGAGATCTCCTGAGACATCTTATTATGAAAACATTATAATAATGTTTTTATTATAATAATGTATTATATAATATTATAATAAATGTTATTATAATAATGTTTTAATAATAACAGAAATGTTATAAAAAGCAAATTAAACAGTGTAGAGTGTATGATCCTGTTTTTTGTAAATATTGATGTCATACATAAATATTGAATATTTATATATGATAAAATATTTGCATTGGTTACCTGATACTAGTCATTAGGTGATATTTTTCTCCTTCAGGTTCATCTGAATTTTCCAAATATTCTATAGCATATTTATTTAACAAATATTAATTTAACAAATACTACTCTGATACTGGGCTATTAATAGTGAACAGAAAAGACACATACATTCTGTTTCATGTGAACCTCACAGTTTAGTGAAGAGTCAAAAGCCAACCAAATGCATACACTATTCAAATATAAGATTATAAATTTTGATGGGTGTTATGAAGTAATATCTAGGCAATGGACAAAATTTACTTTGGGAATATAAAGAAGACAGACAAATGGATGACAGACCTAACTCTGGAGGAGTATGAAGAATTTATCAAATAAGCAGCAAAAGAAGGCAGAAGACAAACATGACACATACAAAGTAGCAAAAATTAATACAATTCCAAAAAGTGCCATAAGTACTAAAGAGATGTGGGTATACTTAGAGATGGGTGGGATTAATTAAGGAAGGCATTTAAAGGAGGTAGCTTTGGGTCTGTGCCTGGAGGATAATGAAAGATTATCTCTCAAATAAACACAAAAGTTTATATAAGGATAGAATTCAGAGAAAATTAGAACTGCAGGGTTCCACAACAGAGGTTTCAATATCTCATAACAATTATATCTTCTTTTGCTATCAAGCTTTCTGTTATTATTTTGAAGAATGGAAGGCAGGTAGGACTATATAAATTCATTAAGTAATACGTACTAATAAAAAGTTTTCATTTTTATCTTTCTGAACACTGGCGGGACAACTGAGTTAGCAGGTGAAGTTAGATGAGATAAAAAAGTACTTTTTAGAAGTAATGTTTCCATAACTTTTTGAACTGCCTTTTTCTATTCTTTCATTTTTATGAATTTGAAATAAAGTTGTTAATTAAAAAGTAGCTCATTTAATTCATTTTCTAAGTAGTTAATGAACAAGTCTATAAGATAAAGGAATGGCTGTCTTAAGCACTGTCTTTATTTTGCTTGTCATATATTTATCTTACTGTTGCCTATATTGTCTATGTGAGTTTATATCTAGGGCAGTGCCTCTCATACTTCTACTGGCTGTCCTAGGCATAACCACTGCCATGGGAACTGGGGTTAGCAGTTTATACCAAGCCCAGCAAGTCTACCACAGTCTCCTAGAGTAAACCAACAGCATAGAAGATACCAGCCACACCTTAGATGTCCTTAGATAACAAATAAACTCCCTTGCTACAAAATCACAGAGCCCTAAACATGCTAACAGTGGAGGATATAGCCTCTGAGGCACCTGGCCATTCTTACCCCCATCGTCCAGTATATCATGGTTGGCTCCCTTTTGGAGGCTGCTTACCACTATCTTCTTTATCCTTTTTGTAGGACCATGTATCTTAAATTCTAACTAAGTTTATTTCTTCCAGAATCAAGGTCGTAGTCATGCCAGGATTTCATCCAGTTCCAACCACAGTGCCAGACCAGCCATCCCCCAACCTCTTTAGAATAGCCAGAGAGTTTCATACCCTGCCAGAAAGGAACTACTTCCCCTAACTAGCAGGAAGCAGCTACAGAAGAATGACCACTGCCCTTCAGCTCTCCCTTAAGAATAAGGATGTAAACTCTCTGAGGGGAGAGTTGAGGCAGTTTATAGGAAATAGGGAAGGTGGCTGGTAAGAGTAAAGCCACAACAGCTGGGACCCTGCTGGTCAGAATATAATGATGAGACCCCACCCACAAACCCCCTGAGGGAAGGCAGCTACTTGAAAACAAGGTCATGACTGTTATAGCCAAAGAGCCCACCAAAGACCCTGGTCATGAGGTCCCATTTGAAATCCCAAACTCAAAAGAAGTCCCAGACAACTCCAAATAGAAAGACCTCCCTATTTGTTCCCTGAGGGCTGACAGGTGAAGGTAGAAAGGCAACCAATCAGGACAGCAGGTAGTTGAGATCCCGCCTTACTATGACAAAAGGGGAGGAGGAAAAACCTAATAAAGGCCTACCCTGGGGCCCCAAACATACATCTCACCCTGTAGCACACCCACACACATGTTTTGGGTATGTATTCTCTTCTTTTCTTGTTTCTTAATAAACTCTTTACTCCCTCGCCTACCAAAAAAAGAAAGCTTAGAAGGTATCCTGGTCAAAAACAAACTGTGAATTTTTTTTCCTGGCATTTTCATCCCCTCGTTTGGTAGTTAAGTATGCTATTAAAAATCAGTAATTTTAAAAATTCTAAACATAAATTCTGCATTCCTAACAATATTGCATGTAAAGGTTCATTTATTTTTTAAACAAGATAATAAAAGATGATGTAAAAGAGCCTAATTTGGGGACAAAGCATGACCTATATCTAGGTATTCCCTTATATATGTCTGCACTAGGAAGTTTATATGCAGTGTAAATGGCTGTAGTATATCTAAGGTTTCGGTTCATCCACATTCTGTGGTTTTCTGAAGGTTAACCTCAAGTCAGCATCAGGGGCCAAGAGTCCCAGCATACTTTGCTGCAATGGACAATCACCTAATAGATGATCTAACACTTGGCATAATACCTCAGAATTTATCTCCAGTCAGAGCAACCTTTCTAAAAATAATACAAGTATAGTAAATGGACTTGTGTTCCTGGGCAGAGGTTTATTATCATGCGGTATTTGACTCACAAACTGTTAAAGAACTGCACAAATGTTTATTGAATCCTTCTTTCAAGGAGTCTGCAGTCTTGTACAGCAGTGAATAAAGTTAAAATGTTACTGATACTATCACGGAGGTCTATACAAAGCACAACAGGGGTAAAAATGATAGTGTAATTTGATTCCCCTTGAGAATCAAGGAAAGGTTTCATGGAGGTCGTAGAGGTTGAGTTCTGGAAGATGAGTAGGTGCTTGCAGCTATGAAATGGGAGTGCAATCTGGGCTGAGAGAATACTTGACATTGGGCTCAGTTGGATTGTAGACGGTTCTCTCGCATAGGGGATCATCTAAGTTTATCTCATTGATTGGCTTTCACCCAGCTCTAGAATGGAAACTAGAATATCATGAGTGTAAAAATAGATTTTGGATGGTAAGAAAACATTAAAGGAGAGTGATCTGCTTATTTTTTGTGCTTTAGAAAAAAATCTCTCTGGTTTAAAGTGGAAGATATATTGGAGGGACAGGAACAGAGTTCAGGAGATTAGGTGAACTAATGAAACTCCTTAGAGATTATATGACCCACTCACCATATCTTCTGGATTAGGAAACCAGGATTCATAGAAGTCAATTATTAAAGACCGAAAGTTAATGGGACATTCAATGGAAAGTTCATGGTTTGCTTTATGTTCTCTAACCACTGTCTTCCCAGTAGTCAAAAGTTAGTCCAATATGCTGTTAGAAGGACTGTACAAATAAGCAGAAATACCCATTGCCATTTACCAGCTGTGTGTCTTTGGGCCAGTTGGGTGGTTTCAGCCCTTTCCTTCACTATAAGATGGACATGAAATGCTTTCCGTAAATATCACATGAGATGATGAATGACAAAGCCCTTTGCAAACTGAAAATATTCCTATAGTTAGGTGAGAATCTGAAGGCTTTTGCAAAGTGAAGGCATTCTGCAAAACATCATGTACTTCTTGACTAGCAGTAAGAAATAAAATTCTAAGATCATCTAAGCAATCTGAAACTGACCAAACCCATGCTCAATGCTGAAATCATGTGATTTAAGTTTGAAATAATAAATAATTGTTCATTCTATACTTGACAAAAATAAAACTATCAATCCTAAGATCACTATAGTTAAGAGCTCATGTAGTCAAATTCTTTCATTTTACTAATGAAAAAAGTGAGGGAGAGAATTTGACTTAGTGAACATAATATTAAATCAATGACCAAGCCAAGGTTAAAACTAAGCTTTCTTGATTTTTAGTCCAAGAGCCTTCTATAACAAGCTGCAGGGCTGTGATAATGGGACAATGACAGGAAATTATGTGGAGATAATCTGTGTTCCATAGAATCCTGCAGTTGTGAGAAGGGTCTGGGATGGAGAGAGAGGAGGTTATAAACAGAGACAACCCCTCCAACACACACTGCCCAGCCCAACTTCTTCAAAGGCAATTCTGGATTTTTAAAAATAAAAGTATTAACAAATATAAGGTTATGCTGCTGTCAATAAAACAACCAATACTACAGTATCAGAGTGTTTTTTATTTAAAAGATTGGTGGGAACAAACCTAAAAATTCTAAGCCAATGAATACATATTCAAATTATCACTCTAAGCTGATACACAAGCACTTATCTTTATTTACCTCAAATTCCTGCATACATATTGTCAAGCAGCTTGGAAAGATGCATAAAGCTTTTACCCATGACCAATCATCACATTTTACCACTGCAAGTCCAAGAGGACAGATCAGTGAGAAGGCACAGTTATTTACCAAACTGTTGAAGTGATAACACAAACAGGTTTCTTTAAAAGAAATGGAGCATGGGAGGACAAGTCTGTGTGGGCTTCTTTTTGTTCCCTTTAGTAACCAATTCACTTAGATTTCCATACGTTTTTCAGTAGTTGAGCTCCTCTGCTGTCATCAAGGCCATAGCAATGAGCCTATGTCTAGAGATGAGGTTCTGAGCCCTTGACACTAATGAGAACAGTTGGAAGTGTTCCACTGCAAGGATTAAGGGCTGGCCTTGATCCATTGAATTCCCTCACCTCATCTTCCCCACTCAACTCAATTCCAGGGCACACTTCATGAGCTCCTACTATGTGCCAGACTCTGCAAGGCATGCTGGGAGATAGAAAAAATAGAGCATAGACTTGTATACAACATAAAAGGCAATATGAGGCATGCATAAGAGAATTCCAGGTAGTCCTGCAAGGGGTTACATGAATGAGAAATCATATCAAGGTGAAGGTTCTGGCTGGGAGAAGACAGTGGTTGAGCCAGGCCTTGATAAGGAAATTAGAAATTAGAAGGATAGTGTGTGCCTATGAAATGTGCAAATCCAGGTGATTCACCTCCCTGGGCCTTGTGACCATGAGGAGATGCTGTAAGCACTGGGTTATTCTCTGCAGGTAATGTGCCAGTGCCAACACATTGCCCTGGGAAGGCCCAGAAAAGAAAAACCACAAGAGGTCTGGGATGTTAGCAAGAGAAATGCAGGGGAGCGGGATGTAGCTAAAGTGGTTGAGCGCCTGCTTCCTATGTACGAGATCCCAGGTTCGTTCCCTGGTACCTCTTAAAGATAAAACAAACAAATGAAAAAACCAACTCTCATTTGGGAGCAGATAGAGCTCAGTGGTTGAGCTCCTACTCCCCATGTATGAGGTCCTGGGTTCACTTTCCAGTACCTCCAAAAAAAAGAGAGAGAGATAGAAATGCAAAGAAGGCAATGACAGAAATACATTACTTCAGTATTACAAAGACCAGTTACATTCACGAACACTACATGTATTGGCCTTTCCAAATCACCCAGTCCTTGAATCCAATTCAATCAAATGCCAACGCCAGGCATTTTTAACTAGGCTCTCTCATTAAGTGATCATTCGTATAGTTTTGCAGCTCAAGGGATGCCCATTCTGCTCAGGATTTTCTCATGCCCAATCTCACCTCATGAGATGAGATGTAGTTACCATTCTCACAGCAAATTGTTACATTGCAGAAACTGGTCAGTTGCTTTGCGAATAGCCAAAAACATGAACTAGAAGTGCTTATGACAAAGCCTGGCTACTATAATTCATAGAAGCAAGAGGTATACCATCCAGAGTCTCAGCTCTTTTGATGCATCTTTAGAAACTCCACAATCCATATAAAATTTCATTATTTATTGGTGAATACTTACTGTGTCCAATAAATGACATAAAACAAAAAAGGTAAATAAATGATTATGAATACATGTTAGAAATCTTGAGCTTAGAAACTTGGGATGAGAATCCACTTGACTCCCTGCCCCTGCTCTGTGATAAAAAGATACTCATTATTCTCTTTGAGCATCTGTTTCTTCAAACTTTGTACGTTAGGAGGAGGCATTATATTCTGTGACCCCTAAGCTGCTTTCCACTGCTAAAAATGTCAATAATAATAATAATAATAAATATAAAGTTAGATGAATGAAGTCTCTGAAGTCTGGAGATTCTTGGAGATGCAAATTTTTCTTTCAAGGAAATAATATAGCCTAACACTCAGACTTAGTTGAGGACAAAACTTTGATGGAGACATACTTCTTCCCAAACAAGAAAATGGAGTCCAAGAAAGAGGAGAACTGTGATGAGTCTTAGTCTCACACATAAATACCAAGGATAGGAGCCCAGTGGAGTATGCAGCTATTGTCACAGCAAGGGTATAGAGAACTATACATCAGGGCCTTTCTAAGAACATTGTAGCCCTCTTTTTTTTTTTTTTTTAAAGATTTATTTATTTATTTAATTTCCCCCCCTCCCCTGGTTGTCTGTTCTTGGTGTCTATTTGCTGTGTCTTGTTTCTTTGTCCGCTTCTGTTGTCGTCAGCGGCACAGGAAGTGTGGGCGGCGCCATTCCTGGGCAGGCTGCACTTTCTTTTCAAGCTGGGCGGCTTTCCTCACGGGCGCACTCCTTGCGCGTGGGGCTCCCCCACGCGGAGGACACCCTTGCGTGGCACGGCACTCCTTGCGCGCATCAGCACTGCGCATGGCCAGCTCCACACGGGTCAAGGAGGCCCGGGGTTTGAACCGCGGACCTCCCATATGGTAGATGGACGCCCTAACCACTGGGCCAAAGTCCATTTTCCCAGTAGCCCTCTTAAGTTTTGCAGCCTCCCCATGTTTTTTATATTTATCACCATCTGTCTACCAGTGTGATCAGTAGTTCTGTCTTCAAAATGGACTTGTGAAGATAGAACTTGTCATTAGTAGCAGAAAGGAAAAGGGGAATTGTAGAAGCCAGTATTACCCTATAGCCAGTCCAAGGGCTAGAGTAAGTGGTAGAGGAGCATAAGTTAAGCAACTGAAGCCTGAAGGCTCAATGAAATGTGATCCCTGAGCACTGGCTGGGTCTGGGAAAGTCAATTACATGAATGAGTGTGGGAGTGTACAGCTCCATATTAAGCTGGTCATTCTGTCCTTCAAAGTGAGCAAGGAAAAAAGTCTTTTTTAATTTTTTAATTAAAAAAATGTTTTTAATTGAGAACATTTAGGATATGCAAGTTTGAGATTGTCTATACAGTGACATGAATGATGAAACCAAGAATCCTTATGTTTATTCTTTTATAACCTCATCAAATAATTTGTTATTCAAATCAGACATATTTGAGAGTAAATGATTGATACTATTAATAATAAGCCCCAGGATAATAGATATAAAGAGGAACATATGATTTCTATCCATAAAACCTTTTACTCATTATCCATCATTTCATCTGATTCATGTTGACCGTTCTAAGGTGAGGACAGAATAGGGGTTTTAATGGCTATTTTACAGATGAGGAATTGGATCCACAGAGAGGTGAAATGCCTTGCCCAAGACATACAGATAGTAAGCTTAAAACACTTTATAGTGTTTTAGTGCTCTTATAAAACATACAGGGGGAGCAGACATAGCTCAGTGGTAGAGTGCCTGCTTCTCATGTATGAGGCCCTAGGTTCAATCCCCAGTACCTCCTGAAAAAAAAAAAAAAAGCCTGATTTTCTTTAAAAAAAATAAAAAATAAAACATACATACACATTTGGACCATTAAAAAGCAAATTAAGAATCAAAACATCATATGTGCACATCAAAATAGGTTACTAAGATGTCTGAAAATCAACCTTCCCCAAATGTGCTTCACAAGACACTTAAGAATCGCTGAGCCGAGCACTGAGAACACCTTACGTATGGTGCGGCTTGCCATTTGCATTAGTTATGAAGACTTTGCGAGAGTTACCTGTATCCATACTCCAACAGTGCCGTCAACTCAACACACACCTCAGGTGGTCAGGCTCATTCAAGGTGACCTATCCTGGGTAATGCCAGGCTGGAGATATTATGCTTTTGACAAAGCCTGTCAGTGAGGAGAATGTGGAGGAAAATGAGGGCACATTTGGGATCCCATCAAACATGCACAAGACCAGAAGGAAACACAGCTGTTCTTGACAGTTCAAAAAAGCATCAATCAGTCCTTTCTCCCCTACAGGGAAAAATGCTTGGAATTCTCTGGTAGGGCAGTCTCTTGCCTAGCTCAAATCACTGCAAGCCAAAGGGTAAGTGTAGCAGTTTGATATGGTTATGAATTCCAAAAATAGATATGAGATTATGTTTGTAATCTGATCTGTACCTGGGCACGATTGAGTTATGATTAGGGCTTTGAGTCCCCATGCCTTGGTGGGTAGGGACTCACAGATAAAAGGCATGGCAAAGGACAGAGGTGAGGGTTCTTAATGTTGGAGTGTGATGCTGAATTCTTAAGCAGGAGCCCTGGGGAAAGAGACAGAGCTGTTCGCCTGACAGTCTACAGCTGACCTTGTGGAGAGAGGCAAAGCCTAGAGAGCCTCATAGTCTAGAGCTGTCCTTGTGGAGAAAACAGGAGCTGAGCCCAGAGGAACCCAGGAAGCCTGAACCCTCACAGATGTCGGTAGCTGTCTTGCTCCAAATAGACTTTGGTGAGAGAAGTAACTTATGCTTTATGGCCTGGTATCAGTAGCTCTGACCCCAAATAAATACCCTTTATAAAAACCAACCAATTTCTGGTATTCTGCATCAGCACTCCTTTGGCTGACTAATACAGTAAGTATGATGATATTAACCAACATAAAACTCCCTGGACAGAACACAAGAACTTTAGAGAAAAAGGTACAGAATTCTAGAAGACTAGAGTTGAAAGAGAACTAAGAGAATGCCAAGACCTCTGTTTATATCATGGGAAGAAGCTTCAGAGTCTATGTACCTGAACCACATTGTAAATCACCCCTCAGTCTTCCTGTTTTGTTGTCCAAGTCTCACTCATCCTTTCTCTTTCTAATAGTGTATGGGACAACTGAATTAAAGTGAGTTCATGATATATGAGTTTGGAACAGAGATACTGTGCTTCCCCAGTTTCTAATAAATCCCTCATCTGCAGTCTGGATTTCCTCATTCCAGAATGACAAGCTGTCTTTCCAACCCCTGCCTAAACACATGCCACAGAGGTTGCTTGACTTTGTGTAGAATGAAAAACTCATAACCCCAGCACACACTAAAGAAGGCATGACAAACAACGACCTCATTCCTTCTTCACTTTTCAAACTATAGCACTCCAGGCAATCAGCTCACAACTCCCTCAACTCCCACATTGAGAGTTAACTGAGCCTAGTTCTGCAGGTAAACCTGAGCATTCATCACAAATTCTGAATTTTGGGATTGAGGTGAACTTGCCCCAACTTTCCATTCCTTATCTCAGCTCTGTAGAAGATTAAGCCAGGGTGAAACTATGGAAGTTGAACCAGGAAAACTCCAGGACATGCAGTCACAGAGTTCTGCCCTAGGGTATTATATATGTCTATACACAAAGACAGAATTCCCTTCTCTTTGAACTATATTTCCAATTGCAACAATACAATTACTATTTTCTAATCATTTTTTTTTAAGATTTATTTTTATTTTTATTTTTTTATTTCTCTCCCCTTCCCCCTATTGTCTGTTCTATGTGTCCATTTGCTGTATGTTCTTCTGTTCCACTTGGATTCTTGTCAGCGGCAGTGGGTATCTGTGTCTCTTTTTTGTTGCTTCATCTTGCTGCCTCAGTTCTCTGTGGGCAGTGCCACTCCTGGGCAGGTTGCGCTTTTTTCACAAGGGGTGGCTACCCTTACGGGGCACACTCCTTGCGTGTGGGGCTCCCCTATGCAGGGGACACCCCTGCATGGCACGGCACTCCTTGCGCACATCAGCACAACATGTGGGCCAGCTCACCAATGGGTCAGGAGGCTCTTGGTTTGAACCCTGGACCTCCCATGTGGTAGGTGGATGCTCTATCAGTTGAGCCAAATCTGCTTCCCTCTAATTATGTTAAGAGCTAGTTCAATACATTGTCTTTACTTTCTTCTAGCAAGAGGATGTAAATAATGCCATAGAATAGGAAACTCTAAAATTGCAAATTGAGAAAAAGCCACTTGGGCTGTGCCTGAGCAAAATGACTTGGCACCAATGGATGCCATGAGACCTGAGTCACTCATTATATTTTTCAATACAATCTGCCTTGAAAGGTGTAAAAGACAGCTTCTGGCACATTTTCCATCTCACTCAGAGGTTGTACCCTCAATGGACTGTCTGGCATGGGAAGTTCTGAATTAGGTAGTACTAGCCCGTAAGTTTGAAACAGGCTGAGAATCCATTCACCAAAAGAGAAAGCTTTGAAGTAATTTCTAAATTGGTCTAACAGTTGTTCTTGACCAATACAAAGTAATTCCATTGAGCCAAGTTGAGCTTACTGTCTAAATGCTTTCTAGAGCTATTCTATTTTATCATGAGTAAAACCTCATAAGACCAGTTACTCTATATACTATATTCTATATAGTATATGGCTCCCATTTTGGGATTTTCAAGTGTATTATATAAGTTGTTATCATAATGTCTAATTGCAAAATAAGCCTTCCCCCCAGCGTGGGACATGACACCCGGGGATGAGCCTCCCTGGCAACGAGGGACCACTATCAACTACCAACTGATGATGCAACTGGAAAATGACCTTATACGGAAGGTTCAATGCGGATCAGCAGAATATCCATGTCTACATAAAATAACATGACTTTAAAATGCTGTTTGACCTAAAGTAAGGGGGAAATGGAAAGGAGAAATGAGTTTATATGGCTACGAGTTTCTAAAAAAGAGTCTGGAGGCTGGCAGAAGGATTGCCCTCATGCACAACTGAGCAGAGTCAGAGAGACAGATAAAGCAGATACAACCCCCAGATATTGGTTCCTTTGAGGGCTAAAGAGACCCATGGGAGTTATGGTCATGGCCGATGGGGTTAACTACCAGGGCAGATGGCCCCTCTTTGGAAATGGTGTTTATGTGTGATGAATCTGGACTCAGATGGGATCTCCCTTCATAAGACTTTCATGCTAATGTGCTGGAGGTGCAGTTAATGTTGGGGTTTAAGATATATTTAGGGGATTTGAATCTCTGGACTGACAATGTGATAGCCAGGTCCTGAGCCTCAACAGACTCCAGCACCTACAATCTGATCTATTGGACTTACCACACTCAGCTACGATGGAGTTGAAGAAGGACAACCACCACACCATGGAGCCTAGAGTGATTACAACTGAAAATGGGAGGATTGCATCCAGCATCCATGTGGAATCTGAGCCTCCTCTTGACAACCAATCCAATGTCCACATAGAAGAGGTGGCATTGGATTGGGAAAAGTGGACAAGGTGGACGATGGGTATGGGGAAAGGCAGGAAGAGATGAGAGGTGGAGGCGTCTTTGGGACATGGAGCTGCCCTGGTTGGTGCTTCAGAGGTAATCACTGGACATTGTAAATCCTCACAGGGCCCACTGGATTGAATGGAGGAGAGTATGGGCCATGATGTGAACCATTGCTATGAGGTGCAGAGGTGCCCAAAGATGTACTTACCAAATCCAATGGATGTGTCATGATGATGGGAACAAGTGTTGTTGGGGGGGGGGGGGAGAGGGGGGGTGGGGGGGTGGGGTTGAATGGGACCTCACATATATATTTTTAATGTAATATTATTACAAAGTCAATAAAAAATTAAAAATTAAAAAAAAAATAATGTCTAATTGCAAAATAAGAACTTAAGTCTACTGAACCCTTATTATGTGCTAGGTACTGTTCTAAATGTTTTTCACTTATTATTGTATGTTAATCTTCACCATAACCTAGTGAGGTGGGTACTCTTTTAATCCCCACTTTATAGATGAGGAAACTGAGGCACACCATGGTTAAATAAATTGTTCACAGTCACATAGTTATCAATGGCAGAAGCAGAGTTTGAGGATTTGAGGCAGATCTGGGTTCAGAGCTCACGCTTTTACGACCATCTAGACTGCTTCTTACACTGGTGGCCATCATTTGTTTTTGCATCTCTCTGTCCCCTGTTGTAAGCTTTTTGAAATCAGAGACTATTCCTCTCTCAGCCTTTGTAACCAATCACCTACATTTAGTGATTGTTTCTATTTTTTAGAGAAGTTTATAGAAAAATCCAACATAAAATACAGAGTTGCCCAAAACCATTCTATTATTAACACCTTGCTTTAGTGTGGTACATTTGTTACAATAGATGATAGCCCATCTTTATAGTGGTATTATTAACTATAGTCCATAGTTTACTTCAGGGTTTACTGTGTTGAATTGTATCATGGATTTTTTAGAAATTTTAATTCTAATAACATACATATAACCAAAAATTTCCTCTTTTAATCATCTTCAAATATATAATTTAGTACTTCTAACTATGTTCACACTGTTTAGCTACCATCACCGTCATCCTTTACCAAAACCATTTGAGATAATGGTCTCAAATAGAAACTCTGTACCATATAAGAATTAACTCCTCATTCCTTACCCCAACCTGTCCCCTGATAACCTATATTCTAGATTCTGACTCTTTGAGTTATCTTATTCTAATTATGGTATCAGCAAAATCATACAATATTTGTCCTTTTGTGTATGGCTTATTTCACACAACATGTCTTCAAGATTCATTGATGCTGTAACACATATCAGAACTTCATTCCTTTTCATGGCTGAATAATGCTCCATTGTGAATGTATATCACAGTTTGTTTATCCTTTTATCAGTTGGTGGATACTTGGGTTGCTTTCATCCTTTGGCTAATAATTGTTTCTTGAGTAACTCAAACTCATTTCTGTCCCCTTGTCCTAACCACAAAACATTCTTTTCCTTCTCTCAACTTTCTTTAGTTTCTCTCTTAGATCATTTGCCAGTTTCTGCCTTGTGGTTGTTTGCATATCTCAAACCTCTCCTTTCCCCATGGACTATATATGTGCAAAAACTCATGACTAATTCTCTCTGAAGCTTCCCCAAAGCCCACCACATTCACTTGCATTCAGTAAGGTTTACTGCATAAACATTTATGGAATATATGAAAGCAAGGTCAGTGCTATGGCATGACAAAGAAGCCAGGGCCCTCCTGAAAGCAAGCCCAGGCCCACCTTACCTTACGTCCACTATAATGGGACCAATAACTGTCCTCTTTGGGAGTCATGGTGAGCTTGGAATGCACTCTAGATCAATGGTTCTCAAACTTTAGTGGGCCTCAGAATTACCTGGAGGGCTTATTAAACAAGAGATTGCTGGGCTTCTCTCCAGAGTTCTGAGTCAGTGGGGCTTGGGTAGAGCCTGAGAATTTACATTTTTAACAAGTTCTCAGGTGAGATGAATGCCACAGGACAGGGGACCACACTTTTGAGAATCACTGCCTTAGATCCCAGCTTCAGAGAAGAGTAAGTATTTTAAGAATGAAATAATAAGTAGATGAGTAAAAAACTTCCTAGTGGAATAAGGGGATGGAAGTGCATACTGAGGCAGATAATATTTTATAGCTGGGTAAGGCAGGGGTATGTGATGTGTGAAGTGGGGTATGAAAAGACAAGAAAAAAAAACTGGACTTGACCCGGAATATAAACATCTGCATCCTCAGATGAGGAAGAGATTAGGATTCCCCTTCTCCTACAGGGAGGCCCCATCTGCCACTCTCCCTGCTTCCCTCTCCCGAGGCCAGAACTAAAGGCCAAATGTCTTATTGTTCTAAAGCATCTAAACCATTGTGGCTGCTTTGTGTGGCTTCTCGATACAGCTGTGCAATATTGTTGGGTCCTGCTGAACAGGCAGATTTGGAGCCTGAAGAGTTGCATTTCAGAATGGATGGGACAAGAGAGAGTAATTCTTCCTGAGCTGGAGGAGCATAAAATACTCTCTCCCATTCTTTTTGCATCCAGGCACATGCATGCTAGTAAAACAGTATATTTTGAAAAATGGAAATAACAAAAACAAACCTTTCTCTGGCTCCCATGTTGGCAAAAATTTCCATACTGTAGGCTTCTTCCTTCATTAGAAAAAAATAGCTTATTCTATGTTCCCCACTTACTTAATGCTACAAAACCAGTTTTTAAAAGTCAGGAACAGGGATAGCAGGGGCAGGGAGGGATTTTTTGGACCCTCAGCAAAATGTCAAAGTTAGCATCACTACTCCAAACCTTTCTCTGAATGAAGGAATTGGAGAGAGTGAGAGTGGGTAGAAGATTCATGCCACATTCAGGTCCAAAACAAGACTGAGAGGAGCGAGGCTGCTATAGAAGGAGGAGGAGCAAAGGAGGCACGAGACTGTGCCCGGGGTCCAGGATGAAGAGGGCCAAGGGCTGGAGGTGCTCTGAACCCAAATGGGCCCAGGCAGGAAAGCAGGACATGGAGGCCTTTGGTTGGGAGAAGGTGTTAGGAAGGGAAAATAAGGAAAAGGGTAATCTAATGGAGGGGTCATTCAGGTCAATATATGGTCAGAGCCAAGGAGGTCAGACTGGGAAGTGAGATCTGGCACACACAGAAGAAAACACTCCGCCACAGAAAGGAAACCCAAAAGGGATGTGAAAGGCACCAAGACAGCCCAAAGGACTGGCTCTGGTTCACAAAAGACAATGGGCCGGTGGCTTCCTCTCTTTTCAACACAGCTTCCACATCTTTAAATGAGTGGATTCCACCATATTTTCTCTGAGGGTCCTACTAGCTTTCAAGTACATAAGGAAGCACATTCTTGTGTACATCCAGTCCACAACACCTTGAGTACCTACTATTCACGGGTAGTTAGATTCTAAAACCACAATGGTAAAGCGTTCCTCCCTTTCAGGATCAACCTTACAAGTGGCTCGGGCCACAAAATGGAAAAGAATTGGAGCCTGCCCTGCCCAAATTAGGGTAAATAATTTATTTACACAGAGACATTTATTAAGGGCTTGACAGGGGGCTCAGCTGAACACACCCTTGAGTCGTTCTGTTGTCAAAAATGTAGCCAGCTCAAGAACACACTGGTAAACATTTCACTCATTAAATCCTGTTTCTGCATGACAGCCACCTGGCTCCATATAACAGAGAGCATAGACTTTGTGTTTTATTGTAAATGATGGAAGGGAGGAGGGGTGCTGTCAGAAGAAGGGAGGCCTATTAGTTACCTGCCATAGACCAGGAGAGAGTCCTGAGCCTGGATGACACAGTAGAGGGACGCGATAATCTAAACTAGAGTGCTAAAGAGTAAACATGGACTCAAAAGGTGTTGGCTCCAGACCAGGTGAGGCAGTTAGGGAAAGGGGGCCCTGAAGGATGACTCTAAATTTCCGCCTTGAATGCCTGGTTATATTGTGGTGGCATTTGCCAAGTTAAAAAAACAGTGAGAGGGGGTGAGTGGGTACAAGATAAAGAGCTCAGTTTGAATGGGTAAAGTTTGAGGTGCTTTAGGTCTGAAGGCTCAGGAGAAAATTCTGGCTTGGAAATATATATGTCATAGGGATCTGGGAGGCAGTTGAAGACAAGGAGTGGGTGATATCTTCACCAGGCATGGAGTAGACTAGCCTATGCCTACCTTTTTCTCTTCTCTTGAAAAGACAAGGCCAACAGCAGAGGGCACTTACCCTAGAGATTTAGAAGGGGGAAAACCATCAGCTAGCCAGATGACATTTTTTTAAAAAATTTGTTTCTTTCCCAAACATTACATAAATCTTCCTTTTAGTTTAAGCAGATATCTATGTTCTTGTCTTGCAGATAGGAATACAGTGGGCAATGATGACAGCCCAGATAGTCGTTATAAAAGCCAGTTGGGGTCATATATATCAACAAGTCAGTTCAACCCCCTCAATCTAGAAGAGGAGAAGAAGATTCTTGCCCAGGGCCAAAATAGGATGACTATATTTGTTTTCTTTACATTTCCTTTTATTTCTGCCTCAATTAAAAAAAAAAAAAAAATCTTGGGAGCCAGAAGGTGATGCTATTCTTTGCCACCTTCTTTTTATGAAAATGGGGAAGTTAAGCCAGTGGGAGGTAGGACTGTTTTCCCATCGTTCTCCAATGAGTTGACTGAGAGTCAGAACAGAGACAGAACCCCAGCTCTCAACTTCTTTTATAACAAGGTTTCCTTAGGCCAGGAGAAACAGTGACACATTTACCAGGCTGTCTGTTTTCAGTAATTTCCCCAGCATTGGGCTGAAGAGCACTTTATTAACCACATAGCAGCCGCACAAGCAAGGTAAACAACAGGTGCTCAAGAATCTCTACTACAAGCCCCTCTATGTGCACACAATCACACATGTGTTTTCTCTCTCTCCCCTTCCTCCAATCCCCATTGTTTTCCACATGAATATGTATGTATATATAAACTTTTTATCCTGGTCCCAAGCCTGGGGACTGAGATACTAAAACCTGAACTTGACAATGACTCCAGTACCTTCTCTGCTGTTTACTCAATATATGACCTCCTCTGAACTTCAGTTTCCTCATGTGTCAAGTGAGGGATTTGGGCTAAGTCATTTCCAAGATTCATACCTCCCTAACATTGTACAAGGTTCCAATGGCTAGGATTTATTTTATCTGAAATATAATTTTCTAGAAATTAAGGGTAGGTCTATTGGATAATAATTATAACTCACGTATGTCCTTAGACAAATGAATAGCTCCCAACACCTTCTACAGGCACTATCTGGCTTACAGTTAGTGGTGTGCTCTGGGGTTTGGCAGCAGAATAGGTGTTATGTGATTATAAGAGATTAGCTGCTGCCACCATTTTTTAATCATGGTTATACTGGTGTGATGAATGACATGAAAAACTGTTTCGAGATGTCAAAGAGGACACACTTATCTGCACTGACACCTCCTAACAGGGCTTTAAAAAGAAATGTTTCCTGCTATATTAGGCAGCTGTTACAAAGTTTGAAAAAAAAGTTTCTGGGGGCAGCTATAATCATTGAGGTGTTGACTAGAGCCCTGCCTAATATATCATTTCTTTAACTACAACTCTGTGGGGCTTATTTTTTATCATTCTCAAGCAATTCAAATGTTGGTCATCCAGAAAATTCATTCCTTTTTTACCTTCCTACAGGCAAAACAACAGAATTGATATCACTATCATAAATGGAGCCAAAACTGATTTTAGAATATCTTTCTGTTCTATATGCATACTCAATCCCCAAGCCCCTGTGCAGTTATAAACATCAATTAATTGATTACAGTCAGCAGGAAAAAGAGAAAATCTGGCATTCTCTTGGGAAAGGTGAAATTAAGTTCAAAAGCTGTTCCCCCCCTCCACGACACTGTAAAAGATGACTGTCCAAACTCAGGGGTCCTCAGACTCCAGGTCCCAACAGTCACCTTTGGGAGCACTTGCCTATAATGCAATATCTTAGAATCCTCTGCCAGATATTCTGACTCAGTCAGACAAAATTGGGTCCCATAAACCTGCATTATTCAGCCCTCTTTGGTAATTCTGATATAGGTGGACTGTAGAAACACTGAGAAATATTGCCTTTGCCTCTCCCCATAGGCCATCACTGGCTCAGCACCGGCAAACATTGTCAACATCTGACTGTGTTTACAGAGCTAAAATGGAAATGCATCAGACCCACCAGAAGATCTGTGCCCTAATGTTAGTGCAGGGTGAGTAATCATCACGGGAGATTTGTTGTAAACATTGATCAAAGGCTCTTCAGCTCTGCACATGCCAATCAAGACCAAGTGATCAGGGTCTGTTTTTTCATTTGGAAAAAGGTCAAGCAGCTGCCCGTTTACTTTTTTCTCACCAGGGCCATTTTAGGAAGTTCATCTGTTCAAAACAGCTGCTCACAAGTAGAATTGATCCTTGCAGAAAATGACTGTGGGGCCACACTCCAGAGGTGACATATGTTAAATTATTTTCTCTTCTTTGCTTTCCTTTGATGGAAAACATGAATGGTAGTCTTTCCTGTCAGTAATTTCAAGGAAGGGTGAAAATCAGATCTTTGATGATGATCATTCAAATGTTACATTTATAAGGCTGTCTTTTTAGTCATTGTCATGATATATATTCAGAGAGCATTTTTAGCACAAATTTAAGAATTCACCTCCCTTATTCATTCTCTATTTTGCAGCTTACAAAGTTCACTTATATCTGTCATAGTCCTCCTGACAATCCTTCAAAGAGGCAAGGCAGATAATATTAATCAGGACAGGTAGTATTAAACCCAGACATTAGCTTGAGGGAGACAGCCTGGGTTCAAATCTTAGTGCCCTACTTGCTATCAGCCGTAGGCAACTTAACCTCCCTATGCTTCAGTTTTCATCTGCGCAATAAGTATCCACTTCATTGTGTTGCTATAAGGATGAACAAGTTAATATTTCCAAAGTGTCTGGAATAGAGTAAGAACTATTAAAATTTCTGAGAAATAAAATTAAATTCAACGAGCATTTGAGTGCTTGCTAAATCCTTAACAAGGGACTGGAAATAGGTTAGCCACATTCCTTCAAGGAGCTCCCAGAGTACTGTTGAGAGGGGAGCAGAAGATTAAACAAATATAGGATAGTTTCTTATGTACATTGAAAGAATTGTAGGGGACCATTGGACTAGAGGGAAGGGAACAGACAGAGATGAAGGCAGGTACCAGCTGAGGTTGGAGTGTTAAAGGAACAGTAGGAAAAGTGGAGGGATGAGAGAGTAGGTATTTCAGGTCAAGGGTTCACTGTATGTGAATAATAATAATAGTCATATCATTAGTATTGGTTATATACCAAGACCATTCTAAATAAATATTTTTTCTATATTTTATTGAGTTCTGACAATAGTACATAAAAGTTGACCTCACTGTTACCATTTTAGAAATTAAGAAACTCAGACTTACAAAGACTTTTACAGTATACCTTTCAAGGAAAATGTATCTCCTGAGTGGCAGAGTCCACCTTTCTCCAAGATGAAACTCACAGGCTGTTTCTCATGCACTCCATAGCCGTGGAGGTCAAAGGAAGTGAGGACAGTCAAGACTTTTGTGGAGAAAAGAAGAACAATGAGGGAGCTGGAAAGGGATGTAAGGACAGAGCAGAATTTTTTGTTTGCTGGTTTCGTTTCTAAATAGGATAGCCTTGCATGTGTTGATGAGCTGGGAGTTGGTAGAGAGAGAGAATGTGAACATACCAGAATTGTAGGATTAAATGTTGACTCAGTGTGCACAAGGAAGTGATGAGATTGAGGGTAAAAGTTGACCAGCTTAGAATGAAGAGAAAGCCAATTCTTGTGCTGAACAAGGAATAAGGATGAGCACAGATGGAAGTAAGTTCATGTATGAGGAAAGTGGTCAGTAAGTTGTGATCCAGATCTCAAGTAAGCCCTTACGACCTCAATTGGTAAGTCAATGGAGTAAGTAGGAGATACCTTCCACACTCCCCCTTTCCCCATTCAAGGTATCCACACTATTGGGATTGAATCACGTCCCCCACAAAAGGCATGTTCAGGTCCAGCCCCTGGTCCTGTGGGTGCGAACCCATTTGTAAAAAGGACTTTAGAAGTTGTTATTAGTTAAGCTGTGCCCAAACTGAATGAGGGTGGTCCTTAATCCAATATGGCTGAAGCACTTATGAGCAAAGGACATTGGACACAGAGAGATAAGCTACCGGGAGTGGCCAGAAGCTGGAAGTCAGGGAACCCAGAAGAGAAGGAAGATACTGCCATGGTTGCCTGCAGCCAGCCCTAGAATGCCACAGTCTTTGGGGAGAAAGATTGCCTTACTGATGCCTCAATTTTGGACTTTGCCTATATTCAATTTTGTGAGCCAATAAACTCCCAATGTTTAAGACAACCCACTGTGTAGTATTTGTTGTAGCAGCCAGAAAACTAAGACATAGCCTGAGTGCTCATCATTCTCCTTCCCACCACATGCCCCAGGTGCTCTGAATGTGGCATGGTTTATTAAAATATTAACTTACATTTATCTTTTTCTTTTGCTGGTTTGAAGTAGGTCATAGGAAGTTTTGACTCAGAAAGTTTTGCAGTAAGGAAATTAAAGTTCTCTGAAGATCTTGGAAAAAACTGAACTCATCAAAGAGACTATAAAGTTTAGGGAGAGGGTATGTGTGGAAAAAGGGTCTTTTGAGAGCTTCTAGATGGGGTAAATATTTCCCTTGGGACTAAAACCATATGGAGGTGTGGAAGGAAGGGAAGCAGGGTAGAGGTGAGTAGTAGCACTCTGGGTTGCTGAATAGCTGCTCAACCTGCCTGGATTGCTGCACTCCAGGCAAGGAGCAGTACTTGGTAGCAAAGCAATAAAGGTTTTCACGTTCCATGCATGGCACATACTCTACTACAGTGACCAATGACCCTAAGTGCTCTGAAACTGTCAAGACCCAGGCAGGACCTTGACTTCATCTGGCAGGGGGGATAAGGCCCAATAACGACAAACCATGAATTTACCACCAGGCATAGGGAATCAACTCAGGGTTTTGGTTAATTTAATTTTAAGGAAACAAAGTCATATTTCTTTTGCCTCTGAGTGGCTATTTAATACAGAGTTTATTTGCTGCTCCCTATGCCACCCTACCATCTTTCATCTTTTGTGTTTTTTACCACACTTCTCCCTTCCCCACAGCCAATGACTTTTTCCACTCCCCAGAAGCTGAGGAGACTCTGAGCCTACCTTACCGCCCAGAAAGAATTCAACCACCACATCCTAGGTTCAGCCCTCAATCTTTTAGGGAGGCAGGAGAGAGGAGGAGGGAAGTTATCTTGTTTGTCTCCAATTATAGTTAGTCCTCTACGTGTACGTGTTCTAATAAACTGCACGCTATTAACTTTTCATTCATTGCCGAACCCTTCCTATCACCCACTGTGTTGACTTCATTCACACAGTAGGTTCACAGTAAATGTTCTACATCGTTTTTCAGTGAAAATACTTACTAGGATAATAGGAAGATTCAACCTGAGGTTAGTGAGCTTTAGCTACTTAAAGAATCATAGGTTGGGATCTGTGAATCACATTTTTTAAATTCTGTTAGAATTTTTCCTCACCTAAAGTATGATTCCTCTAGATGAAGGGTTATTTACCCAGCAAGCTCAGTTTCGCTTACTTGTCAGTCAATTAGTCAGCAAGGACGAGGCACTAGCTTTCTGAGTGTCACCTAAGTGTCATCCAGGCATAGTTTTATATTCTTAAAATGGGAATGCTAATATTTTCAGGACTGCAGTAAGCCATGATGAACAGCGGGCTGGAAAGCACACTGCAGATGTGAGAGAGCTTTATACATGTGTTTTTCTTTGGTGCTAAGCTAGACATCATCTGTCGTCCTATAACCATGAGCAAGAATTGCAAAACCCCATTTGTACCCATGAGAGTGTCCCTGCTGTGCTTCCTCAGTTGTCTTGTTCTGAATTTGCACCACGTCCTTTCAGCGAAGCTGGAAAGTTTTTGCAGAGAAGACCAGAGCAAGTGTCTGATGCCAGTAATTCTTATAGAGATTCCCTCACTATGGGCTCCATGTGGACAATGCTGCAGCTTGGTCAGCTGGTGGAGAGAATGAGAGAAGGTGGTAGTCTGGTTTCAGAGAAGAATGGTTGCTTTTCTTTCAAAAACGAGTACATCTCATGTATGCCACAAAGGGATTGTGGGTGGGGAGAAGTGATTACTGCTGTGAGATTTCTGGACCAGGAGGCACAAAGCCTGGCTGTGAGTTCTGACTTCACTACTCACTGAGTGGGTGACCTTGGGTCAGTCACCCAACCATGCTGAGCCTCTGTTTCCTTACTGCAATCTGGGAAATGATTGTCCTGCAGACCTCAGAGCAGCACTTCTTAAGCTTTAAGGGACTTGGCATCTTATTCAAATGCAGGTTCTGGCCCAGTAAGTCTGAGTGGGGCATTTCTAACAAGCTTCTGTATGATGCGGATGTGCTGGTTTGTAGACCTTATTTTGATAACAAAGCCATGTAGGAGACTGAGTGAGATAAGGGATAGGAAAATGTGCTTTGAACTGTAATATATTAAATAAAGCTATTGTTATGGTTAGCAATAATAGAAAGAGGAGCTTTCTCTGGGTTTACTTCAATACAGCATTTCCCAGTATTGCTTGCCTCCAACCCTGAAGATAAATTCTGTTTATAAGGGCCTCCCCACCCCCCTCCACCTCTCTGTTTGTTCTCTTCAATGCAGATTGGTTCCAGAAGCAGTGGGATTAGCTTTCTCCAGAAGGCAGCAGACTGATGCAGTGATTTAGCAATGCAATGAATCCCCAAAGGTTAAGGGGGGTGGGGGACTTTGAGGAACCTTGTGGGAAAGAAACACAGCTCCCTTAAAATAAAACAGGGTCTGTCTACAACAGCTCATTGGGTTTGTATTGCCTTTAGAAACAGGATAGAAACTCATGTTTTGCAAATTTGTTTGCCTTTCTCTCTCTCCTGCCAACAATCTGAGGCTCTCACAACATCAGAAGAGATGTTCACAAATGATCAGTACTGTCCCAAATTTCTGGGGTGCAGGGGCATTCATGGAAGGTCAACTGCCAGCACAAGCTTCAGAATTTCAAAGACATTGCCTAACTGGGAAGAGGCTCAGATATGGTCTGTAGGAGCTGATGTGGGGGAAGCACCACCCCTGTAGGGAGAGTGTGGACTGACTAGTCCCAGAAGTGGCCTCTTTTTCACATCTGAGATCTTACTGGGATGGAAGCCACCAGTCAGAAGGGGAAATGAGGAAGGAGTTGTGCCGTGGACTCACTGACCCTCACGGCCACCACGCTTTCCCTCACTAACCTCACTGGCCATCTTGATGTTGGGCAAACACGCCAGGCACCTCGCACTTCAGAGGATTTGCACTTGCTGTTCCACCCAGAATGGGTTTCCTTGAGGTATTCCTCTCCTTGCTCATTGCTTGCCGCCTTACTTAATTCACATTTTTGTTCAATTAGTGAGGCCTTCTTTGACCTACTCAAATAAAATTCTAAATCATTCCCCAGTGCCTCCTAGCACTCCCTGACACCCTTTCCTGCACATAGTTTCACCATGGCCCTTTTCACTATCTGACATAAAATATTTTGCTTATTTATTTGGTAGCCGCTCTCCCGTCACAGAAGGTAAGTGCCATGAAATCCAGAAATTTTGTTGGTTTTGTTCATCACTCTATTTAGAATAGTGCTCAGTACACAATCATTATGAAGAAATATTGGTGAACGAATAAACACATCCTTTAATTAATTAATTAATTAATAGTGAGGCTATTAAAGTCTTGAATGTCAGATAATGTGGACATTCATCGCAACTATGCATATGAGTTCTTCTGACAAAGCTTTCTACTTAAAAATGTAGTGTTCTGGACTAGGAGATAAAGCTGGGAATCTCAGTTGTTTATGGTCCACAGCCACGTAGCCCCATAAACTTTGATACATCCCTTTCCTGGCATACTGCAAAATAAAGGATTCTTAAGTCCCTTCAAGCACCAATATTTTATAATACTGAAAATAAGAATGGCTGTAGCTTCATATGCAACTATTCATTGGCTGTGTATTGTCTAGGTGCTTGACTCTGTACTAGGGATTTGGGGCCATAAAGGTGACTAAACATAGACTTTGCCCTCCACTAGATCTTACTTACTACCAACTGGATGGATAGAAAAGATGAAAATTAATGAAAAGTTAAATATTAATCTAAAAGATAGATTCCTGCATTGAGCAGGGAGGATGAAATCTAATATTCTTGCCAGCTCTATAATTCACTTCTGGTTCTCTGGGGATTTAAAAGGGCTAGATTCTTGCCAAAGAGGATCAGCTAGCCAAAGAGATCTTACAGTTGTTTTCATTTTCTCCCAAAAGGTAATGTTCACACCTGATGTTCAAAGAGAAACCACAAAACACCAATGAGAAGGACCTGAGTCGTTTCACTGGCTCCTTGGTCTCTCAGAGCCCTCATCACACTGTTCTCTTTCTTTTAAAGTTAAGAGTCCCTTTCTTCCTTTTGGAATAGCTCTTCTATCTTTTTGGCTATAAAGAGAATTATGTATCAGGAGAGAAATGTCTTCACTCATCATGTCTAAAGAGATGTCTTAGTCCTTAAAACACTTGCTATCACTGTTTCCTGATGAAATCCCATAACACATTTGTAACTTTCAAATGAGTTTTCTTCCCATTTCTTATTTCTAATCCTCATTCTGCCACTAACTACCAGCCACATCTTTTTTTCCTTCTTCTTCTTTTTCTTCAGGTTTCATATCTGTCAGATGCAGAGTTGGGCTGAGCAATATCCATGCCATTTGCAACTCTATCACTTTGTTAGACCTTAGTGTTTTCCACAACAAGTACATCTGTTTGCACCTATCTGCCTTGTTCTTTCCTACACAATTTGAAATCATAAAAGAGGACTGAGTCTGGATTATCCTGGCTCTCAGAAAACTACACCTGCTTAGACATTAATACTACTGCTGGGTGTAAAAAAAAAAATCCATTCCAAGTAACCGGTGGTTGTGGTGAAGTAAAAGATAACCACCCCCTACATTTATTTCTAGCTCATGAGAGAAAAGCACAATGATCTAGGACATATAAAAATATTCATGATTTCAAACTGCTAATTACCTACAATTCACAGATTTATTCTTCCTTAGCCACACTGGCAGACAGTCTCTGACCTGACAGGAAAAACCATCCCCTGGAAAAAGGTGCATTTCTCAATTTATCCAGAATTTGACCTTCCATTCCAATCATTATTTTAATTTTGCTTAATGATTAATCAAGTCCTTTGCATGTTAGATCATGCAGTAAGTATTCAGAAGTAGTGCCAAGGAATGGAAAAACTCTGACATAAGCATCAACAGACCTTGATGCAAGTTCTCTCTTCAGCTTCTGCTCCTCATCTGCAGGATAAGAGACTGGCAAGACAATTTCTACATCCTTTTCAGTCAGTTGTTTCATTATAACTAATCATTTTCATCGCAAAAGAAATCAAGTTTGGATCTCTCAGCCTTAAAGAACTGAAAGATAACTTGAGAGATCATTTTATGCAGAAATAAGGAAAAAAAAACATAAAAATCCATGGGTCATCAATTATTTTCTTAAGAGATCTTTATGTACGAGAACTCCACTCTGTCTCGCAGGAATTCTGTTACCTCCCATTACTACTTACACAGAAGAAGTTCTCTACAATCTAGGACCAAAATGCCTCCTTTCTAAATGGAAGGGGCAACTTCAGTGCTCATAAAATAGCTTGAAATGCTTGAGGATCGTAATTAGCACATTTCCTAAGCTATCTCTTTTTCAGGTTAACCAATTCCAATTCCTTTAACCTGTCATTAAAGTGCTCATTTCACTTGCCTACTCTCTATTTTTACTAGAATCGTCTAAAGTGCAGAATACCAAAATGGACACAATGCTTTAAAAATATCTACATAGTATAGAAATATCCAAAGATAATATTCATGAATTCAGAAAATCATGCTACTTAAAATAAAATTAAATTGTAGCCACAATTATTGAAATTTCAGATTCACTATATTTAATGTGCTCAGATAAAATAAAATTAGAATTTTACTTTGCAGTAAAACAAACCCAGAAAAAGCCCTGTAGCATCATAACAGAAAAGACACTTTTTTCCTTTTTTAAAGACTTCTCTCTAAAAATGAGACAGATGAGTCAATGACTTCTCTGCACCATCTTTCCTCTTTCTATGAGTAGAAGTCACCTAACATATTTAAATATATCATTAAAAGTATTTGGTGCCACAAAATAGTCACACTTTTCTTAGTATTACACAGTAGTAGGAACTTTGAACACAGAATTAATTATTTTAAAAGATATTCATAGGAAAAATACTGTATGGGCAGCAAAATGGAGACAGATAACTGGCATCTCTCACATCAAATGAAGATCTACTTGCTATAATCTTTAATCAGATTCTGGCTGCAGTATGGTGACAAAGAAACTGGTCCAGGAGAACATAATATTAGCCCTGATTTTGAGCTTGTGCAAGACATTTGACTTCTTTTTCAATTCATTCATTCATTGTACAAAGGCCATGCTATATTTCTTATCTGTAAAATTAAACAATTAAAATAAATTCTCATCTAGCTCTGTGATCACAAACTAATGTGCCATAAGTACTAGACAAATTCACCTTAGAAATGTACATGGAATTAAATACCTACATTACACAAGTTGAGAAGTTTCTTACAGTCTTTTCATTTAAAATAGTTATATAGGATGACATTCATACTCAAATATAAAAAATGGTCCAAGTCACTTTGGACAAGGCTTTCAGAGGTTTGGAAGAATTAATTATAGCTACCTACCTAAATTTTAAAAAATAATAGTATGTCTTAGTGGTGTTTTTTTTCTATGTTACTTGGGCTTCAGGAATTTCAGATATCAAAATGATTTCCAAAAGATGGTATCTTGCTCTATGCCAATTAAAGTCTGTGTATTATTTAAATAAGATAGTATATGGGGAAACACTTATAGTCTCTAAAGCATTTGAAAGATGCTACTTTTTTTTCACCTTTCCTCCATCTCTATAGCAAAATCAATCTCCCCTCACCTTGTACTTTCAGAACTTTGTTTCACCTCTTTTATAATTTTTAACATATGCTGTTTTCTACACTAGAACAAACATCCCTGATAATAGGAATCACCTTACTCATTTGTGCATCTACAGTTCTTAGCATTGTGCTCAAGTCTTAATAAATGCTCAATATTTTTAGTTGAATGAGTGAAAAGAAATATATTTAAAGTTCCTAAGGTATATATCACTCTAAAATATATTTTAGGTGTTGCAAACATAATTGATTTTCTCATACAGAATTTCATCTATTAATTTTATCCTCCCTGTCAGATACAAAAGGAAAAACTAGTGGGTAGGAAAGTCCTTCGGTTCCTTTTAAGTGCTTCCAATACTAAACTTTGAGATTTTCTTTAAAGTAATTCCTAAAAATCATATATTCAAAACATAATATTTGGGTTCACAAATAATAAAGATTTTATAATCTAAACATAATGATAGCCTTAAATAAATAATTTCTTATAACCTAGACTTAGAAAGCCATGAATTTTTAAACTGAAAAACAGACTCAGATCACTTTTTCTTTAACCCACAGCTTATTACTAATGATGCAACAGAAGTGCATGTGGTGAAGTGACTTTGCCAAGGTCACGTCCAGTCAGTGACTGTATGCTGATCTGCTAGCACCAGGACAGACTCCAGATCACCCGACTCCCAGTCCAGTGCCATTTCCTTCTTTCCTCTCCTCTCAGATTTATTCACTCAGAACTAACTGGCCAAGCAGAAACAATTGGGAATAGTCAGATCTCTATTAATAACAACTTGCTTTTATACAGTGCTATAGAGTTTACAAAGCATTTCTCCTAAGCTTTCTCTCCTTGACTTCTCAAAACCCCAGAGGCAGGAAATTTACCTTCATTTACAAGCAACTGAAGGCCTAGAATGGTACAGTGATTTGTCCAAGGTCACAGAGCTAATCTTGAACCCAGGCTTTCTTACTATAAATCAGTTCTCTGTACATATTCCAGAGATGCAATCTGTAAGAGAAAAAATTATTCCACTATAAAGCTCATTTGCATCCTATTAAGCCAAGGTTCTGAGAGGCTTATCTCAGTCACTTTGTGAATGGTTTACAAAGAGAGAGGCTGACTGTGAAAGAACTTCAAAACTAACCAGATGAATAGCCCATGCAAAAGTAATAGGATGAGTAGTTGGGGGAAAAGGAGAAGACAGCCAGCAAACTGCACGGTCAGTAAAGTGATTTAGAGATCAAGAGAAAGAAAGGTCTTAATTTCTCACTTATATCAGCTCCTCCCTTTGAGCTGAAGGGAACTGAAACATCTCTGCTCCCAACCTTCAGGAAACAGAAAACAGAAAACACAGTGTACCTGGAAGAGCCAAAAGTTATGATATTCCTGGTTCCAGAAATGCCACCTCTTTGGACCAATGTAGAAGTCTCTTTGCAGGCACTGAACAAAAGTTGCTGAGAAGTACCATCTGATCTGCACCCAGTCACGTGGGTCAGGGATGTAACCAAAGACAAGACTGAGAATGTGAGGATGTGTTTGTTCAGAGTTGGTTTTGTGGGAACTGATAAGAATCAGCACATCCAGGCTTTGACAGAAGGGAGAAGAACCAGAAGACTGGTGACAGGACTCACACAGACGAATAGTGATGATCGCACCCCACCATGAAATTGTGCCACTCCCCATTGTACACAGATGAGAACAATGGAGAAGAGAAAATTTTATTTCTCACTTTTAGAAACAGCAGGGAAATTGCTTCTAACGAAGTAGAGGAGGGAGTTTTTATGCCTAATTAAGTTTCCCAGGGATGAGGATTGATGATTCTCTTCCATGGGCAAAAGAAAGTTGAGTCAGTGACTGTGATCCATGATTTAGAAGGTTCTATTTGAGCTCAGGATGAAAAATAAGCACTGTTTCAAGGGGAAGAGACTGGGGAAGTTGAGACAAGCATAAGTCTCTAGCTATTTGATGCCCAGGGTACAATGAAAAGTGCTACAGAAATTAAATAAATAAATAGTATTATATACCAGGGGCTTTATACATTTATTCATTCAATTAACTTCCTACTGTGTGTTTAATAAGAGCCAAGTCACCTGGATTACAAAGAAGAACAACTTCATCCTTGCCTTCATGAATTTCACAGCCTAGAAAAGAAGGCATGACAAGGAATTACAGGTTCTGGCCTGCAGGAGAGATTAGGAGGACCAGAGGAAGCAAAGACACTGCTCAGCAAAGAAGAACTTGATGGAGAACATTACAATCTAAGTCTTCATGTATATAAAAAGTTAACGTACTTTGGAAAGACAGTATAATCTCTTTCAAGTTGTTTTGTGTTATTTTCAATGAGTAATGTAATTATAGCTAGTATTATATTACTGATAAAGAACTGACAATTAAACAATATGCTTCTTTATAGTTCCTAACTTCCCCATAATATACCATTTGCTAATGGTTAATTAAGTCCTGAAACCATAAATTTAACCAAATACATTACGGTCTTGAGCATTCACTAAAGACAACATTCTCCGCCTCTCCAAAATATTTAAATTCTATGTTTGTACATCTGTTGTGTGCTTTCAAGACAATGTAAACATGGAAAGATTTCAAAAATGTATTTCAAAATGTCATAACCAAGGCTCAATTTGGGAAGCTAACCCCTACTATTGAGCGCATTTTAATTTAATCAATACTAACCAATGCAAATAAAAAGAGCCCTGTTCTTCCGGTTTCAGAATTGTAGCCCTGCTTTCAAAAGGAATAATGAGAACTCCAAGCCATTCTCCCCTTACGAAAGAATCTCTTTACATGAAAGATTTTAAGAGTCCTGTCCCTATGTCCAAAGCACAGCTCTTTTATTTAAAGTTCTGTTTTAAAGGAAATCCTAAGGGTTTTCAAGACTCAGAACCATTATTTTAATTATATTAATAGATAAACGGGCTTCTGGGTGGGAATCAATAAGGTTTAGTGGAAAGAACATTAGTAGGGGAATCAAGAAACCTGAGTTTCATTCCGGACTTCATCAGGATTGGGCCACTTTTTCTAAGAGCTCTATATTTTCAGGTAAAATGAAGGGGCTAAGATGACTTCCAAATTCCCTTCTGACCTGAAAGACCCTATTACATCACTGGAAATCAGTAACTTTCCAGTTACAAATTGGCAAGAGGATTCTCTGGGAAATTATTGCCTAAGTAGTGGGAGCTGAGACACATTTCTAATCATGAATTTTCAAGTCAGACTTGATCACGCCCACCCCCTAGGGCCACTAGGACTTGTAAGTATCTCTATTATGGCATTTACCATATTGCATCTTGGGCATTGCTATGAGTGTCTGCATTCCACTCGTGAAATTGGGAATGATTTTATTCATTCTTCTGTTTCACCAAGGGCCAACCATGTGCATGGATGGCCAAGGGTAAGGATCCAATGACCAGACGAGTAGAAGAATACATGAGTAGGTGTGTCTATGAAAGGTAATATTTTAAAACTGTCTTATGAATGATATTGTTAATTCCCTTAAACTAGTAACTTTCAAGCTATTTACATGGTGTTTCCCCATGGGAAGACTATTTTAAAGACCCTGATTTCTGATAACCTAAAGTATGTGGGTTGAACAGAGAAAGCAGGCCAAAGTACCATGGAGGATTCCACAAAATGTTGTATCCAAGGCCTCTGGACTAAGATTATCTTTCAGTAAGGTTATTTAGAATTTTTTGAAGCAAAAAGACTTCTAAGTAAAGATGAAAGTTAAACACAGGCTTCTATTTTCATTCCTACCTGAAACACAATTAAAAAGTTCAGTAAAGAGGTGTGTATGTATGTGCACATAAATATAAAAATGGGAAAAAATGGAGAAAAGACAATAGCAACAAAATTTTAGAAATTAGAAATCAGCTGGTGACCCTATAAAACATTTAGCAGACCTGAGAATGCGGAATCCTAAGTCAGCAGTGGGGAAAGCCAAAAAGCAACCAACTTATAATGCAGTATCTCCAAAAGTTTAGAGAGTGGTAGCACCAGGCTTGTCTGGAAGTGGGATTAAAGCAAAAGGGGAAAAATCCGCAGGATTGGTGGAAGGATTATTTTTAAGAAGATGTTTCATGTTTAAACCCTCTGATAAAATTTTAAGCATAGAGGCAACTGCCCTCCTCAATTGAGTAGAAGAATGGAGTTGTTTTGTTTTGTTTTGTTTTAACTTGTAGAGGATATAACAGAGCTATCTGCACAGTGGCCAGAATGAGTACCACATTAAAAACTGGAAGATTAAATAAAATTTTTTTCATAGATTACTGAGACCTACAAATTTATGGCAGCCAAATCTTTACTCTCCAGGTAGGAGAATGGGAGGATCATCTTTGAAGAATCTGGTAAACATAAGAGGTAAAACTAAAGACATTAGGAGTTCTAAAATGAAAAGTCCAGCAAGATTACCTGTAACAAAGATTATTGTCAACAAGCCCCATCCATGTGTACAGAACTTTCAGTCAACTTTTTAGCACCCCACCTCAACCCACTCTTAAAAAAGAACTGGCAATGAAATATTAAAAATCTATAGAAAGTCTCTAGCATGAACCATATAAATCAAAACAAACAATTAAAAACAGAGGCTATGAAAATCTCTAAAAATATATCATTTATATTTTAAGCAAGGTATAAGAAAATATTGCTACAGTGAAACAAGACAGGATAATACAAAATGAAATATTCAAATCCAAATACAGCTCCTGGAAATGAAAAATCTGATAGCAGATATGAAAAACAAAATCTAATTGAAAGAATGGGAGAAATAGTTGAACCAATCTCCCAGAAAATAAAGGAAAAGGAAAAGAGATGGGCAAATAAGAAATAATATATGAAAAATAATGAACATTCCAGAATATTTGTATCCAAATATCAAAGTTTCCAGAAACCTAGCACAAAAACAAACATATGAAAACAACAGAGAATAGGAAATTATCAATAAAATAATTCAAGAAAATTTTTCAGAATTAAAGAACATAAGTTTCCACATTTAAGAACCCTACAAAGTACCCAGTATAGTGTGTGAAAAGGAAAGCACAACAAAGCAAATTATCACAAAATTTTCAGAAGGTTGGGGAGACAAAAGAATAGAGCCTATAAATTTTCAGAGACAAAAAATCAGGCATGAAGAAAAAAATAAGGACTCAGAGTGACATCAGACATGAACAACAAAACTGGAAGAAAGAAGGCATTGTAGTAATGCTTTTTAAATTCTGAAGGAAAATTATCTTAAACCTAGAATTCTACAACTGCCCAAATTATTGTTTAAATATGAGGAAAGAATAAAGTTATTTTCAGAGATGCAAAGTCTCAGGAAAGTCAGCTTATATATATATATTCTTTTTCAGGAAGCCACTAGAGAACGTATTCTACCAAAATAAAGGAATAAACTAAGAAAAAATAATAAAGAAGTTACAGGGTAATAAGAGATCCAATCAAGATACTGCAGAGATTTTCCAAGGTGGCAGGAAGGGAGATCTCAGGATCAAGTCAGTGTCCAGGGCATGGAAGGAAGAGAGTTGCAGATAGCACCAAGTCTTAAGATTCTGAGACATATTATTTCAAGATGAACTGGACAGATCTGTATACTTGAATGCATTGAGATGAGATTCAGAAAACTAGCAGAGAGTTGGAGTTACATGGTGAAAAGTACATAGAAAGCTGAGCAAACAAAAACCAAGGTACTTATCAACTAAAGAAAAACAACAGCTTAGAAGGAAAGGAAGAATAATTGCTTAAATTGGCATAGTCATGAAAATTATTTATATAGTCATCATAATGTAGCCACTAAATACTGAGCTAACTCAAATAATAATGTAAGAGTACTGGCTAAATTATGTGATAGAAAAGATGCATGTTGAGGTGAGAGTGGGATGATGAGAGAGAAAGATGAAAAGTTCATTTCCGTGGTAGGATATCAATAAGTAAAGCTGAGAAATTGAGAGTTCATAAGAGAATGTTATTTAGAAATATTTAGGAAATAAATACCAAAAAGAGTTGAAAGTGATTATCTATAAAAGGAAAAATAAAATAGGGAATGGGACAAGGAACTGCTATCTTTGATAACATACCTTCTATAACTGTGACAAAAACAAGTGAAAAAAGATAGAAGGAAAAAATCACCTCAACCTTTATTCATGAGGGATTGTCTTTATACTTCTCATGCTTAGAAATATTTCTGAAGGAATGACTACCACAGGACCCTGCAGTGCATTCCCTGACACCCTCCCGGCTTTGCTAAGACAAGATTCAATGGTCTATCGAGATCAACAAAGGTTGCTCTGAGAAGAGACCAGGCTGTTCTTACCATCTGTCTAACCACTCCTTACGATTATTAAGTGAAATCGTCCGCTGACTTTAATTTTCAAAATCTTGTTCATAAATCTTTCAGGAGTCAGGCTGAATCCTTCTCTATACGTGATAATATTCGAGATTGCAACCATTGAATATGGCTGTCCAGTTTGGCAGGATATGTTTCCTGGACTAGATTAAAGACTTTGATCCAAAAGCAATATATTTGTGGAGTTACCATATTTTACAATTCTGTGTTGAAGATGGGCTTAGTTACAACTAACGGTTCCAACTGGAAGTGTTATGCTTTGAATTCATTTAAACAATTCAGCAAGCCTGAATCCATCTGAGTCATGGCTTAGATTTTGTACCAGAGGTTAAAATGAAGCAATGTTGGTATACTTAAAATAATAGCTACCTTTCATTGAGTGCTTACTTTATGCCCAGCAGTGTGGTAAACATTTTACATATGTTATCTCATTAAATTCTCAAAACAATTCTATGAAAAAGTATTATTATTTCCATTATATAGATGAGAAAATTTAGAATTACAGGGCTTAGGGACTTTACTAACTTCTTCAGCTAGGAAGCAGGCAGACAAAAATCAAGACCAGAGCTGATTTCAGGAACTGCTCTTTTAACATCCCTATTTCCTCTAAAAGAAAAGTAGTCTGAATATCAGAATATATGAAAGAGTGAGGGTGAGTAAAAAGGCAAAGATTTTTCTCTCATGAATCTTCATATTTTTAAGGATAAAAGAGTTTGAGGAACCGCATAAAACTTAGTTGTAAAATACATGTATTTAACACTTGTTATAGTTTTTCCTATTTTTATATTTCTGAGACTTGATAATAATTTATTGATCTTCAGGGAGCAAATTTTGAGTCTGGAATTTCTAAAGAATTTTTTGATCTTCCCTTCAAAATACCAATCTGTATGTTTCTGAGGTGGAATTTCAGGGGGTTGAGAGCCAAAAGTGATACAGAAATTAAACTCACTGTTCCATTAAGCAAGGGAAATGTGTCAGCAACAGAAATTGGCAAAAGTCATAGAGTGAAATACTGGATAACAGTATTTCTTTTGGCCATGGCAGCTGTGCCTATAGGTATGCCTTACTTTGTACAATAGATGTGTTCTTGAAAAGCTTGGGAATTACTGAAGATTTTTGCAAGTGGAATTGCATTCTAAAAGCCCTAGGAATATACTGTTTTAAAGATATTTGCATTAGTTATATTTTTGAAATGTAAATTATCATTCCCTAAATTATGTAATTTCTAACGGGCCTCCACAATTTCACACATCTCCAATCTTTCTTTAACAATTTATCATCTTCTATATCCTGTCACCAGCTATAGCTCTTTTATGAGGATAGGGACTTTGTCTTTTCCCTGTGATCACCTCATAGAACAGTGTCTGGCACCTAAAACATTTACTAGATGAAGGAATTAACCAATCAATTAATCTTTCCCTAGTCACTGTATACATATGCAGGCCTCCTTACACTTGCTTATACTATTCCATCAGTCTGGAATGATTTTACACTGTTATCCCCATCCTTTCTACGAGACTTAGCTCAAATGCCAACTCCTTTCCAGATTCACAGTTTCTCTCTGTGTGTTCCCACAGATTATATTTCAACATCCGGTGTAATAGTAGAACTTATTCACTGGGGCTTGGCCTATAAGACACAGCCAGAGCAACTGACACAGAAGATATGATGGTGAAAGTAAATTTAAACTTTAAATTTTCACATGCATTGCCAGCTGTCAGCTCTTCCTAGGTTTGTGTCTATCTTCAAAGCTAGTCTGTAAGGTTATCGAGGTCAGAAACTGTCATTTTTTCATTTCTATTCCCAATGCCAAGCAATGTGCATGGCACAGATAAATGTGCAAAAATGGATCCTCGTATTAATTACTAACCAATGTGGTTGTGGTAATGTTGGGCAGATTATCTTGATATGATCTTGGTTATTCTTTTATACTGTGGACTTTCCTCATGCAGATGCTATTTCATGGTCCCTCAGTGTCTTTCCTGAATAATCAGGAAATATTCATCTGTTTCTAAGTACAATAGCCAACCACAAGAGCTGAGGGACTCAGTTGTCTACACTAGTGATTCTCAAAGTGTGATCCCTAGACTTTAATGCATAAGCATCACCTGGGAACTTGTTAGAAATGAAAATTCTTGGGCCCACCCTCTACCTACTAAATTAGAAACTATGGGGGTAAAGCCTAGCAATCTGTATTTTAACAATCCCTCAGTTTATTGTGATGCATGCTCAAGTTTGAATATCTACAGTGGGGGACAACTGGGCAGAAAGTCATCCTCACTATTCTGACATGAACAATGGACTATTTCCTGGACCTAACCAACAACGCCAGCATTGCTATCACAATAGTCAAGTTCTATCTTCTAAGGAAACTGGACTTCATTTTAGGCCAGCAACAGGAACAAATTCATAAAATTCTGATAAAAAAGATCAGTGGATTACCCAATCCACATCACTGCTCTTTGGCTTTTATCACATAAACTGAACCAGTCTGAAAACTATGGTTTTCAACTGAATACCTCAGCTATATGGCATTCTGGAGTTTCCAACCAGAGAAAAATTAGTGAACTGGAATTAGACAAGTTGAAGGAGAAAACCCACAAGAGTAGCAGCCAATGATAACTCATGAAACAGAACACATGGAGTCCCTACGCAAACACTTGATAAATGTGGTTCTCAGGGTCCCTGAGATAAAAAAATATCTTGCCTTTAATCCATCCTTATTTCACATACAAGAAAATAAGGCCAGAGAAAGGAAGTGACCAGCTCAAATATACATAATGACTTAGGGTGGGAATCAGGATTCAAATCCAGGTCTACAGACACCCAAGCCTGTGGGATCTTTCCTACAAAACCACAACAGCCACCCATAAATTCAGACAAATACATGAGTCTACATTTACTCGCAACAGTGCCATCTACAAACTCCAGCCACATAGTAACATTCCCCGTGCCTAAATGCTTTCTCACTCACAACCATAGTCGATTGCTCAACCCAGTAATGAATCCAACAATTTCAGTCACACAACTCACAACATAAAAAGCTAGCTGAAACCTACACTAGATCTTTGAAAACTGATGTGGTAATTGTGACCATAAGGAAGCAGATGTGGCTCAAGCGATTGGGCTCCTGTCTACCATATAGGAGGTCCAGGGTTTGATTCCTGGGGCCTCCTGGTAAAGGCAAGCTGGCTGGCACAGTGAGCTAGCCCATGTGTCAAGCTGGCCTGAGTGGAGAGCTGGCTCACACGGAGAGCTGGCCCACATGGAGAGCAGGCCCACACAGAGTGCTAGCCCATGCAGGAGTGCTGGCCTGCACAGAGTGCTGGCCCATGTGGAGAGCTTACACAGCAAGATGACACAACAAAAAGGGACACAGAGGAGAGACAATAAGAGATGCAACGGACCAGGGAGCTGAAGTGGCACAAGAGATTGAACACCTCTCTCCCACTCCAGAAGGTCGCAGGATCCATTTCCAGTGCAGCCTAAAGAGAAGACAAGCAGATAGAAGAACACACAGCAAATGGACATAGAGAGCTGACAAAGAGCGCAAAACAATGAGGGGGGTGCGGGGGAGAAATAAATAAATAAATCTTTTAAAAAATTATGACCATATTGTTTTATTTTCTATAGAAGTCAAGCTTAAAAGGATCCAGTAAAGAAAGAATACCAACAAGATGAAAACGCAGTTTTTTTTGTAATAAAAAAGTATAAATCAATAGGCAAATAGAGTTTTAAAAAGTGGTTTGAAACACTGAGCTCTAGAGAGGAGAAGGAAGACATTTTTCCTTTAAGCTTCTTCTATGGAATAAATAAAGAGAAAATAACTTGAATCCAGGTTTTCTAGCATCTAGTCTATATTAGTTTCATTTCTTCTGTATGTGCACTATGTTTATTTTATGCCTCAGTGTATCACCTCAGCAACAATGTCATAATCCCCCCAGTATATCCTGGTTGGAAAAACTTAGCTTTAGAGCATCTAACATATAGATGGTACTAAAAAAAATACTGTCCATTGTATCCATCAACTAATCATCTTTTTTTTAAAGGCTGTTAAAATTAGTTTGTCATTTCTTTGGTCTCCTTTCCTTTAGCTTATGGAAGGTTTTGCTATACCTGCATCATCATTTTGCTTTTTATGCTGATGCTGATGCTGATGCAAAGTCCATGGGTAAAAAGTACTTGTGTCATCTTATTTTGAATTATTTGTAGACTTGCAATTAAAGCATCATTTACATGGTGACCTTTCTCTTGTCAAATAGCAAATATTTCTCCTTTAAATCAAAGAGAGGGAAAGAAGTAAACCAAATTCAATTGTAAATAGTGCTGGAAATGTTGAAAATAAATTTGAAATGAAAGAAGAGCCTTTGGAGGAAACTGCTTAAATAATCTTATTTTAAACTTTACAAATTTTGACAATTAGAGTGATCACATAATAAATTTTGTGTAATTATCTTATTTGTAGAGCATCAAAACACAATTTAGTATGTGAATGAGATTAAGGCCAAAAACACCCCAACATTTTTTGAAGCCAGAAATATATCTAGACTCTCAGTTTCAAATAACAGAAAGGAAATTTCCCAGTTTGCCTTGTGGTGAGGTTTGTTCAATCTGTCTGAATGTAACCAGCATTTAAGGATTTGAGAAAAACCTATTTTTCCACATTGGTGATGATCGTGGGGGTGAATGAGGTATGGAGAGATGAATATCATATTTGGCAGATTGGTTTTCCTTTTGCCTGCTTGTTAAGGGAAGATTTGATGTGTTTACTTATCTTCTTGAATGGCTTCGGAAAGCTTCTGGATTTTTTTCTGTAGTCTGATCTCTTTGGGCTACTTCCCAGGCTAATGGCTGGTCCACAAATAGGAGAGAAACAAATATCTAACCACAGAATAGCAGCTTCCCTTTACTTCTTTTACAGAGTTTAAAGCCCCGCTTTCAATTATCTGTGCTCTCTGAATTATTGGTGGTGGGTGTGTTTCAGTAAAAGTCAGGCAACAGTATGTGCTAAAGAAAAAGAAAAGGTCTGTGGAGGGGCCAAGATGTCTTTTGGGACTTCTCCCAAGGTACCATCAGTTGTATCACGGTAGTTAAATATCACGGCCTCCCTCGGTAGGAGTCTCACATTCCAAAGACAAGAAGAAAGAGACTGTTTGAAAACAGCGTGAGAGAAAAGATCATGCTAAAATCAAAAGTATACACATGGATCCTGAAAAATATCCTACCATGCTTCACATGCAAGGATGTTAAGAAGATGAGGATGAAGACGTTGGGGAAAGTAACATGTCTATTCTATGTCCATTTTCTATCCCAACCCATAGCAGAGGAATAAGGTCTCCTGTACATATACTCTCTCTTAACACTGAATATGGTGATAGTAAGGCAAGTCCCAGGCATTAGGACTCCTCCAATGCTCCTGATCACACGGGACCTCATATCAGTTCCAGAATAATCACCTTGTAGCTTATTGATGTATTATAATTGAGATTGTACACCCTAACCATAAGTTGCTAATCAAACAACTGGGTCCCATGTACCACAGGGTACCCAGTGATTCTGATATGCACCCCTGATTGAGAATCACTATTGTGACCAGAATTTACACAATTAATGTTTTTAAACCATCCAGTTTTTATTAATAATACTTGACCCAATGTATTTGTATCCAAACCCACAAGATTTTTAAACTGCCTCTAAACTAAGTCCTAGCAACACAGAGACAACCTCAGATATTAGAGGAGTTACTATCGAAAATGTAGAATAAGCATAAAATAAATCTCTTTTGTTAAAGTAAAGCCTTTGTGGAAGTCAGTGAGGACGATTTGTTGAGTGTCTATGCAACATGCTTGCTGCTAAAACTACAAAGATGGAAAAAGACCACTTTCTGTCCACCAGGATGTCACAGTCTAGTGGAAAAGACAAATAGAGTTAATGATGATGAAAGTCAGACTGATTCTAAAGGACTCAAAATGCTTTATTGGTATGATTTTTATTTCATAAGCATGACATAATGGTATGGGACTTATTTTGCAGAGAAATAAAGGTAAAAGGAGTTACTGACGTCCCTAAATCTTTCTGGACCTCTGTCTTATCTATAAAATGAAGTTAAAATGCCTAGCTGCAGGGTTTTAAGGGAGATGACACCTATTAAAAATCTTTTGAAAAAATTAATACAAAGCATCTCGTGATTGTTATTTATGGTTGTTAATATGTGACAAATCACATATTTTTGGATATTAACAAAGCAAACAAACTTTTGCTATTGATCACCCGGTAAGCTAATGACCTAATGGGGTCAGTATTATGGAGCTTAAAGGCATAGGAGGAAAATGTTTAGGGAATGACAGGAGATAACAGGCCACCCCAGACTCATTACTAGCAAACCTCATAATAACCAACGAAGTCAGACAATAGGTTACTAGCGAGATAACAAGTCGGTCCGACCAGCTTTTAGAGTAGATAGCGCTTGAGTTCAAATGTTCACCCAACAATTTTGTCTAAAGAAACAAAGGAAACAAAAGCAGACATTATGGCTGTGAAATGTTAAGTGCCTCTATGCAGGTCATCAATCACTGTAAGACTTTATATTCTAGCCTCCTGAGTAGCCTACTAGAACTCTGAAAATGAATGAAGAAAAGACATAGAAGGCTAGAAACAGACCACTCTTGAGTAAGCATCCAGCCTGTGAGCTCCTGGAGGGCAGGCCAATGTTCTCTTTATATCTTTTCCTCCAACATTTAGCAAGGTGCCTGGAACAATGTGGCATCTCAGTAAATATTTTGATCTAAAGTGAGCTAAATTACCTCTTTTAACGTTTAAGAATCTTGAAACCCAGAGTGGGGAAGTGACTTATCCAAGGCTCCACTATTAGAGCTGGGATAAGAACCTGGATCTCCTATGCCCTATGCCTATTCTAACACACTGTGTTTCTACTGCATTATATTTTAGTTTTCCATCACAGTGGCCTCAGTGCAGTATGGTTTTGTTTTTAACCACAAAATAGCTTTTCTTTTCAGTTCTGCTAAACTGACGACTGCACAGACATTCCCTTTCTCCACTGCAAGGCCAACTAGCATGACTTTAGAGAAATGACTCTTCTGTACTTAAATATGTTAGCTCATGCCTTGGCTGGACTCTCAGGGCTGGTGCAAAACCCTGAACAGGATGTTGAACCTTTGTTGGGAATCTATGTACAGGTCCCTATAAAGAAAGCAGATCAGATTCCTGCCCTCTATGTCCTCAAATCAAACTGTGTCTGGTAGCCAAACTTCTTTCACCTCTTTCAATCTGCAGTCTCCTAGATGCATGAACATGGCATGATAAAATCATGAAGGCTATTGAATTCAACACATATAATCCGAGTTCCTACTAGGTAAAAGAAAATGCTCCGCCTGAATTATCCAGATGGGTGACTGGGGGATCTTTGAGATTCAGATTATGCCCACAAGGAGGTTAACCTTAAATTAAGATAGGAGAGTGACATTTTAAGATCAGGGATTTAATCTTAATTTTCTTTTACATCCTCAGAACTAAGAACACTGGGCACATATCAGGTACTTGATAAATATTTTTCTAAACAAAAATTACAATGCTGATTGTAAGAAATGCCCTACCTATGTGAGAAACAAATGAGTACTTAGGTCACATAAAGAATGCCAATCAAACATTAGTTAGAGGTAGAATTGGTCAGGGAAGATTTCATAGAGAAAGTAACACAGCCAATGAATCTCAAAGGAGTTGAGCAGAGACACATGAGAACAGGAAGAGGCCAAAGCTATATTCACTCTGTTAAGAAATGCCTTGATTGAAGCACCCTAATATTGTCACAGTATAGTGGTTAATAGCAGGACATTGTCTGGAACTCAAAGTGAACCCAGAGAATAAATGTCAAAGGCAATTGGTAGTTGAAAGTAAATGGCTTGAGGAATAGGGATAGAGAGTATTTAATAGTGAGTCAATTTCTGCACTAACCCCAAAGTGGGCAATTTATTTCCATTTTCTTTTCATTCTTTCCAAAAGCAACCAGAAGGCCCAGATGTGATCACATATCCATGAGCTTCTATACTCATTAGTTAGATGACATCAAATCTTCTCCACTACATGCCTGGAGTGGTGTTATTCTCAGGTAGGATCAGTTCCCTAAGATCCAGACCAGAGCTTCTTAAACTTCATGTGCATATGGATTGTGAGTGGACCTTGTTGAAATGAAGATCCAGATTCAGCAAGACAGTCTGCATTTCTAACACGTTCCCATATGATGTTAATGCTGCTGGTCCGTGGACCACACTCTGAGCAGCAGGGTCTAAACCAGTGGTTAACTCCGGCTATCCATTAGCATCATTAAAAACAAAAAACAAAAAAAACCTGTGCTCAGGTCCCAGCAGCACTTAAACCAGAACCTTAAGTGATGCAGCCCAAGCATATTAATGCTTTAAAAACTCTACAGGTGTTTCTCATATGCAGCCAGCCTGAGGTTGAGAACTTAGCTACCTCATTAGACAATGAAAGATGATATATAGACAGGAGTGGGGGACAGAGAGAGAGAGAGAAATAGAAAGCGTGTACATATGAGAGAGAACCTTTTCCCTTACTCTATATCGATGCTTCTCAAATTTAATGTGCAAAAAAATAACCTAAGGATTTAGTTAAAAATCAATAGGCCTTGGGTAGGGATCAAGATTCTGCAGTTCTGAAAACAAAGCTGGTCTACAAACCAGTCTAAGTCAGTGGTTTGCAAATTTTGCAACACATTGTCATCACCTGGGGATCCTTAAAAAATAACTATAACTCTTCTCATACTGACATTCAGATCTAATTGGTATGGATGCAACTCAGACATGAGTTTGTTTTAAAAGTATGCCACGGGATTCTAATGTGCAGTAAAGTGTGTGAACCACTGGCTTAAAAATTAATACTTTAAGTCATTTGGGAACCTAGAGTCTTTGGGACCCACAAGGCACATAGTCTGTCAAAATTGCTCAGACTGTGCACCATCCCAAATCTTTGAGGCAGCATTAATTACCAAGGTGCATAAAGATCACTGAAATTAGATCATAAATTGATCATTAGATTAATTACTTTATTTTCCTCTCCTCCTTACCCTGTATGATAGGAAGTGATACAAAGTAATAAGTAAGCAAGCAAGAAAATAATGATCCTGTTTGTAAATAACTGAAGTCCTACTCTCTGGATACTCTGGACAAGTACTCTAAGAAAGGTAATGTAAAGGTTGCCAAAAGCTGGAGGCAGGATTCAAGATTAAATGGGCCATTCGATTATTTTTTTCTGGGCTGGAGAACTCATGCACTATGACTCTTTGAATCTACCTTAAAAAGAGTTTCCAACAGAAAAAAATATATATATATTCCTAGAATTACTTGTGAATCTGTTGGGGGAATAAGAATGCACATAGTAGCATAAAGAATGAAAGATGTACCAATGAGAACAGAGCAACCTTTCTATATAACAAAATTTTCACAATAGCTACCATTTTTTTTAGCTGGCCCATTTGCATCAACTTAGAAAGTGAGGCCAAGGAGCAAATAATTAGCCATTCTTAATGTGATCTCCAGCTGGCTAACTCAGCTTCTTCCTAAAGGGATCCAAGAACAAACATGGATAAGGACTCCCACCATGGTTTTTGCCTGAGGCAATTATGACACCCTTGCAAAATGACCATAATATCGGCTCGTGACAAAATTCTTCATTGCCTTTGGGTCAGTGCTGTGATTCATGTCTGTATCACTGCTATCTGGATTGGCATATAACTTCTGGTCTGATTCCTTTCAGATACAGTCCTGAGATTTGTTCTCCTTTCTGAACTCCCAGAAATGACAGAACGTCTAAAACACTATTGTAATCAATGTGAGATAAATCTCCTGGATCTTTGAGTGACATGTGGCATATCTTATTGGCAAAGAAAGGAGATAAAAGACTATTACTGAGAAATATGGCCTCTTTTTATGATGATTCAGGAATTAGTATATAAATTGGAGGCAAAAAATGTTACCAAAATCCCTGGACAAATAATCAAGTTTAATAACCAAATAGCAAGTGTTATATTAGCATACACACAAAAAACTGCTTCATAGCAAATGATGCTGTCTCTTTCTGTTGTTAACCTTATGTTCCAGAGAGACCTAATCAGTTAGAAACATTACAGATCTCTATGAATTAAGAAAGAATGGCTTTTCATTTTAAAATGAATTCTACAATGGAATTAATAAATATATGCCTCAAGTATATTTATAAACGTGATGGATTCTCTCATATAAGTATATAATTGTTATACATGACATGCCCATCAGTGTATCATAAGAATACTTTGTATAAACTGAAAATTGCCAGCTATTTTGAAACTATGTCAATTTAGTTATTTTCATACTATAAATGCTTACTTAGGTTCATAATCTTTAAAACCTACTGATTAAAGATTAAAAGTACTTTATTGAACATATATCTCTTATCATTCAATTTTATTAATCAGCCCAGAACTAGATAATCCACAACCACTCCCTCATCCTAGCACATTACCACAATGACTGACATCCCTGGTTTAAAAATAAAACCTTGTTTCAAATATAGCTTCCTGAGTTCTGGATAATGAATATAGTTTCATAAAAGTTGACATCATTTCTTCTGATTTCACCATAATTAAACACATCCAACATTCCTACTGGATATGTGATCACATCACTCAAGGCTCTTGGAACCTGGTGGGCGTTTTAAGGAGGAAGTGGAGGAGAAGCTCACTGAGACCTGCATGGACAGGGTTAAATCCGAAAGATATCCAGTCTTACAATTTTAGCAGTCACTTTGTTTATGTGCATTAAATATGCCATCAGAAGTTGATTTTTACAGTTCATTCACCAGTTAGTATATATATTTTGTAGATTTGGTGAGGAGAATATTAATATACACATATCTAGAACTAGTAAATGCATCATGATTGGGAGCCCAGCAGCACTCTGATACAGTGTTCATCTTAGAGGTCAGTTCTAACGCACGCTGTTTCAAATAGACCCAATTTCTCTGCTGATAGATATTCAAAATGCAGTAGAATGTGGTCATACACATCCAGAAATACCATCTTCATAGGGTGGGGGTGGAGAAATCCAAACATCTTTTAGCAATGCATTATTGGATATCAGATACAAACGTGCTTGTCGACAAACCTGAAGCAAATGAAATATTTATTTGCGCCCATCCATTCTACAGAAAAGAAATTGCTTTACCAAGATATCTTTCCTCCCCCACCATCGAAAGCTTACCCCCTCTCAAAAAAAAAAAAAAAGGCAAAAAACAAACTCATCACACTTCACTACGCAACTGATGGAGTATTAAACACTGTCTTCCAAGCTGTGGGAGTTAAAAAAAGAATTCGCCTTCCTGCCACACTTCCCCGGTGCTGCAACGGACATAGCATCTCCTCCTCCTATCGACCTAGTATGATGCTCGCTTCCCAAGCACTGCAGTCCCCTCGCTGAGGACTGCCCTGGCCACACGCACATGCAGCGGGAAGTCCCCCGATGGGGACAGTCACATACCTTTGCTCTCCATCTCGGTCCCTTTCGAGTGCTGTGAAGTTCAGTGGAAGTTGGCCGGAAGATGTGGGCCCGCTTCAGATTCCGAAATCTGGGAAACCAATGTGATGATTTCGCCCGTACTTCCTTCCTTCCCCTCAGGCTTCCTGAAAGATGGGATTTCTTAAACCCTGAAGCTGCAATCAGCCACCAAAGGACACTTAGCAGCAGAAGCAGATTGCCTGTACAGGGGATAGATAGGTTGCAATGCGCATCTGGTTTAGAAATGCATGCCCGGTGCCCGCTCAGATTTTTATTATTTTTTTTTTTTTACCTGAATCTGGAAGCTGCAAGCAGGAGCTGTCCTCCGAGCGTGGTGCTGCAGGTGTAGTGACAGATCATCCCACTTTGCTCTCTGGATGTACAGATTTGCATGGGCGCTGGCACGCATGCGCAGGGCGTCCCTCCTTCCCTTTTCACCGCCCCTCGCTACCCCGCCCCCCTTCGCATCGCTCCCCTGCACGGTCCTCAGTGATCCCAGCTGAAGAGCTGTAGCATTCGGTCACAGGGAAGCGCTGCTAAAAATAAACGCCGGACCGGATTTTCCTCTGCAAACTAGAAAATGAATTTGGACTGGGTCTGTGCGTCAGTCCCATTAGATTTTCCAGGAGGCCTAAGAGATTAGTGCCTCCCACCTAGGTATGGTTTTGTTCAGAAGGCAGAGAGAGGAGGGGAGCGACGACGAGGGTTTACGAATCATATTTAATGGTCACAATCCGGGGTTCTTTAAATAGTTGCTGCAGTAACTTTCCAGGTGTCTGCTTCCCCACCGCCCGCCCCCAGCACCCTTCCCTTCTGACTTCATATTTCTCTTTACATGTCTGTATTTATGTTATTTTGCTTCTGGAGTAGGTGGCAGTAGTCCTGGAATTTCCAAAAGGTTAACAATTTGCCGCTTCTGTGCACCTAACTCAGCGTTTTCCTGCATCCCAGAAATCCCTTTGCCCTCTCACCTCAGAACTGTTCCTGAGCAGGCTCCAAGTCTTCTAAAGTTCTCCAGACAATGCTACTGAGGACATTTTGAGGTGCTCTTTGCAATCCTCTACCAAGAAAAAGAGTCCCCAAAGCTGGGGAAACCTTATTGCTAATCAGTACTTTAAACCATAATACATATTTTTTAAAATTAGAAAAGGTATAAGTTTACAGAAAAGATATGCAAAAAATACGACGTTCTCATACACCCCCCGATTGTTGACACTGCATTAATATGGTATTTTTGTTACAATTAATGAATGAGTATTAAAATATTGCTATAGTCCATAGCTTACATTAAGTGTATTTTCCCCTTGTACCGCTCTATTATTACCACCATGTAACAGTATTGTACATTTGTTATACTTCATGAAAGAGCATTCATATGTTTGTACCCTTAACCACAGTCCGTCTTCCACCACAGGGTCTACTATGTTATACAGTCCCGTGCTTTGTACAATCCATCCAAAATATACACTCAATGGCTCTCAGTCTAATCACAAAGTTGTACTGTCATCACCAATTTTAGAAAGTTTTCTCTACTCAAAAATGAAAAATTCCATATCCCCTTGTATCCCCACCCATGATTACTCTTATGAAGGTGGAGAGGAGAGCAAGTAGGCACAAAGCCAAAATTCCATGGAAATAGTAATTTCATATCAACATGTTTTAAAATATCACACTATATTTGTTTAATCTCCAAAATGACTAATAAGAAATAACTGTGGTATGTTCACTACCCTCGTTTTTTTCAATCGTCCAAATTCTCCAAACAGGTATAAAAACAAACCAGGAACTTCTGTTATCTAAAAGACTATGGAAAGAGATGTGTAGATTTATCACACACTCCAGATTACACAAATATTCCAATGCACTAGACTTCCCTGCCATTTTTCAAAGTATTTAAATACAATAAAATGCACTCCCAATGAGAATCCCGAGACTGACTATAATTTAATCTTTTTCTGGTGATTCAGAAAGCTTCCTGGGATTTTCCAACACCTTATAATTACAAATATAATCATGATGGTTCCACCAGACATGGACATTTATTAGTGGAGGGCCCCTGTGGACGAACTGCTGTGGTTCAGCGAAGCCTGCATCTATTCAGCACCCAGTAATTAAAACACTCACGTGTGGAGGCCACAGCCCAGGTTCTACTAACCCTTAGGCTCTCCAATTGCATGCCCAAGTAAATATTTGGAAGAATCACCAAACTTATGATTTCTTTTAAAGGTGGAATAGGCTAAAGGTGGGAATGGAGTTGCTCCTTAAGAATAATGGCCTACTTCATTGAAATAAGTTTTGCTTCTAATATTGCATCCTGTTACACATATAAAACAAAAGTTTTAAGATAGGAGATTCCTTTAGAGTTCACCTATACCAACTCTTAATATTAATTATGTTAGAGATGGGGAAACCAAAGGCAGGGAGGTTACTTGACTTGATAAGCATCACGTGGAGGAACAGAACCAGGCCCAGAATCCCAGGGTCCTGCCTCACAGGCAGGGGCACGCCCTCTGGCACTCCACGATGATTTCTTTATATAACTGCCTCCCATGATCAGTGGTGAAGGAGCACAGACAGAGCCTCCATGCTCATAATTTTCATTATTTTTTATATAATTTGTAAACCTCAGATGCTTTATTATTTAGAAAATAAATCAAATTTAATGTACAATATGTGACCCAACATTCAAGGCCTTTCCATGATCTGGATTCAACCTACCTTTCAAGTCTTCTCCAAGCTTGACTCCTGGCCAATAATTGCCATTATCATAAACAAATGACAAGCTTTTTCTTTTTCATACCTTTATTAACACAGGTGGGAATGAACCCCTCAGGTTAAGGAGTCTGATGTGTGGGACTCTAAGTTGCTACTACATATTTGCTAACCCAATTTCGAAGCCAGTAATGGAGATCTGAGGGGAGATGCAGATGTGTGAGATCAGGTAAGAGTCCCAGGTTAGACAAGGATGAGGTGGAGTGCCTGCCCAGGAGATAATGGGGAACCAAAGCCAGGTTCCAGGCTAGGGGAAGTGAGCCAGCTAGGGGTGCCAGGTGGGGGCAGGTGAGGTGCAGGTGGGTGTGAGGCTGGCTCTTAGGCATTATCCCCTCTGCTTCCCACAGAGTCGGGTAAAGTCAGCACTGTGCTATTACTGCCCCATGTTCAGACAGGTAATTGAGCCCAGCAACTTTAGTGAGGCACACACACACACACTCACGTATACACCACATGTCAGGGAGTGGATGTTGCTCAAACGGTTAAGCGCCTGCTTCCCACATGGGAGGTCCCAGGTTCAATCCTCAGTCCCAGTACCTCAAAAAAACAACAGTAAAAAAAGGTTATTGTTCTTGTCTAGGTTTTTCCACCGGATATGAACTTCCAATGTGTGAGAGCAAGTAGAAGGAGGCAGAGAATGCACAGCATAGGTCTGGGGCCAGAATCCCCACCACAGAGGGACTTGAAGACATTAAAGCTCTTTTTCTCACCTCTGTTTTCTGCTATAAATTTTGGGAGAGAGACATTATAGCATGATGAAAAGAAAGGAGGTTTTGGAACCCTGTAGACATGGTTCAAACACAGCTCACTCATGATTACTCATTGTATCACCTTAGACAACTTAATTTATCTCTGTGGTTACTACTTTCTTCATTCAGGAAAGGAAATAATATCCTCAAGTCAGGGTGGTTGTAAGGACTGACCATAAAACATACAAAGTGTATAAGACATACTGGCCCTTCAAAAAAAGTATTTATTTTTAGGGTCTTGAATCCATCTGGGCTAAGGAGCAGAGACTTCAACCTTTCCACCCCTCCCCCCATTCAACAAAAATAAAGGTCTAATTTCCCCAAAGTGGGAGATGATTTAAGGAAAGAACTGTTTCATGTTGACAAGAAATCACTGAACCTGATATTTTCTTTTTTTATATTTCATTGAATTTTTTATTATTAGAGAAGTTGTGGGTTTTCAGATCAATCATGCATAAAATACAGGATTTCCATATGCCACCCTATTATTAACACCTTGCATTAGTGTGGAACATTTGTTAATTGATAGAAGCACATGTCTGTAATTGTACTATTAACTACAGCCCATTGTTTAACTTAGGGTTCACTGTTTCTGTAGTGCAGTTCCATGGATTATTTTTAAACTTTTTATTCTTTTCACATATATACAACATAATATTTTCCCTTTTAACCACAATCAGATATATATTTTAGTGCTGTTAATTGTGTACACAATGTTGTGCTACAATCACCACCATCCGTTAACAAAAAATTCCCATCATTCCGAGTAGGAACCCTGTATATAAACTATATTCTACATTCTGACTCTATGAGTTTGTTTATTCTAATTATTTCATATCAGTGAGATCATAAAATATTTGTTCTTTTGTGTTTGGCTTATTTTACTCAATACCATGTCTTCAAGGTTCATCCATGTTGTTGCATGTATCAGAACTTCATTCTTTTTTATGGCTGACTGATGTTCCAATGTATGTACATATCATATCTTGTTTATCCACTCATCGGTTGAAAGACACTTGGGTTGTTTCAGTCTGTTAACCATTGTGAATAATGCCACTATGAACATCAGCAAATATCTACTCAATTCCCACTTTCAGTTACTTTGGGTATATAACTAGTTGTAGATTGTTGGATCATATGGTAACTCTCTACTTAATTTGCTAAGGAACCACCAAACTATCATTCACAGTGGCCATTTTACATTGCCTCCAGCAAAGAATAAGTGTTTCTAATTCTCTTCATCTTCTCCAACACTTGTCATTTTCCATTTTTCTTAATAGCAACCTTTCTAATTGGTGTAAAATGGTTATCTCATTGTGGTTTTGATACCCCATTCCCTGATGGCTAAAGATGTTGAGCATTTCTTCATGTGCTTTTTAACCATTTGGACCTCTTCTTTGGAATAATGTCTGTTCACATCTTTTGACCTTTTTTAATTGGTTTATTTGTCTTTCTGTTGTTGAGTTGCAGGATTTCTTTATAAATTTATCAAGAGTTGTGGTTTCCCAATACTTTTTCCCATTCTGTAGTTTGTCTTTTTACTTTCATGATAAAGTCCTTTGATGCACAAAAGTTTTTACTTTTGATGAGGTCTGATTTATCCATTTTTTCTTTTATTGCTCATGCTTTGGGTGTAATGTCTATGAAACCATTGCCTACTAGCAGATCCTGAAGACGCTTTGACAGTTCTGGCTTCTATATATAGGTCTTTGATCTATTTTGAGTTGATTGTTGTATAAGATATGAGGTATGAGTCCTCCTTCATTTTTTCGTAAATGGAGATCTAGTTTTCCCAGCACCATTTGTTGAAGAAACTATTCTTTCACAATTAAGTGGTCTTTGCCCCCTTATCAAAAAATCAATTGGCCCATAAATGTGAGAGTTGAAAGATCAATGTCTTTCCTTGTGCCTGTACCAAGTTATTTTTACCACAGTAGTTTTGTAATAAGTTTTAAAATTGGGAAGTATGACTCCTCCAACTTCATACTTCTTTTTTCAAGATGGCTTTGGCTATTGAGGGCCCCTTACCCATCCATATACATTTGATGATTGACTTCTCCATTTCCACAAAGAAAGCTGCTGGAATTTTGATTGGGATTGCATTGAATCTATATATAGCTTTGAGTAGGATTGCTATCTTAATGATATTTACTCTTCCATTCCATGAACATGGAATGTCCTTGCATTTATTAGGTCTTCTTTGATTTCTTTTAGCAATGTTTTATAGTTTTCTGTGTACAAGTCCTTTACAACCTTGGTTAGATTTATTCCTTGATATTCTTTTTGTTGCTATTGTAAAAGAATTTTCTCCTTAATTTCTTTTTCAAATTGTTCTTTGCTTATTTATTCAAACACCACCAATTTTTGGGTGTTGATCTTGTACCCTGTCACTGCTGAATTCATTTATTAGCTCTAGAAGATTGGTTGTGAATTTTTTTAAGGATTTTCTGTATATAGGATCATGTCATCTGCAAATGTCTTCTATTTATTTTTCTCAACTAATTGTTCTGGCAAGAACTTCTAGTACAATGTTGAATAACAGTGGCAAAAGGGGGCATCCTTGCCTTGTTCCTGGTCATAGAGAGAAAGCATTCAGTCTTTCACCATTAAGTATGATGTTAGCTGTGGGTTTTTTATAGATGCCCTTTATCATGTTGAGGAATTTTCCTTCTATTCTTAGTGTTCTAAGTGTTTTTATGAAAAAAGAATGCTGGATTTCATCAAATGCCTCTTTTTGCATCAATTCAGATGATCATTGGGGGTTTTTTCCCCCTTCATTCTGTTAATGTGGTTTATTACATGAATTGATTTTCTTACATTGAACTACCCATGCATATCAGTGACAAATCCCACTTGATCATGGTGTAGAATTCTTTTAATATGCTGTTGAATTAGGTTTGCTAGTATTTTGTTGAGGATTTTTGAATTTATATTTACAGGCAATATTCATCTGTACCTTTTTTCTGTAGTATCTTTATCTGGCCTTTCTGTATGGATGATGTTGGCTTCAAAGAATTAGAGAATATTCCCTCCTCTTCAATTTTTTGAAGAGTTTGAGCAGAATTGAAGTTATGTCTTCTTAGAATGTTTGGTAAAATTCCCCTGTGAAGCCATCTCATCCTGGGCTTTTCTTTGTTGGGAGGTTTTCAATTGCTAATTCAGTCTCTATAATAGTAAATGGTTTGTTAAGATTGTCTATTTCTTCTTGAGTCAGTGTATATAATTTATGTGTTTCTAAGAATTTGTCCATTTCATCTATTTATCTAATTTATTGACATACAGTTATTCTTAGTATCCTCTTTTTCAGCAGGTTGGTAGTAATACCTCCTCTTTATTTCCAATTATTGTTATTTGTATTCTCTCTCTTTATTTTCTTTGTCAGTCTAGGTAAAGATTTATTAATTTTACTGATCTTTTCAAAGAAAAAACTTTGGTTTCATTGATTCTATTGGGTTTTTTATTTTTTGTTCCTCTACTTCATTTATAGCCACTCTAGTTTTTATTATTTCCTTAATTATGCTCACCTTGGGTACAATTTGTTCTTATTTTTCTAGTTCTTCCAGTTTTGAGGTTAAGTCTCTGATTTGGGGTCTTTCTTCTTTTTCAATATAAGCATGTAGAGCTACAAATTTGCCTCTCATCATTGTCTTTGCTGCACCCCATAAGTTTGAGTATATTTTTAACTTTATTTGCCTCAAGGTATTTCCTAATTTCTATTTTTTATTTCCCCTTTAACTCATTAATTGTCTAAGGGTATGTCATTTAATTTCCAAATATTTGTAATTTTCCATTCCCCCCTCTTTTGTTGATTTCTAGCTTCATTATATTGTGGTCAGATAAGATACATTGTATGAATTCAATATTTTTTTAATTTGTTGAGAACTTGTTTTGTGACCTAACATATATTCAATCCTAGAGAATGACCCATATGTACTTGAGAAGAATATGTATTCATTGTTGTATGGAGTGGTTTATAAAAGTCTGTTAAGTCTGGTTGTTTTGTATCATTCAAGTTTTCATTTCTTATTGAGCTTCTGACTAGGTAGTCTATCTATTATTGAAAGAAATGTGTTAAAAGTCTCCTGCTATTAATGCAGAACTGTCAGTTTCTACCTTCAAATCTGTCAGTATTTGCTAGATATTTTTTAGAGCTCTGCTATTAGGTGCATCCATATTTATAATTGTTACATATTCTTGTTGAATTGACCCCTTTACCAGTATATAATGACCATCTTTGTCCCTTGCAACAGTTTTGAATTAAAGTCTATTTTATCTGATATTATAATAGCCATCCCAGCTCTCTTTTGGTTACTACTTGCATGGTATATTGATTTTACATCCTTTCACTTTCAACTTACTTCCATCTTTGAATTTAAAGTGAATCTCTTGCAGACAGCATACAGTTAGGTTATCCATTTTTATCCATTCTGCCAATCTCTACCTGTTGACTTGAGAATTTAATCCATTTATATTTAAAGTCACTACTCATGATGTAGGACAGTCTTCTGACATTTCTGTTTTATATCTTTTATTCCCTCAATTCTTCCATTAGTGCCTACTTTAATTTTTTTAAAGATTTATTATTTATTTATTTCTCTCCCCTTTCCCTCCCCCCCATCATCCACTCTCTGTGTCCATTTGCTGTGTATTCTTCTGCACCTGCTTGCACTATCCAGTGGCACTGGGAAACTGTCTTTTTTGTTGTTGTTGTGTCATCTTGCTGCATCAGCTCTCCGTGTGTGTGGCATCACTCCTGGGCAGGCTGCAATTTTTCCACATGGGGTGGCTCTCCTTGCGGGGCACACTCCTTGTGCTTGGGGTTCCCCTACACAGGGACAGCCCTGCATGGCATGGCACTCCTTGTGCGCCTCAGCACTGCACATGGACCAGCTTTCCACAGGGTCAGGAGGTCCTGGGGATCAAACCCTGGACCTTCCATAAGGTAGACAGATGCTCTATCAATTGAGTCACAACTGCTTTCCTAATGCCTACTTTTATATGTATTTGATTGTATGTGCTGTATAATATTGTATGCCTTCAATTCGCTATCTGCATATCTTTTTCATTGATTTTCCTTGTGGTCACCAATGGAATTAAAATTTAGCATCCTAAATATATAACAATCATATTTGATTTAATATTAATTTGACTTCAACACTGTACATACATACTTTTCTTATACCCTCCCATTCCCCCACCTTTCTTTTTACTTATATCTTTGTACATTGTATGTCCAAAACCATAGTTTTCTTTTTCATTATTTTTAAGGAAACTTGACAAAACCATAGGTATTTTATTACTTTTTTTGCATTTGCATTTTAGCACTGTGGGAAGTAAGAAGTGGGTTATATACCAAACAATAAAAGACAAGAATACTGGCATTTCTAATTACCCATATGGTTACCTTTACTAGGCCTTGTTACTTCTTTATGCTGCTTTGCACCACTGTCTAGTGTCCTTTAGAATTGCTTGTAGGACAATGCTAGGGATGATGAACTCTGTCAGATTTTGGTTACATGGGCATACTTTAATCTCTTCCTCATTTTTGAAGAAAAGTTGCTAGATAGTTGATTTCCTTCAGCACTTTAAGTATTTCAACCCCTTCTTGTCTCCTTGTCAACTGCCTTCTTGTCTCCATGGTTTCTGATGAGAAATCAGCACTTCATCTAATTAGTACTTCCTTGTACATAATACATTGCTTTTCTACTGCAGTTTTCAGATGTCTCCCTTTGTTTTTTGCATTCAATAGTGTGATCAGTATATGATGGGACTGTATTTTTCTTCATATTTACCCTATTTAGTGTTCTCTAGGCTTCTTGGATGAGCATATTCACCTCTTTTGCTCAGTTAGGGAAATTCTCTCTCATTATTTCTCCAACTATTCCTTCTTCTTTCTCTTTCTCCTTCTTCTGGGACTCCCATAATATGTATATTGGTATGCCTGATTGTGTCCCAGAGGTGTCTTAGGCTATTTTTGCTTTTTATGATCTTTTTTCTTTCCCTTCCTCAGCCCAACCCACTTCAATTGTCTTGTCTTCTAGCTTGCTGATTCTTTCTTCTACCAGCTCCTATCTGCTCTTGAAATCCTCCTGGAAATTTTTCATTTCAGGTATTGTTTCTTCAACTCCAGTAATTCTGTGTGATTTCTTTTTAAAATTTCTATCTCTTTGGGAAGCGACTGTCGCTCAATCAATTGGGAGCCCATCTACCATATGGGAGGCCCTGGGATTCAAACCCAGGGTTTGAATCCTACACACACAAAAAGGGAGACAATCAAAAAACATAGAAAACACACAGTAAATGAACACAGAGAGCAGACAACAAGCAAGATGCAAAGGGGGAGGGGAAATTTTAAAAAATAAATAAATAAACACAGACACAGAAGAATGCACAGTGAATGGACATAGAGAGTAAACAGCATGCAAAAAAAGCCACAAAAGGGGGGGGGGTTCCTATCTCTTTACTAAGATTTATATATTGCTCACTTATTGTTTCCCTGATATCCTTTAGTTCTTTCTTTGCTTTTTCTTTCATCTCCTTGAGGATTTTTTTTAAGATCATTTTTTAAGTCTTTGTTTGGTATGCCCACATTCTGGTCTTCTTCCTTGGTGTTTTTTGGATTTTTATCCTCTGCCTCTTTATTTTCTGTTTCTCTGTTTGTCTTTTACTCTTGTTGCACACTATATATTTTAATATTTTGAAATGTTAACACTAGGACTTATTCCCTGAGATAGCTATTTCTTGATTTTATGACCATCAAGTGATGACACTTCAGTCCTCCTATTAAGAAGATCTACCCGAGGTGAATGCAGTGATTAGGGTCCTCCCTGCCTTTTCTGGGCCTGTGTCTTCTCCCCCCATTATTTTGCAGGAGGCAGACCTCCTCTCCAGAGTGTTTAAAGAAAGCAAGCTTTTGCCCCCGTCTGTCCACCTCTAAAATTTCTTATACTCCTCTTGCTGTCTCAAGCTTCTTTTGCTTGGTGGGCACGCAAGAAACAAACAGAGCCTGGGACCCATGAAGGGGATACAGACTGGCTCCAAAGTGTCCTAGGCAGGGAATCAGGAAGGGTGCCAGGAGCTTATTCCACTGCTTCCCAAAGCTGAGCTTTCTTGACCCACCCAGCAAATGTAGTCCTTCAACTAACTTCCCCCTCAGCCCTGAGGTAGTACAATGTCTTTAAGTTTCCTTTACAACCACCTTTATACAGGGTAGATTAGAACAATGGCCACTTTCAGACCTGGACCCTCAGTGATCCAAGTCACTAATTGAAATCCATGATTCATGATCTACCATGCCCAGCCTGGTCTTGGGGAAGAGGATTTTTACATCCCTTTCTGTCACCAGCAAGCTAGCTAATGGCCATACTCCATAGCAGCCTGCCACAAGACTGGTAGATTGGCACCAGTAAGTGCCACACACAGAGAGAAAATTACTGATCTTTACCATAATTCATCAACCCTTTCCTCTTCCCTGGGTACTTTAGAGCGTTCCACTGGCCTCTGGAGTTTCAAAATAGTTGTTTCAGACAGTTTCTGTTTGTTGGTTGTTCTAGTGGAAGAACTGAATTCTAGGGCTTCCTACTCTGCCATCTTCCCACAGTCCTCTCCTCTCGGCCTAGTTTTGATAACCGAAAGGAAAAATGTAAACAAGCCAGTAGTTTGACAGTTAGCTATTTCAAACTGTCAATAATTAGGTGTAAATAGGTTCCTTGCATTTGGGTGACTTTATATCCTGGTTTGCTCAGGATATTTCCCTTTAATTCTCATTGTCACCACATAATTTTCAAAAGTGCCACCTTTCACTCTCAAAAACTTCATAGTTTGAACAATAGATTTTATGGTCATGCTATTTATCCGACAAAATTTAATGAGCATAGCACCATAAATGCTGAGACTCCAGCCTATTTCTGGTTGACCTATGCAATTGGTTGACTGCATGTACATATTCAGATTCTTCTAGGTTTAGTTCCTCTAGAATGGACAGAAACAATATAACTGGAATTAATTATGAGCAATACATTACATTACAAATAACAACTTAAAGAGCCTTCCTAATATGTCATATCAATTAACAGCTCACACCCTTTTTCCATATACTCACCAAGCTCATCCAGAAGTGCTGAATATAATTTGAATGGATTTTGTGACCTTTTCTTTGTATCCAATTTTCTTACTATTCAACTTTTATAACTGAATGATCTATTATAAAAAATAATAATTGATCATTTGGAACTCTTTAGTGCTGATACTGAGGTCAGTTCACCTCTACAAATGAGTACTCACCAAAACTAAGTAGTTTAAGATAGGACACATGGTCAATTCATAGACTCCAATGACGATGTCAGTTCCAAACTGTCACCAGAATGTATGCTCCACAAGGATAAGGACCATGTCAATCTGATACATCTTGTTCACTTGTATCAATGCTCATCTTGTATTTGTAGCATCTTGAGAAGTGTGATACTTAGAAGGGGTTATGTAAGACCTGATGAGTCAAAGTATGAGTTTAATGGGATAAAGCTACAAACATGGCCACAAAGCCAGTTCACCTAGCAGCTAAGAGTTGACCAGTAATCCTGATGGTATAAACTGGTCATAAGTATCCTGAAAGAGATAGAAAGAACAGGAAGTCTGGTAACAAATATGATTGGTGTTTACTGCTAGGCAGAGACCATAAATAATCAGGCCCAGGTTTGGGTATCTTTGAACTTGAGTTCAGGTATTCCTCTTAGGTTAAGAGGTGGGTCATGCCTTCACAAAGAGCCTAGAAAGCTGAAAGAAATTAGCTATAGAAGATAAAATAATCGGGTGGATAAAAACTTCAAAAGACAAAAAGATGATGTGACAAAACCACTTGCTAGTGGCGATGCTGTAGAGATTAGATAGTGTCATTCAGAGAGAAAACATACCTTGATTATCTACTATTGCATGGTGTTCATTCTCTTCCTTGGGTAACAAAGAAAGAGTAGTCTTTCTAAGAAGAAAATGGCAAGTGACACTGTTTCAAAAGAAATTATTCAGGTTGCAAGTAGGGGATGGAGGTAAAGGAACATCCTATCAAAAATGGGAAAGGGGCAGAAGTGGATGCAGGGCATCTGGATATATTTTTCCTAGGAGTTACCTGACCACATGTTTTAACAGTGATTTTTCTAGCAGCTCTAGAGTCTAAAGAGACTTGCAGAGGGAGTGGATGTGGCTCAAGCGGTTAAGCACCTGCTTCCCACATGGAAGGTCACAAGTTTGGTTTCTGGTACCTCCTGAAAAAAAAACAGCAAACAAACGAGAAAACCAACTCAGGGGAGCCAATGTGGTTCAGTGATTGAGTACCAGCTTCCCACATATGAGGTACTTGGTTCAATCCTTGGCCCTGGTATTTCAAAAGAGAAAAAAGAGACTTGCAGAGTAGTGTGGCAGAGCAGTGATGCATGGGTGAGGCATCTGGAGACCAACTGACAAACACTTGACATTTCTTCTTAAGGACTTTGTCCACTTAACAGTATTGGAGATTTATACATAAGCTATCAACTGACAATTTCAAGGCCCATCTGTTGCAATGGCATAATGCTCACTTAAAATGTGGTGTGCAAACTCATTAATGTTTAGATCCCAAGTAGACACACTGAAATTATCAGTTCAACCATGACATTGGGAAATAACACTTTTCAGCTGGTTTCCCTATTCACTCTGGGGATAAGAAAGAACATGGCCATTCAAAACTAACGCCTTGAGTCTGACTGTGATCATTATGAAGACTAAATGAATGTTTTTTGAGATCTGGTGCTAAGATTAGACCAAAGGTACCTCAAGTTTCAGTCCAAAAATGCATTGTAAAAATGCTGCCTCAAAGGAATGTAAACATTTTCAAATTATTGCTATTTCTCATGCTATATTCCCCACCCCCACTTTCAAATACATGGATGCTTGATATTTTTTTAATAAAAGAAGGACACGAATATCTTAACAAACTTATTTGTTAACAAACATAACCAAAGCTTGACATTCATTCATTCAACAAATATTCATTGAGAACTTATTATGTGACAGGTACTAGTCATAGTGTCAAGGTATATCAGCTGCCTATGACTTCATAGAGTTTACATTGTAGTTTTACAACTAAAAATATTTCATAAATCTTGTATTCCAAATTCTTATTAGACAGAAGTTAAAAAGGAGTGACTACACAGGAGGAAAAAACAAAAAAACAACTTTTTCCAAGTCACGTGACAAGTAACAAAAAAACCAGAAGTCTGCTGATGCTCCATCTTATTACTGCCTCCTCTGTTGTTGTATTCACATTTGTGTGCTTTCTTTGGTTGGAAGACTTTTCCTATTTGTATTACACTGTAAATTATTATTTCAGAACTCAATTCATTTCACTCGGTAAACACAGGCACAAGTCCCTATTGAAGGGTTAGGGAATGGTAACTGTACTAAATGTATTGACAGCAATAAACAACCTCCATAATGCATTCTACATGATGCCTGCTTGATATGGCACAAGTGTGTTATTTATGGGATGGATAATAGTAAAGCTTTCTTTCATTACTAGCACTCTTACACCGTGAAAATATTTCTAGTTTATATTCATACTCAAATCCCAATTCACATAGTGGTTGTGGCTACCCAGGCAAAGTGAAGCAATTAGCCATATTACTGGTACTTTTAAGAAAGGAGGAAAAGATTAGTGAGTAATTTCAACCAATTGAAATTAAACAACAGAAAGAGAATACAATAGTATAATGGATCCCACAGGTGTATAATCCTAAGGGCATTAATAGCAGAGGTTTGGGGTTCATGATTCAATTGTTAATATTACTGACACTCCACAATTTATAAAAAAGGGCAATTGGATTTTGTATTTGCTATCTTTTTTTTTTTAAACTGTTTTCCAGAGCTTCTTAAATTGTCTTTCTTTTCTGAGTCATTTTACCCCAGTGAGATAACTCTACTGGACTAGCTGCTGAGGAAGCAAAGACAAGGTTTGTTGGTAGAGGTGAAACCAAGACTCCTGCTCTGCACAAAGACCTCTCTTCCTATATCAATCTCCAAGTCTAGAGGTTGGAAGACTATAATGCTACACTCCAAAGTCTGTCTCAGTTTAAAATATCTATGCTTTTCATTTAATTTTACATGGATGCCTACACATTATGAGTGGAAAACCTTTCATTTGGCTTATCCAATCACTTCCAAATTCATCCAATAAAAGTTTTTCTTCCCTCTGAAGAATATAAATCTATTAATATTTAAATGCAACAGAAGAAAATTGGGAATGATTGAGACTTAATCCTGGTTTCTTCCTCTACAAAAGAAGAGACTTGGACAAAATCATCTGTAAGGCTCCCTCCAGCCCAAACACTGAAAGTTTCTGTATGTGCCCCCATAGCATCACCCCTCACTGGGAAGTGTGCTGGCCCTTGGTTACCACACAGGAATGGCTTATCCCTTTGGGCATCAGTGGCAGTCTTGGCAGGGCCACTAGAACTCCTACTCCAACCCCTTCACTTTATATTTGAGAAACCTGAGGCAAAGAGAGGAAAAGAATCTTGGATCTCCTAACCAATACCCTATACTACTCTTCACCACTTGGCCATTCCCTATGCTTTATGAAGTCCAAGATACATGAATCCAAAATAGAAAATACACTGAAGTGAAGAAAGAATAGTTTACTAGGCCCCATTGATGCTAATCCACTACTGAATGAGGAGATACAAACTCCATCAAAATTGTGTCCTTCTACCTGCCTCCCTACCTCTTTCTCCTGTATATCTTTTCACCTATTTATTTTCCACCGCCTACAACATACCAACAACCCAAATGACAGAGGATGCAAGGCTGTAATATAGAAGGGAGGACAAATTCAATCTTACAGAGTTACAGGATTGGATAGGACCTTTGAGTTCACTCTTGCTTGCCTTAGGAAACTTACTCAACTTTCAAAACTCAGTCAAAAATATTCTCTGAAAAGCCTTCTCTGAATCTTCATGGGATTCTCAGTACTTTTCATTCATGTTTATTTATTTATATGCCTTCTCTCTAAAAGGGTGGGGTATTCCTACCACATAGCACAGTGTCCAGCACATAGTAGGCATATAAGCTGCCTAGGGCTACCGTGGTAAAGTACCACAAACATGATAGTTTAAAACAACAGAAATTCATTCTCTCATAGTTCTGGAGGCTAGAAGTCCAAAATCAAGGTGTCAATAGGGCCATGCTCTCTCCGAAGGCTCTGTGGAAGGAAATCTTCTTTGTCTCTTCCTAGCTTCTGATGGTGGATGGCAATCCTTGATGCTTCATGACTTGTAGCTGCATAACTCCAGTCTCTGTTCCATCTTCACATGGTCTTCTCCGCTGTGTTATCTGTGCCTGTGTCTCTTCTCTTTATCTCATAAGAACAATGGTCATATTGGATTAAGGTCCACCTTAGTCCAGTATAACATCATCTTAACTTGATTATATCTGCAAGAACCCTATGTCCAAATAGGGTCACATTCACAGGTACCTGGAGTCAGGACATCAACATATCTTTTGGGGGGACACAATTCAAACCACAACAATGGGTAGAGAGTAAATAAATATAGTCTGATTTCATTAATGAATCAGTCAGTGAGTGACTAAGTTCATGAAGAGATCCAGACTGTTTCTGAGTCTTTACCAGTTGATTCATTCAAGCATTATGCCCCAGGTGATTCATTCATGCACTACGCCCCAGGTACAAATAAAAGTGAGCTTTGTGGAGCAGTGCTTTTTCTACACAAGTGTTCTAGGTCTTTATGGTTGCCCTTCAACCTGCTTCACTCTTGCTTTTTTCTCCCAGAATCTCCAGGTTGGTGACCCAAAGTTTCCCAGTTTTGCTCTCTTAGACTTGGACTTTCTTTACTCTTTACCATCTTGTTCTTCTGGCCTTGGCATTCCCCACCTCTCCAGCACACACACTCAGATGTGCAGAATTATGCTTCAATATCATCATTAACAATCTGTGATTTGGACAAAGGAATGCATGAATGACTGGTATTCCACAGATTTCAGTTTTCTAGTTTCAATCCCTGAAAGTAGCTTAATGTTACTCTTTGATCCTTTTATCTACTTCCTCTAGCTTTGTCACGGTTTTATTTATTCTTTTAAGCAGGGAACTTAAAATGCCTCCATTCTTGGTTTTCTCCACGAACAGAGAGGGTTTTTTCCCCCTTAAGTGAGATGTTGGTTCCATGGCTAAATATAGCTACCATCTATCAAGAATCCACCCAGAATCCAAAGAGAAGCTCTACCTTTCTAGTAATGGATGTGGTGCTTTCTCAACTGAACATAAGTATATTCAAGAAGCACATTTAAAATAATGATGTATCCTTACAGGATACATTACTGTGCATTTGTGAACCTTATTTCCACATTGATGTGCATGCCAAATCATTTGCTATTATTATATTCAGCATTATTTGCTCAGGTTAACAGTGCCAAAAGACTAATGTCTTGTAAGTACAGAAAGCAGACACTGCGGGGCAGCACAGATGGAGATGGGAGAGTTGCCAACAGAAATGGTGACTTCTCTACACTTAGTTTCTTTTTTTATTATTATTTTATAGGGTGGAGATCATGCAACAGATATCACCAGGCCTTAACTGAAGGATCTTGGGAGTCTGAATGCAAACAAACTGGAAGAAATAAAACTAAGAAAGGGAATAGGTCATCCACATAATGAAAACTGAAAATCAGAATTCAGAAGAGAGATCAACACTGAGAAAATCAAATAAATTTATGAAATTAATTTAAACATCTTTCTTTGTGAATTAAATATCCAATAAGATTAAAGCATCTGCATTTTATCACTATAGTAAAACTGCCAAGAAAGGAGAATGATTTGTCCTTACATGGGATCAGAAAATTCATCAAAGGGACAGTGTATTGATTTAGGAAATCAAACTTCTTTCTAAAGCTGAGAGTAATGCCTAAAACCCAGTATAAGGCACTTAACTAGGCTCATTCATACTACGAATTCAACAAATTGATTTTATCAAAGCATCCTAATTTTTGTCTAACTTCATGCTGGGTGCTTTATATCTACTCTATTATTAAATTCCCATAAAAACAAAGATATCATTTGCCCAAAACACAGAGCAAGTGAGCTGTAGAGTCAAAATTTCAAGCAATAACCTACAGAATTTAAATGTTTGGCCTTTGTGCCATTCCGCAAGGACATCTATTTGGCAGGTGAGATATCTTCTTCCACTAATATTTGGATAAATATTAGCACAAGAGGGGAGGTGCATTATCTGACCTGTCCACAAGGAAGCAGGATAAAGGACAAAAGGGCCTGTTCAGAAGAGAAGAAGAGAAAGTCATCTCTGGCAGAAGTTTCAGCATTAAAACTTAGTGGAGAGAGGTTTCAACACTAAAAGTTAGAAAGGTTTCAGCATTAAAGGCTCAGTGGATTTGAATTGGGGCATATAGTCTGGTGTTGCTGGAGTGGAGAAAAGATGAGAAGAGAAATAGTTGATGTGGGTTGAGAGTTGATGTAGATTGAGGATGAGGCCTTTAAACCGAGGATTCTAATTAAAATATAGCCATTATGGTGACTAAGGGGTCGATTCAAAATTCTGTCCCAATAGCCTTGACCATTTTGGATTAATGTTAGTGTTGGATCACAGGAGTTGCCTAGTACGTAGTGTAACTTATTTACTTACCTCTACTGAAGTCCTTAGCATGCTCTCCCTTGGGCTTGGCATTAACTGTTTTTATGTTGACTTGTCCTATCAGTTCCTTCACTGCAGGGAGTGAATCTTGCACTAATGTTTTCCCCAGGGCAGCTCCTTTCAGGGTCCAACCCTGACTTTCCAAGTAGTTGAAACTGCAAAAAGAAATCCTGACCACATGGTAATTTTAGATCCTCATTCTTTAACTTCACCCACTCAGCAATTTGATCCTGGATTCTTTCTCTCTACTTGGCCACCATCTTTGCATCTGACTTTCATTTGCATCTGACCTCCCTAACTCAGCAGGATTCCAGAGCCAACTTCTGACCTCTCCTTCCTTCCAGCTGTGCATTTTTCTCTCTTCCTTAACTCTATGTGGTCAGAAATAACCTTCAGGGTAGCAGCACTTTCAGCTCCCCCAGCCTAATAAATGATAAGTAAAATTTATTAACCACTTATTCTATATACTGTGTACTTTGTGTTTATTATCTCTGTTGCCGACAACTCTTCAAGTCTGTGAATGATTATTACAATGGTTATTTGAATGATTATTACTAAAGTTAAGTAGACCAAATAAATAGAGTTAACAAAAGAGGTTGAACTTAACTTGGGGTTGGATTTGGTAACCATTGTTTGACTGAATAGTATACTACATTTTAACACATCTCTCCCTTTATAATTTCTAACTTTAACTTCTCTTTCCTTTTTGTTTTCTGTTTAGTTTTTAATATGTTACCACTACAATAAACATGAAAAATTCATTTTAATTTGAATGCTCATAAAACTGTGCCAACAAGTGAAAAATATCCTGAGTGTCTATGCTCAGGAGAACTAAAGTAGTATAAATACAGTGGAGTTATTGAACTCCATAGTATTGTTCTTAAGGGCATGCTATGATTGGGTTTAATTTATTAAAGCACCTTGGTAAATTTTCAAATAAACAGTTATAAAATTTTATATCATGGAAAGACATCATCATATCCATACTTCCTCATCTCTTGGCATGGTTACTCAATCTCAGTTAAGCCAGCAGATTTGGTTAATACTTATTTATATCCGAGAAATAGTGTGATATGTACTATCAGTGATTATTTGGGAAAAAGCTAGGTATTCCAAAATACTAGCTTTACCAACTTTTAACATCTTCAAATGTGCTTAACTTGTTGTGGTGAAATTTTCTCCTTAGCCTAAAAGACGCTTCAGCACTGCCCTTCGAGTCATGTCCCACCTTTCCCCATCCTGATCCTTCCAACCACAAGCCTCTTACTGTTTTCCCAAGTGCACCATGCTGTGCCATGCCTCTGTGCCCTCAGCCAAGATGCCAAATCTGTCTGTAAACACTTCATGGTCCTTTCTCTTCCTAGCTCACTCAAAATTAGGCACAAATGCCAGCTCCTCTGGCATTTGGCTCTGGTAAGCCATCTCATATCGTCCTGCTTGATTCCATGTTTCTCACTTTGGGCTCTCAAAGAAACTTGAGCATTCCTCTGTAATAACTTAAAATTCTAGGTAAGCTTTGGTCTTCCGCTTTACACTTTAAGCTCTTAAGGGAAAGCATCATACAGTTGTATGTACAGTAGCTAGTACAGTGCGCCACGCCTAGGAGTCAACAAATAAGAGTTGAAGGCGGGAAAGGGGGGAGGAATTTTCTTGACGGGGAAAATAAAGGCCCAGAGCAGGGAAGTGACTGGCCCAACATCACATAGCTGATAAGTGGCAGAGTCACTCCTGTATACTGAGATAGGGGCCTAACCACTAAACTACACTGCTTTGACTATAGCTAGTTTAGGGCTCTGTATATTTTTAAAAGACTGGAGTTAGATATATACACATACATATATGTAACATATATGTATATAGTTGATAAACTTCTTAAGAAATTAGAAACAGAAACACTTAAAAACCTAAAAGTGAATACATTGCTTTGATAAAACCTAGTTAAGTACACTAATTCCTAAATCACTGAGAATATTATAACAATTAAGTGAAGAACAAGAGAAAACTATTTTCAAAATTAGAATGGATACTTAAACTTAAACCATTAAGAAAGGTGATTCTGAGATCCAACAGAGAATAGTGAAAAAAAAGGGAGATTCCTTTTTTGTTTGTCTCATCCAAACCAATACATTATTTATCAAAATGAAGCCAATGACCCATTATGGTTACTGACTTTCTAGGACTATTTTACCGAAAACAAGGGAATTATTCATGGTAGTCATACCAAATTCTAAATAAAGTATGGCTGAAAAACCATTGTAGTAGATTTTCCTGAGCTTTCATTCATTAGGAATAACAATGACATTTATTATTTGAGAAGAGGACCATTTCCAGTTGTTTGGTGGAATCTTTCTATTACATATAAGAGGCTGGGTGAATTGGGTGATAGTTACTATAGACTGAGGGTTTAGGTTGTACATGGACACTTATTACATGCCTTCAAATCATACTTTCCAAGTTTAACAGTATTGCCTATCCAATTAAGTGAAGTTAAGCAGTTGTCAAGGCTACTCACAAGGATCTCTTCTCATACCACTTGCCTGTTGTACCCTTCAATGTATCCTAACAAGAACAGTCTGGGTGTCAAGACACAGCCTATGCTTAACCTGCCTCCAGCTCTTTGCTTACTCTGAAATGTCCCTTCCCATCCCATCTTTTATTTTTTCCAAAACTCCTCTCAGTTACCTACAAAACGATCCCAGATACCATACTTTAAAAAAGAAAACAGGGGAGTAGACATAGCTCAGTGATTTGAGTGCCTGCTTACCATGTAGGAGTTTCCTGGTACTGCCTTGAAAAAACAAAACAACAACAATAACAACTAAAAAGAAGCAAAACAAAGCCTTTCCTAGCTCCACCAAATCCTTTTTACTCTTTGAAGAGTGATTAGGTGAACTAATTGTCAAGAACTGTTTGTTGAATAAGTGGCCCCTTCTATTCTATTTATTTCTAGATGTCCTTAACCAGCCTCGTAAGTAAGTTTTTGGAAGGAGATGGTCCTATCATCTCTGTCTTCTTCAGCTTCCAGAATTCTGCAGCAAATGTGTCAAATTTACTATTAACAATTGTACCATTGTAGATGGCACAAATTATCTCTATTGTCTTCCTGCTTTAGCTAAAACTGCTAGGGATATTCCAAAGCAATGGAAGTTCACCCTAACCCTTTGGAAGGACATGTCTTTGAGAGGCTACAAGGCTGAAAACAGGAAGCATGCCGAATGCTACTCTGTAGCACCTCAGGCTGGCTCACCATTCTTGCTGACTCCCTGCTCTCTGAGTCACTCCCACATGAAAGGGAGCTCTTATACCAGCTTCTTAAAAATCCTCCACTTGGAAGCAAGAGCCTGTTCTCTCTGGAGGATAAAAGTGAAACTGCAACTCTGTGAAATGTGTCTGCAGCCAGGTGCAGGACTCTGCAGGAGCCAGCTCTTGGACAGACTCAAATCTCTCTCAATCAATAGTTACATTTAAACTTTCCTTTCCAAAGTGTCTGCATCTGAGCAGACCAAAGCTGTTCAGAAACCTAACCCATGCAACTTGGCCACACAATGTGCCTTTCAGGAGTCAGCCACTGACATCACTTCTCATTTTAGGCCAATAAAGCAAAAGCCCAGTTTGCTGTGGATGAAGATATGTGACTCAAATCAAAGATACCCAGCTTGAGCTCATGGAACAATTATTGTTAGCACAAGTTGGACCGCTATCCACCTAAGCTCTGGGTAGCTCTTCCCACTTCCACCCTGCCTTTCCCACATACCTTTGTGGGAGTTGATCTTCTATGAATCTACAGTTTCCCCTAATGTAACCAGTACAGTAACAATATCAAGGACTCACTCACTGCCTAAAATGCCACCTGACACAGAGTAGGCATATTGTAAAAATTTGTCAGATGAGTGATTGAATGGAAATTAAGAAATGATTAATCCAGTTTTTAACGGCTCTTGATCTCAGAGGAAAGGCACTCCACAAATTAGGAGCCAGGGCTATTAGCATTCATTGTCTTGGCTGTTGTTCAACCCCATTTGGGTATGATATTAATGTCTAAATACAGTCTGTACACTTAGAGGCCCAAAGGAGCTGTGGAGACTGCATTTATATCCCATGGAAGTGATTTCTAAAATAATAATGATAATAATAACCCCTTTTATGTGTGGAGTTCATTTCGGTTTGAAAAGCACTTTCATATCCATTACCACATCCATTTCTCCCAACAACCCTGTGAAACAGAGATCATTGGTTTCTGGTTGAAGAAACTGGACTCAAAAAAGTGACTTCACTTGTCTGAAGTCATAGAGCTACTAAAACAGAGACCACCAGCACCTACATTTAAACGGATTTTTAAAAATTTACTTATTTATTTTTATAAGAGAAGTTGTAGGTTTACAGAAAAATCATGCAGAAAATGTAGAGGTCCCAAATAATCCCCCACATAGATGCAGTTTTCCCTATTAACAATTTGCATTAGTAGGGTACTGTTGTTACAATTGATAAAAAAAAAATTATTGTAATTATACATTAACAATAATCCATAATTTACTATAGGGTATAGTAACATATAGTCAACCTAAAATTTCCCCCTTTAACCACATTCAAATATAGAATTCATTGGTGTTAATTATATTCATTATGTTGTGCTACTATCATTCTTATCTATTACAAAAACTTTTCATCACCCTAAACAGAATCTCTGTACCAATTGAGCCTAACTCCCCATTCTCACCCTCCACACCAGCCTCTGATAACCTGTATTCCACTTTCTGACTCTATGAATTTGCTTATTCTAATTATTTCGTATCAGTGAGATCATAAAATATTTATCTTTTTGTGACTGGCTTATTTCATGCAACAATATGTCTACAAGATTCATCCACTTTGTCACATATATCAGAACTTAATTCCTTTTTATGACTGAATAGTATTTCATTTTATATATATATATACCACATTTTGTTTATCTATTATCTGCTGATGGACACTAGGGTTTCCTCCTCTTTTGACAATTGTGAATAATGCTACTATAAGTATGGGTATTCAAATACCTGTTTGAGTCCCTGATTTAAATTTTTTAGGTATATACCTGGACGTGAGATTGCTAGGTCATATGGTAATTCTATACTTAACTTTCTGAGGAACCACCAAATTGCTTTCCACAGCAGCTATATGATTCTACATTCCCACCAACAAAGAACAAATGCTCCTATTTTTCCACATCCTCTGCAACACTTGTTATTTTCCATTTATTAAAATAGTGGCCATTCTAGTGGGTATGAAATGGTAACTCATTTGCATTTGCCTAATAGCTAATGATGTTGAGCATCTCTCCATGTGACTTCTAGCCATTTGGATGTCTTCTTTGGTGAAATGTCTGTTCAAGTCTTTTGACCATTTGAAAAATGTTTGTCTTTTTGTTATTAAGTTGAAGCGTTTCTTTATATATTCTGGATATTAAACCCAATTGAGTATAAATGGCAACTTTGTCAAAAATCAGTTGGCCATAGAAGTGAAAGTCTATTTCTGAACTCTTGATTCAATTCCATCATGGTTTATACATCTATCCTTGTGCAAGTACCAAGTTGTTTTGACCACAGTAGTTTTGTAACAAGTTTTTAAATTGAGAAGTGTGAGTCCTCCAATTTCATTCTTCTTTTTCAAGATGGCTTTGACCCTTTGGGACCCCTTACCCTTCCCTACAAACTGAAAGATTGGCTTTTCCATTTCTGCAAAATGGGTTTTTGGAGTTTTTATGGGGATTGCATTGAATATAAATTATTTGGGTGTGATTGACATCTTAACAATGTTTAGCCTTCCAATTCATGAACAGAGAACATCCTTCCACTTATTAGGTCCTCTTTGAGTCCTTTTAGCAATGTTTGGTAGTTTTCTGTATACATGTCCTTTAAATCTTTAGTTATATTTATTCATAGCTCTTTGATTCTTTTAGTTGCTATTGGAAATAGAATTTTTATTCTTGATTTGTCCTTCAGATAGTTAATTTCTAGCATATTGAAACACTACTGATTCTTGTGAGTTGCTCTTGTATCCCACCAATTTGCTGAATTTGTTTATAGCTCTGGTAGATTTGTTGTAGATTTTTCAGGATTTTCTATATATAGGATCATGTCATCTGCAAATTTAGATACCTTTTATTTCTTTTTCTTGCTCAATTGTTCTGGATACAACTTCCAGTACAATGTTGAATAACAGTTGTGACAGTGGGCATCCTTGTCTTGTTCCTTATTTTAGAGAGAAAGCATTTAGTCTTTCATCATCACATATTAAGTTAGCTGTGAGTTTTTCATATGTGCCCTTTATCATGTTGAGGAAGTTTCCTTCTATTCTTAGTTTTCTAAGTGTTGTGTTTTGTTTTGATCAAGGCATTTTGTCAAATGCCTTTTCTGCATCAACTGAAATGACCATGTAGCTTTTACCCTTCATTCTATTAATGTGGTATATTACATTAATTGATTTACTTTTGTTGAACCACCCTTGCATACTTGGGATAAAACCACTTGACCACAATGTATAATTCTTTTAATATACTGTTGGATTCAGTTTGCAGTATTTTCTTGAGGATTTTTGCATCTATATTCATAAAGAATATTGGTCTGTAGTTCTATTTTCTTGTGATATTTTTATCTTGCTTTTGGTATTAGGGTAATATTGACCTTACAGAATAAGTTAGGGAGTATGCCCTCCTTTTAAATTTTTGAAAGAGTTTGAGCAGAATTGGAGTTATCCTTCTTGGAATAGTTTGTGAAATTAAGTAGTGAAGCCATTTGGTCCTGTCCTTTTCTTTGTTCGGAGCTTTCTGATTACTTATTTAATCTCTTTACTTGTTATCAATCTGTTGAGATCTTCCATTTCTTCCTGAGTCAGCATAGGTAGTTTGTGTGTTTCTAGGGAATTGTTCATTTCATCTAGGTTATCTAATTAGTTGTTTAAAATCCTTTTATACTCCTTTCTACATCTGTGGGGTCAGTAATAATATTCCCCATTCATTTCTAATGTATTTATTTACATCTTCTCTCTTTTTATTTCTGTCAGTCTAGCTAAAAATTTGTTGATTTTGCTGATCTTTTCAAAGAACCAACTTTGGTTTCATTGATTCTATTGTTTTTTATTCTCTATTTCAGTTATCTCTATTCTAATATTTATTTCCTTCCTTCTGCTCACTTTAGGTTTAATTTGTCTTCTTTTTATAGATCTTCCAATTGTGAGGTTAGGTCTTGGATTCAAGCTCTTTCTTCTTTTATATTGTAAGCATTAGAACTAAAAATTTCCTTCTCAGCCATGCCTTACTGCATCCCATAATATTTGGTATGTTGTGTTTTGATTTGCATTTGCATCAAGGTATTTACTAATGTCCTTTGTGATTTCTACTTTGACTCATTGCTTGTTTAAGAGTGTGTTGTTTAATTTCCACATATTTGTGAATTTTCCAATTTTCCTCTGTTGTCGATTGATAGCTTCATTCCATTGTGCTCAGAAAATATAAATTGTATGATATCAAAATTTTTAAGTTTATTAAGTCTTAACATATACTCTCTCCTGGAAAATGACTTACATGCACTAGAAAAGAATGTGTATTCTGCTGCAGTTGGGTGAAGTGTTCTATTTATGTCTGTTAGATCTAGTTGGTCTAAAGTATTGTGCAAGTCTTCTATTTCTTTATTGATATTCTGCCCCAATGTTCTGTTAACGAAAATGGTTTATTGAAGTCTCCTACTATTAATATAGGGCCATCTATTTCTCCCTTCAAATCTGTCAGTATTTGCTTCATATATTTTGAAGCTCTCATATCAGGTGCATGTATATTTATCATTGTTCTGTCTTCTTGTTGAATTGACTCCTTTATCAGTATATAGTGACCTTCTTTGTTCCTCGTAGCAGCTTTTGAATTAAAGTCTATTTATCTAAAATTAGTATAACTACCCCAGATTTCTTTTGGTTACTAGTTGTATGGTATACAGTTTTCCATCCTTTCACTTTCAACCCACTTATGTCTTTAAATTTAAGGTAAGTCTTTTGTAAAACAGCAAATAGTTGAGTCAGGTTTTTTATCCATTATACCAATCTATGCCTTTTGACTGGGGAGTTCAATCCATTTACATTTAAAGTAACTACTGATAAAGAAGGAATTTCTTCTGCTATTGTGATCTTTTGTCTTTGTCTCATACCTTTTTTGTTCCTCAATTATTCCATTAATGCCCACTTTCATAGTTATTTGATTTTTTATAATGTACCATTTTGAGTCCCTTGTCATTTCCTTTTGTATATATTTTCAGATCTTTTTTTGTGGTTACCATGGAACTTAAATTTAACACACCAAATCTATACTGATCAAATTTGTTTTTGTTTTTTTTTATTTTATTTTTTATTTCTCTCCCCTTACCCCACCCCCATTGTCTGCTCTCTGTGTCCATTCACTGTGTGTTCTTCTGTGATCACTTCTTCTGTCCTTATTAGAGGCACTGGGAATCTGTGTTTCTTTCTGTTGTGTCATCTTGTTGTGTCAGCTCTCTGTGTGTGCAGCGCCATTCTTGGGCAGGCTGCACTTCTTTCACGCTGGGTGGCTCTCCTTATGGGGCGCACTCCTTGTGCATGGGGCTCCCCTATGCTGTGGACACCTCTGCATGGCAGGGCACTCCTTGCGCACACCAGCACTGCGCATGAGCCAGCTCCACACAGGTCAAGGAGGCCCGGGATTTGAACCATGGACCTCCCATATGTAGGCAGACGCCCTATCCATTAGGCCAATTCTGCTTCCCATCAAATTTGTTTTGATAGCAGTTTAACTTCAATAGTATATACAAACACTGGTCCTATAACCCTCCATCCCTCCATCTTTGTTTCTACTTGTTACAAATTACATCTCTATATGTTGTATGTCCCAAAGCATAGATTTGTTATGACTTTTTATCCACTTGCCTTTTAAAAACTGTAAGAATTAAAAGTGCAGTTACAGGGGAAATGGACTTGGCCCAGTGGTTAGGGCATCCGTCTACCACATGGGTGGTCCGTGGTTCCAACCCCGGGCCTCTTTGACCCGTGTGGAGCTGGCCCATGCGCAGTGGTGATGCGCGCAAGGAGTGCCGTGCCACGCAGGGGTGTCCCCCACGTAGGGGACCCCCACGCGCAAGGAGTGCGCCCCCTGAGGAGAGCCGCCCAGCATGAAAGAAAGTGCAGCCTGCCCAGGAATGGCGCCGCCCACACTTCCCGTGCCACTGACAACAACAGAAGCGGACAAAGAAACAAGACGCAGCAAATAGACACAGAGAACAGACAACCAGAGGAGGAGGGGGGAATTTAAATAAATAATAAATCTTAAAAAAAAAAAAAGTGCAGTTACATACAAAAAGCTATAATACTGGCACTTATAATTGGCCATGTGGTTACTGTTTTACTTTCCTAGCTGTCAAACAAATACCTTGCCATACCATGACTTAAACAATGGAAATTTATTAGCTCAGTTTTGAGGTTAGGAAAAGCCTAAAATCAAGATGCTTTCTCCCAGAAGAATGTGGCAGTCTGGAGCTGGCTGCCAAAAATCCTTACCACTTGGCTTTTCTGTCAGATGGTAATGCACATGGTGGCCTCTCCTAGCTTTGCCTTTCTCTTCTAGGTTCTTCTGACTTCCAGCTTCTGGTTGCTCCCTCTGACTTTTCTCTCTCTTTCTGACTTTCACTCTACTTGTAAAGGACTCCAATAATGTTGGTTAAAGCCAAAACTGATTCATTTGAGTCACACGTAATTGAAGTAACATCTTAAAGAGATCCTATTTACAATGGATACACATTCACAGGAATGAATTAAATTTCAGAATATGTTTTTCAGGGATACATAACTCCAAACCATAACAGTTAGACTTTATTGGAGGGTTTATTCCTCTATGCCTCTTTGATCTACTGTCCTTTCCTTTCAGTTTGAAGAACACCTTTTAGCATTGCTTGTAGGATAGGACAGGTCTAGTGATGATGAACTCCCTCAGCTTTTGTTTATCTGGTAATATCTTAATCTCTTCTACATAATGAAACAAAGTTTCACTGGATATAAAATTCTTGTTTGGTATTGTTTTCTTTCAGCACTTTAAATATTTCATCTCTTGGGGAGAGAGTGTAGCTCAGTTGGTTGAGTACCCGCTTCCCATGTACAAGGTCCTGGGTTCAATCCATGATACTTTCTTTAAAAAAAAAAAATGAATAAATATTTCATCCACTGCCTTTATGCCTCCATGGTTTTGTGGTGATAAATTGGTATATAATCTTATTGGGGCTCTCTTGTACAAAACCATTGCTTTTCTCTTACAGTTTTCAGAACTCTCTCCTTGTCACTGCATTCCACAGTTGGACTACTGTGTTTCTGGGCATCATTCTCTTCCACTATTTCTTGTTTCGGGCTCATCTGAATGTGTATATTCATATCTTTCATTACATTTGAGAAATTTTCTACCATTATTTTTTTAGTATTCCTTCTGTCCCCTTCTGTCTTTCTTCTCCTTATGGCACTCTCATAATGCAGAAATTGGTACCCTTGATGGTGTTCCAAAGTTCTAATAGGCTCTCTCCATTTTTTAAAACTTCTTTTTTCTTCCTGCTTCTCAGCCTGTCATTTCAAATGTCTTGTCTTCAAGTTCACTGATTCTTTCTTCTACAGCTCTAATTTACTGTTGAAACCTGTGGCAGTTTGAAATTATTTTATGAATCCCAAAAAGAGAGATATTATGTTTGTAAACTAATGTAACTAACACATTCCTCTGGATGTGATACCCTCTGATTGCATTAAATTCAGTTGCATGAAGGCCCAAGAGGCTGAGCCCACAGAGAAGTTCAAGAGGAGACCGAGCCTGGAGCAAAAGGGTGAAATCTCAGCAGAGATCAATGACCATCTTGCTTCGCTACACAGCAACACACCAGGATCAATAGTAGCTGACTTTTGGTGAGAAAGCATCTCTGATAGTCTTGGAACTGTAAGCTTCTACCCTAAGTAAATACCTTTTTAAAAAGCCAACACATTTCTGATACTTTGCATCATCAATCCTTTGGCAAGCTAAAACAAAACCCTCAGGGGAATTTTTCATTTCAGTTATTAAAATGTTTAACTTCAGTTACATCAACTTCAGTATTTCTCTGTTGTTCCTTTCAAAAATTTATATCTTTTTTGAGATTATGATGTTGTTCATTTATCATTTTCCTTGTATCTTTAGTCCTTTCACTGTGTTTTCTTTTATCTTCTTTTGTATATTGAAAGTAAATTTTTTCATCTTTGTCTGGTATGTCTGAAATCTGGTCTTTTTTTATTGATGATTTTGGCAGTTTTATCTTGTTCTTTGGATGGGCCATCATTTCCTTTTTCTTTGTTGCCCTGTAATCTTTTTTTGCACACTGTAAATTTGATATTTTAATATGTTAACTCTGGGATTTAGTCCCTGAGTTGTCTATTCCCTAAATGAGTATCCAACTAGTGATAGGAGAGGGATTTCATTAAGTGCCAGGAGCTGACAAAAACAGGCAAACCAATATAAAAAACACCTTTCACAGTCTTCGCAAATTGACTCTGCATTTGGCTGATACTCTCCTTCAGAGTTTAGGCCTCCTGTCAAGAAAATAAGCCCAAGACAAAAGTGAAGAACAAGGTCTTCTCTGTCTTTTCTGAGTTTTTATCTTGTCCTGGGCTTATGCTTGCTTGTGGTCTTAGGAACTCCCCTATTTACAGGAATCCAAATGTCTCTCTGATCCCTAAGAAACAGAGCCCCACTCCCTGGGTGCTTTATTGTATATCTTAAAGCAGGTGATCCTTTGCCCCAGGCTGTTTTTACTTAAATGTTTCTTACACTGCTTCAGCTGACTGAAAGCTCCTGTTTACAGGACAAGTTCTAGGAGGGCAAGCCAAAGATGAGTTTCCTGCTTCAGTCTTTTAGTGTGCTACTAGATAGACTGGCACCAACATACAGGCACCCCATTATGTGCATAGGGGTTATTCTGCTCCCTCTGAAACAGGGCCAGGGACCCACAATGGGAGCATAAGCCAACTCCACATTATCCTAAGGAGAAGATGGATGAGGGGCCAGCAAAGGTGTCAGGAGCTTCTTCTACCATTTTTTAAAGCTGTGCTTTCTTGATTCGGTACTTATGCAGTTATTGCAACCCTTTAACTGTTTTCCAGACTTTTGAGGAAGATGGTCCTGCCAATTTTTGCTAGTTGTTCAAGAATTCTGGGGGGGGGGGGGGGGGGGAACAGCACCCTTGAGCATCTTACACCAATATAATGCTCAACTGGGAGATTAAATTAATTTCTTTTAAAATAAATAACAATACTTTAGACAAAAGGATTAGTTCTTAATTGGATAAGTCTCAATTATAACTTTGTAAACAGTATCTTACTTCTAAAAGTATTCCTGTTATCCTTGCTTCAGGAAAGGTATAATGTTGCTGGGAAATCACAGAGACTTAGCATTAGAAGGGAAATTAGTTATCATTCATTTATTCAGATATTTACTAAATTCTTACTTCACTGTGTGCACAACCCTAGGAAGGGGAAAGGACAGAGTGATATGTCTGATATAGACTCTGTCATGAAGAAACCCAGCCAAATAATGATACAGGGAAGTAACAAACAACTATAAAATGAGGTGGAAATTATTAAGCATCATTGACACATCAAACAAATGATTGTGTGGGTTATAAAGGAGTGCCAGTTTCCAGTTGGGGAGTTCAGAGAAAGCTTTATGATATTTGTGCTGGCTTTAGAAACAGGGAGAATTAGAATATGTGAAGTGAACAAATCCAGAACAGAGAAACTCAAGCAAAAGAAGAGTCAGTTTTTCTCGTGGACAAGAGGGAGAAGTTGGGTTTTGTGGAATAGAATATATAGAGAGAAGTGGTGTTACAAAAAGTCAGAGCCAGATGGGGGAAGGCCTTGAGTCCAAAGTGAATTTATAGATAGGGAAATGGGGCCCAGATTGGTGAGTGACTCTCTTTTTGTTATCGCTTGTACATTTCTGAAATTGCATCTGCTAAAGCCTTCCCAACTAACAAGGAAAACTGGCACCTTGGTAAAAAAAAAAAAAAAGCTAAAATATTTCTTGCTGTTTTCTCACCAGTACAATAAAGCCACACTAGACTTTAAAAATGTCTGGACATGAGGCAGGTCATAACTGTGGTTAGTCTGGGAATACTCCACTTGGCCCTAGGACCTCTTTCCCAGGCTGAAATTCCTCGTTTTCGTCTATCCGCTTCCCTGATGTTCTCTGGCTGAGCATTTCAGTGAAGCAATAGCACTCAGGTCCTCCTCATACCCATTTTAACTACTTAATCCCTTGCTGGTAGTCTGGCGCCAACTATTGACATCCAGAATATAATACGTGTAACTTTCCTGCCTACAACTAGTCATAATCAAAGCTCTTTTTTGTTGTGAATACACAAATTTGATTGCATTTTCATGATGCCATTGAGCAAGGGTTTCTGAAACCAATGAAGCAATGAATCAAAGTGGAAAGACACAGGGTAGGCAGTTAGGGCATTAGAAGACCCGGTCTGGCCTTCTAATAGACTCTAGCTTGCTTCGTGACCTTGGTTAAGTAACTTCCCCTCTCTCTGAACTTCTTTAGAAAAGAGTAATAATACCTATTTGCCTGGCATACATTAAAAGTTCTGCTTTAAGGATCCAATGATTTAATGGATATTAATACTGTCTGTAAACTACAAACTGCTAAACAAACTGAGGTCCTGGTATAATGACCATTACTTATCTTGTTTTTAAAAGGTTCAGAACTTACCATAAAAGAAACCAGAAACCATCAGGTCCAAGCTTCTTGTTTTCAAAATGAGGAAACGTATCTAGAGAGGGGAAGTGACATGCTTAAGGACACACTGGACATTACCACCAAGGCTGAAACCCAAGCCACAATTCCTGACTCCTAGCCCAGAAGTCACTTCTCTACAATGAAGGCTGCACTGTCCAGAGACCTCCCCAAGGAGGCCTACACAAGAACCTAAGTTTTCCTTACATTATGTTTGACATATCGATCCTGAACATAGTAAAGGGAAGCTATTGCCACCATCCACACCTACAATGAAAAAGAAGAGGGATATAGATAATGTGACTTGGCCAAGTTCCAACAAGAAGAGAGGAGTAAGGAAATAGCAGAAAGTCAGTTCCTCCCTGGAGGTGAATCTGCCACACAAGACACTGTCACCAAATTCCTGAACCGACTGCCTTCTATTACTATTTAGAATCACCATGCCTTTCTTCCTCAGAAGACTATACAGTCCTGATCAATAGATTGTGACCTAATAATTTCATGTGAAGAATTCCATGACCCCACTAGCAGTCAGGCAGATATAGAATTGCCAATCCCACACAATGCAGTCACCTCACCTACATCCTTTCTGTCAGCCTCAGCATTGGTTCTTTTCCTGGGAAGTTGGGACAAACTATCATTTCTGCTGAAACCTGCCTTTTTCCCTACCACATCATGCATAATTTCAATTCCTGGAATAGAATATGCACTATAGCACAGAACCAAATTTCCTTGTCTAAAACTTTTGTAGCCAGATGTGTTACGAGAATTTATATTTATTGGGATTTTAGAAAGATAGTTCACTGCCTTTCTAAATGTATCATATAACACCTCAGCAGAGTCTATGGTAGAACCCATAATGAAATGCTTTAATTTTTCCTCAACAAAATATATGAATATTCTGAACAAGTGGGCTAAATTGAGACTACAAATAGCCTTACATCAGGACAGGTCAGGATTTGGCACCAAGTGAGTTTGCTGCACATTTACAGAAAAGTAATCCGATTTCCATGCTTTTGGGGTTTTAGAATTGCAGATAAGGGATTGTGGACCCGTACACAGGTTGTAAAACCACTCCGTTCGAGTTGACTAACATTGACTCCATTTGCAATGACTCCATTTGTTAGTCGACTTGAACTGAGATGATTTTTCCTGTGGACCTTTCCTGTCTTCATAAGAAACACTATAGAAAATAAAATAGGCAGAAAGTGTTATGTACTTTTGCTTCCTAGTTCCCTTTCAGTGCAGCACCTTTGCTGTAGGGAGTGAGTGTAAGTACCTCCCTCGCCCTAAATCATCAGTGGGACCATAGTACAGAATGTGCAGAGGGGCAGAAGGATGAGGACTCTCTGAAGATGCTCATTGTTACAATTCTGCTTCTCAGACTGACTGTCTTCTCATGTCTTATACACAGTCATAGCTCTTACTCATAGTAATTTTGTTTGGGTACATAGTACAAAGTCATGCTAATTGTAGACCATTAATTGAACCTAAGCAACATGTTGGGAGATCTAAATTCTGGACTTGACTCTGCCACCAACTAGATATGTGAACCTGGACATGTGACTATGATTCTCTGGGGCTGTTTCTTAAAACTGTAAAAAGAGAATTATGGACTAGATAATCTCTGAGGTTCCTTCCTGCAATGACATTCTAAGATATTGAGAATTTAACCACACCCAGTTTCCATTTCTCAGTAATGCTTTTTGGCAAAGCCAGGAAACAACTCAAGAATCATTATGCCATCCTTCCCACCACTCTTCCCCCAAGACACTTTTTATTGTTCTCACACTTACCTCTATGGTGTTAGTAAGATCGATAATGCTGTTTGTATTTCTCAGATGGAAAAGCTTCTCACAAGTGTCCTGATAGCTTGATTGTGGTGAGAGCTGCTCTGTGCATTGCTGATGGCCTCATCTTCTAAAAGATGCTGAGGTAAATGTAAATTACAATAGAGTCAATTTTGGGCTGAGAAGTAATTCTTCCCAAGATGCCCCTCTGACAGTAGTCCACAAGATCAGGTAAATATCAGCCTCAACGTCTACAAATTACCTTCCCAGTAGAGGTCAGGTCAAGGTAGGAGACACAAAAGTATGGAAATCACTTCTTCCAACAAAAGAAATTTTGTCCTGTTTTTGCTTCCCCCTTGCTTCTAGCCAGTGATGCTTAATGCTGTAACTGTTTCTGTGAATCAGCAGAGGAGGGCCTCCATTCCCTCTGACCACCCATTCTTACTCCTGCATAACATCTTCCATTTTGATCTTCACTTCCTCCCTGTTTTTCCTCAAAATGCCTCCTCCCCAAGTCTGCATTGTCTACTTTCATCCCCTCATCCTAATATATTAAAGGGATAATTCCCCTTAAGAAGAAATGTTTTAATTTTAGCCTTTAATCGGTACTCAAGCTGCCTTATAGCTACTGTATGGTAATTGGCTTAGCCTGTGCCATGTTTAAGTCACATGGACATGGTCCTCAAAACATTTACAAAAGTACTTCTGCCAGAGGTTTCCAATTCTGGCTGTGAATCAGAACCACTTGACAAGCTCATTAAAAATACAGATTTCCAGGTCACATTGCAGACATTCTGAATCAGAACCTCTGGAAGATGGTGCCTTAGAATCTGAAGTTTAACAAGTTCATCAGTCTTTGGAGGCAATCAGCCTAATTTTAGTCATTGGGAAAATACTAATCTTGGTTTCTTGCTTGAGAAACAGCACTATCATAGCTTTAATCTTGATTTTTGGTATTGATTACACATCTTGGTGTATATAACATAAATATGATTCTAATTAGTTTAACCAAAAAGGGAGATTTATTGTAAGGACAGGGGAGTGGATCTTGGAACCCCAAGAAAGAATGCAATGAACTCAAGAACAACTAGGAAGTCACCTTCAGGACTCTTTCTGTCTTGCATCTTCTGAATATCTACTTTTTCTGCCTCATCTCAGGCAGACTTCCTTCTCTGCTCAGTAGCAAAATGTGACCAACATCATCTCCCAAGTGGGGCATATTTTAGTCCAGATACTCAGACACAGACTTATTTAACTTTCTTTTTTCATAGGTCCAAATTCTCAGGGAAAAGATTCAAGTTGACTTGGGAAGGAGCATCATGTGTCTACTCTCCCCCAAATAAAGACATATACAAACTTACACTCTCTCGCTCTCGCTCTCTACCAAGAACTATTGCAAGGAGAGCAGAGTCTATTGAAGACTTTTTGAATCTCTCATTTCTATGCCAGGTGGTCCCTATGGCTGGGATGAAGTTGACATAGAAGCTCCCTTTGTCACCTTATGGTTAGAGTTTGGTGGGAACTGGCAGTTCTCAGAAAACTGTGGAAAACTCCTCTCAAGGAAAATTAGAGGAAGAAGTGTTGGATGAACAAATCAATAGGTGTTCATTACAATGTACCTCTCATATAAAGTATCATAGCACTTTAATTCTAATAAATTCTCAATAAATATTCATTAAATAGAGCACTGGGGCAGAAGTCAAAGGACCTAATTTCAAATGCCAGTACCAACACTGACTAGATTTGTGAATATCAAATCTCCAAATCAGTTTCTTCATCTAAAGAGTGGAAATTATAAATGGTTATTTGTTGAATGGACAAAACTAAAAATCATATATATGTATGTATGATTATGTATATATAAACATACACACATATTTATTTATATATGAAAGCATTTGTAAACTACAAACAACTCTATAAATCTTAAGTTCTATTTTTTTTTAAAGATTTATTTTATTTATCTCTCTCCCCTTCGCCCCCATTGTCTGCTCTCTGTGTCCATTCACTGTGTGTTCTTCTGTGTCTGATTGCTTTGTCAGGCAGCACCGGGAAACTGTGTCTCTTTTCTTGTTGCATCATCTTGATGCATCAGCTCTTTGTGTGTGCAGTTCCACTCTTGGGCGGGCTGTGCTTTTCTCACATGGGGTGACTCTTTGCAGAGCACATTCCTTGCTCATGGGCCACCCCTACTGCGGAGGCGCCCCTGTGAGGCATGGCACTCCTTGCGCACATCAGCCATGCGTGTGGGCCAGCTCACCACACAGGTGAGGAGGCCCTGGGTATCGAACCCTAGACCCTCCATATGGTAGGTGGATGCTCTATCAGTTGAGCCATGATCACTTCCCTTAAGTTCTATTTTCAATGATCTAACATATGTTTGGATTGAAACCTTCTCATTCATTAAGATATATGTGCTTGATTTAATAAGGCTATTTATTAAGGAGAATTCAATAGAAGCAGGGATTCTACCTTGCTTGAAGACTTCTCTTCTTTTCAAAGTTATCCACAGTCTAAATGTTTTATTTCAATAGATCCTACTAGTGGGAGCAGCCACTGACCACCTGCTACATGCCAAACACCATGCTAAGTTTTTACATACATGATTTCATTTAATACACACAACGATCCTTTGTATTAGGTGTAAATAGCATCTCCATTGTGTAGGAAAGACACTGAGGCTTAGAATGGTTGTATAACTTGTCCAATGACACACAGATAAGTAATGACACTTAGATTCAAACTTAGTCTTTAAATAAAAAGATCATGTTTGAATTTATCTTCCTAAAATGTTTTGGGAATTTGGACATTACCTAGAAATACATTATTGATAATATTTTCCTTATAACTTGCTTTAAGATATGACTAATTTGGTAGTATCTTATAGCTAAGCCCTAAAAAATATAACACATTTCATCCTCAAAGCTAATGCCATAAAACATTGTACTTAGACTAAATGCAAAAAAAAGCAAAAATTTGTTTGTTAGCCAGATGTAAATGGCAGGATGACTCCTAAAAAGCCTATAATGATTCAACTTGTAAATTTCCAGCAAACAAATCAATCATATTTGGTCCTAATTTGTGCTACTTGTGGATTTTTTGTCCTTTTGTCCTAGCTTTTCTTCTCTCTGAGCCTTTTCTTTCTCTCTCATTTTTAATAGAATTTCAGTCCAGATTGATAGTCAAACAAAAATCAAAGTCCTCTGACATTATATAAACATTGTATAATGATTTTATGCATCAGAAATTCATTGACTCATAGAATATTAGAGCCAGAATAGATCTTAGTGATTGTCTGGTATTATCTACTTAGCTGATAGAGGACAAACTGAGACCCAAAAAGAGAAGGTCATGCAACAATTTAGTATACTTCCATCTACAGAGAAATCCACCAGGAACCCTGAGCTACTATAGTAAGCATCCATGGTAACATTTTTAATAATTACTGCAAGTCAGTTCTCCATTCTTGTCCACCTGAAAAAAAAAATGACAAAAATGAATTAGATGATCTTGAAGAACACCTTTAATGTGATTTTTCTTAACTTTTTTCACCCCTAAAGAGATACATGACTAGTTCACACATAGACCCATATCATTATTTCCTCTTATGTTTGAGTACTTATTTTCACTATTCTAAGTTAACTCAATGTTCAAATTATGAATATACTGATAAATAGGAAACTATTGGTCGATTAGTTTTCATAACCCTCACTTCAAAATAAAGCTCATTCTGTAGAGACCATGAATATTACATCACATTCCTTTCTAGTAACAAAGTATTTCAGTCTAGTTTCATCAAACACTGCTATAATCCAGACAAAAAGTAATGAAAGGAACTGTGTGAGTTAGATTCTGATTGGTATGACAACATTCAAAATGGCTTAAGCAAAATGAACATATAATGGAAGGATACAGAAGTATCTTGTAAAACAATTGAATAGTAAAGCCATAGGGAGAACGGATTACAAGCAAACCTCAGGAACAGCTAGAATCATGGACTTGAGAGTCTTCAGGATGCCTTCCGTCTCTCTTCTCTGCTTCTCCCTAGGAACTGGCTCCAATCTTCTCGCTAGAGACCACCTTTCTCCACACTTTGAAATATGACTACCAATACCTGTGACGTCTTTACATGCTAACTGTGGCAGTTTGAGATTATTCTATGAATCCCAGAAAGAGAATTACATTTGTAAAATAATCTATTCCTCTGGGTGTGATACTCTTTGATTGAATTAAATTCATCTGAGTTGTCTTTGATTAGAATGCCTCTTAACGATTAGGACTTTTGATTTGACTATGTCAGTGGGCATGACTCAGGTTGAGTCTCTACTGCGGCTGGGGCGGCTTGTACCCCGATGCTGATGGGGGGGTTTGGAGGGGTCAGACTAGACCTCAGTGGCGTCTGATGCTACGGCAGACAGCATCAGAGGGGCTCTCAGGCGTGGAGGACGCACGGCGAGGGGAGGAAGAATGCCGCGGAGACCAGGTCTGGTACGCAAGTCTGGTTTATTGCGGAAGGGGACATAGCTTTATAGGGTTAGGGACTGCGTGGAGGGATTTGATAGGTGCGGGCGGGTACTGCTTCCTGATAGGTGATTGTAAGCGGTTGCTAAGCAGAGGGCTGGTGGAGAGGTTTGGAATAGGGGAGGGGAAAGGGGGAGTGAGAGCTGGCCGGATGTTGGGCTAGGCGGGAGATAGGAAGGGGGAGGGCAGCGCCGGCCAGCCGTTAGCAGCAAAGGCCTAGTCAGGCGTGGTCACCTTATCTAGGCCCAGTGGGCAGAGGCGGTATCACTTCTTGCCGCACCGTTTGCTACTGTGGCAAGCCGGGCGCCCTTCCTCCCACATTTCCCCCTTTGTTTTTATTAAGCTCCTCCGAAAAGCTTGATTTGAGGAGGGAGGGGGACTGTGTCTATCTTAGGTCAGGATTGCGCCCAGCCGGGCAATGCCCGTGCCACACAGGTGGCCAGTCTTACCCGTCATGGGGAAGCGCGGCAGCAAAAGGCCGTGTCCCTGCCTTAGGTTGACTGGCGGGCCGATCCCGTTGCCCGTCATTGGCTAACCAGTCCAGCGCCTCGATGGAATGTTGGCGGCCTTAGATAAACAGGGAGGGGGAGGGGAAAGGGTAAGGGTAAGGGTAAGGGGTTAGGATGGGCAGTGAGAAGGGGTAGGGGCAGGGGAGCTGGGGCTTGGGTGTGTTGAGAGGCGGCTGGCCATTTGGGGAGGACGGCAATTAATGGAGACTCCTGGTGCGTCTTCGTCGGTGGTGCGGATTCGCTGGTACCGGACCTGGATGGGCTTACTAAGGACAAAGTTAACTTGACTTTTGACAAGCTGGACAATTCACCTGATGATCCAGGGTCCTAGGGCTAATAGGAGGACAAGGGTGAGGAGTGGGCCTAGAAAGGGGAGAAAGTAAGAAAGGATTCCATTGGGCAGCCCCCAAGAGAAAGACCATCCAGCTTCACGTTCCTGCTTTCTCTTGCGGAGGCCCTCCCTAACTTGTGCGAGGTTATCTCGAATGAGGCCAGAGTGGTTAGCATAGAAGCAGCATTTTTCTCCTAATGCTGCGCAGAGCCCCCCTCTTTTAGGAGGAGGAGGTCTAGACCCCTGTGGTTTTGGAGAACGACCTCGGACAGGGAGTTGAGAGATGTTTCAAGGTGGGCCATGGAAGTCTCAAGGCGGGCGATGTCTGCATCGACAGCTTGCCTAAGGGTTGAAAAGGAATTATCTTGGAGGCTGAGAGCTGCAGCTCCAGTGGCTGCGCCGGCAAGACCTAGAAGGGTGGCAATTGTGATGGCGGTGAAGACTTCCTGTTTCTGCTCGTGCTGCGGGGAGCTGAAGTGCTGCCAGGAGTCAAAGAATTGGTTATCAGTATAAAAGAGAACGCGGGGGGCAATGAGTATGAGCACACAGGTGTCGCTGGTGGAGTTAAGGGTTTGAACATTGAGACATGGAGTGAGGCCGGAGGAAGAACATAGCCATTTGGTGTTATTAGGGGGAATTAGGAACTTGGCGGCTGCATTAGGGGTGTGAGTTAGGCTGCAGAGGGACCACATGGAGGGGAGAACTTTGCCGCTGATTTTTATTATACAGAGTCCAGTCTGGGAAACTGATCGGAGGGTGAGTCCTCTTTTTGTTTGGTTCCAATTGCAAGAGGTACTGGTGGAGTCTGGGGAGGTGCGATAGGCGCCGTTGGTAGCTATGGCTTCATAGAAGGGAGCCAAGGCGGAGAAGCAGAGCCAGCAACGTTGTGTAAGGTTGGGCTGGGATAAGTTTAAGGAGATAAATGATGCATTGAGGAGGGCTACAAGAGGGTTGGGGGGTGGCAGGGTTTGGCGGTGGGGAGGCTGGTTGCTGCCAATCTTTCCTGTTATAAAATTACCTTTTATTATTATCATCATCAATTCAGTTTTATATATATTTAAGAATGACCTTTTGGAATTAGCCATTTAATACTTTAATGTAAACAATGCTTCATTAAACCTCTTGTAATTATTTATAACCATATAGACTATTGAAGACAAATTTTATGTTTATAGAACACATTCCCTTACTTAAAGTTATCACAATACCTTTTACAGCTTGCCATCTGCAAATTAAGTTTCAAGAGTTCATGAAAAATTAGCTATTCTACTTTGGGACAAAATATGCCTTTTTGCAAAACTTATTACATTTCAGTTAGCATTTTCACAAACTTTTAACCTTTTTTAATATTCATTTAAGCTTTACATTCTTTATATTATCCTGTGAAGAAAAATAAGTTATTCATTTTAATCTGGGCAAGAACAACCTTTTATGAAGACGTACAGTTAATCTTGTCAATCAAGACTTACGATTTCTATTATTGTAGATATTTTATTAACATTTAAGCTCATGTATTGATATAATAAACTTAAGTATTAATATAAGCGCTTATTTAATTTTTGGCCATTTGTATAGAGCTCTTTTATAAATTTTTATTAATTTATATTTACCATCCGGAGGTATCAAAATATACACTGACATTGAATGAACAGACAAACACAGAACAATCACAACACAGTAACAGAAACATACAGTTTACAATTAACTCATAATTCTTAGTTTCTTAGTATAGCTGCTTTTAAATCCTCTGTTATATAGCACATTTTAGATTGTACCTTTCAAGATTTTTTTCTGGAATCCATGCTGCCTGCAACACGAAAGCCTGTACTCGGAAACATTCCTATCAGTTATCAGCAATCAGCTAAAATAACTTGAGCAGCAGTTAGGCAGACCATTAGCACACATTTTTGGATAATTACTGTAAGACTATAGTGAGACTTGAAGTTCAGGAGTAAACTATTGATTTAAAACTGAAAATTTCTTTTTAAACCTTGATAAAATTTTTGTACTAATTTTAATATTTTGGTTAAAGAAGTCCAATTAGAATTAGCATGGAAATAAAACAGAACACCAATGTTGCCATGTTTTTCTCTCATACCAGTGGATTAATTATATCAGCCTTCACTAGCCCAGAGATACATTGTCATGTAGATAGTAGGGAGCCCAAAGAGTTGTGAAAAGGGGTGGGCGTTTGCTGGAACAGAGTTGATTGCCTTATAAGCTTGTGTGGATTTTCGGGCTTGTGGCTGGCCTTGTTGATAGGCAGGGCCAATTTCAGGTAGATATCAGGGTCCGAGAGATTGGCAGTGAAAGCCAGGGGTTGAAGGGGACCAGTAGATCCCAGTAAGCCTGGAGTTGCCTGCCCGAAACTTTACATTGGTGGCAGGCTAGTAGGCCAGCAAGTGCTCTGACTTGCGGCGCTTGGCGGGAAGATAGACGCCCGCCCATTTTTCTGCCAGGGGCCGATAACGGGGGTCCTTACCTTGAGAGCGAGGCGAAGGGGTGGGAGCGAGGTCCCACGGGGGTGAGGCAGCGGTCACGTCGGACCGGCCCCGGTCCCTGTTCGGGCGCCAGTTGCGGCTGGGGCGGCTTGCACCCCGATGCTGATGGGGGGGTTTGGAGGGGTCAGACTAGACCGCAGTGGCGTCTGATGCTACGGCAGACAGCATCAGAGGGGCTCTCAGGCGTGGAGGACGCACGGCGAGGGGAGGAAGAATGCCGCGGAGACCAGGTCTGGTACGCAAGTCCGGTTTATTGCGGAAGGGGACATAGCTTTATAGGGTTAGGGACTGCGTGGAGGGATTTGATAGGTGCGGGCGGGTACTGCTTCCTGATAGGTGATTGTAAGCGGTTGCTAAGCAGAGGGCTGGTGGAGAGGTTTGGAATAGGGGAGGGGAAAGGGGGAGTGAGAGCTGGCCGGATGTTGGGCTAGGCGGGAGATAAAAAGGGGGAGGGCAGCGCCGGCCAGCCGTTAGCAGCAAAGGCCTAGTCAGGCGTGGTCACCTTATCTAGGCCCAGTGGGCAGAGGCGGTATCACTTCTTGCCGCACCGTTTGCTACTGTGGCAAGCCGGGCGCCCTTCCTCCCACACTCTACCTCCTTGCTGGGTCCGATATAAAAGGACACTCACACAGACAGACACATGGAAGAGAGAACTCCATCCATTTTTGATCCTGCCATGTAACAGAAAGGAGAAGCGTTGAGTGGCTGGGGCCCCAGGAAGAGATGAGACTTTTTCCTTAATAGCTTAGAGCTGAGATCTAGAAGAAAGCAGAACAACTAAGACTGATATAGCAGTTTGGGCAAGAAACAAGCCCTATGCCAGGAGAGAGAAAGCTACAGGATCACTTAAGCATGAAGCCTCAAGAGACTGGGCCCATGGAGCTCAAGAGGAAGAGGAAGCCCAGAGAGGAAAGCAGAGACCAACCAGAGATAAGTGACGTTCTTGCTTCAACACATGGCAACTGACTCTGGTGAGAAGGCAACCTTGAGTTGGACTTTCTACAGCCTTGTAACTATAAGCTTTTACCCCCAATAAACAGCCCTTATAAACGGCAACAGATTTCTGGTACTTTGCAACGGCAGCCCTTTGGCAGACTAATACACTAACCTTTAGGCCTACAGAGATGCTGACCCTATTCTTGGCCTGGAGATCAAAACTCTCAGAGAAAAGAGACTCAGACCTTGGGAAACGGACTTTGGCCCAGTGGTTAGGGCGTCCGTCTACCATATGGGAGGTCCGCGGTTCAAACCCCGGGCCTCCTTGACCCGTGTGGAGCTGGCCATGCGCAGTGCTGATGCGCGCAAGGAGTGCCGTGCCACGCAAGGGTGTCCCCCGCGTAGGGGAGCCCCACGCGCAAGGAGTGCGCCCGTGAGGAGAGCCGCCCAGCGTGAAAAGAAAGAGCAGCCTGCAGAGGAATGGCGCCGCCCCCACTTCCTGTGCCGCTGACGACAACAGAAGCGGACAAAGAAACAAGGCGCAGCAAATAGACACCAAGAACAGACAACCAGGGGAGGGGGGGAAATTAAATAAATAAATAAATCTTTAAAAAAAAAAAAAAAAGAGACTCAGACCTGGCTTAGAGTAAGTGTGCCCACCCCCAACCCAACAATTAGAGTCAATGTTCACTAATACAGTGATCTTCTTGATAAGCAAATTGATGAGGAAAAGGACAGTTACAGAAAAGGAATCCTTAGAATATCTTCCCTAGGTTACCATTTCATCAATAAAGTTCTAGGTTTCATGTGTACAAGGTTGGTATTTGTAATCAAAGGAAAAAGTATTTATTTTCTGGAGTGTTTGGAATAATTTAAAGATAATGAATTTGGGATATTGTTGTAATGGGAAAATTGGGAAGTTCAACTCTAAGCAGATTTGTGTTTGTTTTGTTTTTTAAGATTTATTTATTTATTTCTCTTCCCTTCCTGTTCTCTGTGTCTATTTTGCTGCGTCATCTTCGTCTGCTTCTATTGTTGTCAGTGGCACGGGAATCTGTGTTTCTTTTTGTTGCATCATCTTGTGTCAGCTCTCTGTGTGGGCGGCGCCATTCCTGGGCAGGCTGGACTTTCATGCTGGGCGGCTCTCCTTACGGGGCACACTCCTTGTGCGTGGGGCTCCCCTACGTGGCGGGGACACCCCTGCGTGGCACGGCATTCCTTGAGCCCATCAGCACTGCGCATGGGCCAGCTCCACACGGGTCAAGGAGGCCCGGGGTTTGAACCGCGGACCTCCCATGTGGTAGACAGACGTCCTATTCACTGGGCCAAGTCCGATTCCCGAAGCAGATTTGTACTCATATTAATTCAGTGCATTGAATAACTGTTTTACATGTAAGATGGACAATGGGGAGATAGATTTTTATATAAATTCATTATCTTTCAACACCTTCTGTTTCAAGCTAAGTAGCAAATTTTTGTATATATTCTCAAAAATATGATTACTAACTATACATTTCTTATACTCCCTCATAGATTACCCAAACTTTCTCCTACTTTTTTCAGCTTCCTTTCCTGTACCAGCTGGGAATATCAGCCCTTGACAACAGGAGGGTGTAAATAACAGTAAATATGCTGTTATTGGTAAAAAAGCACCTGTTTTAGTTTCCCAGCTGCTAAAACAAATATTATACAATAGATTGGCTTAACAACAGGAATTTACTGACTCAAGTTTTCAGAGGCAAGAAGGCTTGCTTCTTCCCAGGATCTGTATCTTCTGGCTAGCCAGCAATCTTTGGGGTTCCTTGGCTTTTCTAACATATGGCAGCATATGGCAGTGTCTTCTTCTTTATCTTCAGGGTTCTGTTGACTTCCAATTTCTGGCTGATCCTCGTGGCTTCTCCTTCCATGTCCAATTTCCCTTGCTTAGAAATACTTCAGCCATGTTGGACCAAGGCCCACCCTCATCCAGTCTGGGCACACCTTAACTAATAACATCTTCAAAGGTCCTAGTTACAAATGGATCCACACAGGACCAGGGGTTGGGACCTGCAAATGCCTTTTGTAAGGGACATGATTCAATCCCCAAAGGAACCATGCTGGGCAGTTTATTCCTAACCCTCTCTCTGAGTTGCGTGAGTTTCAGTAGTCACCCACCAGCAGTTGGGATAGTGTGACGGGGTCATGGGAAGGTTAACACTAGATCCCTTGTAACAAGAGTCACAACAACACTGCTTTTGCAGGGGTTGAGTGATGAGGAAGGAAGTTTATGTCATGAATATTTGCTAGTTGCTTTGAATTATCATAAACCAAATATGAAATTTGTTTTTCTTTTCTGGAAATGCAACAAATTCATTGAAGATATTCTGAGTGTGAGACTTTTTGTCAAAATATAAAAAAAGAGAGGTCATTAGGTTGTTCAATTTTCAACAACATATTAGCATCAATTGCAAAAAATTAATATTCGGACTTATATTTAATATTATTAAATTTATTTTACTTGTAAAATGACTATTTACTAGGAATAGTACCTCAGATGTTTCTTATTCTAAGAGATTCTACACAGTTTTGATACTTGTTGGGTTAGTTAATGAAAAATCAGTGAGGTCAGCCCAGGTTAATTGTTACACTGTTTTGCACGTGCACAACCTCCCATGATGAACAGTCTACAATTTTAAATAAACAGGTTTTTACAACAAGTATTTTAATCAAATGTATTTTATTATAACAAATATCTTTAATATCAAGGTTATAAGTAACTGCCCTTGAATTATTAAAGAAAATTTTAAATATTAAGGAAAACTATTCCCCCCTTTTAGTAAACTGAGATATACATGCCATTTTTTAAATGACTAGGTATAAGTAAGTACAGATTTACTTAAATTTTGTGGTAAATGATGATAAGTAAATATTTACTAACCTTTTCCTTTGCCTATTTAAACAAAAGCTAGTGATTAATCCATTTTTCATTCTCAAAAGCACTTATGTCAACGACTTACCAGGCTCTTAATGTTCCTGGTTTTAAAAAAAATTTGTAGACTCAGGTTTCAATGTTCACTATAATTAGTGCTAATCAAAAAAATTATTAAATACATTTAATAATTTATTTCCTCAAAACTATAGAATTTTATCAGAACTATAGGATAAAAGAGATGTTATAAAACATCTAGTCCAAATCCCTTAGTTTTCACTGATGAGGAAAACAGAACTGGAAAATGGGAAAATCTGCCAAAAATCTGTTAGATTTGGAAACCCAGGGCTCTCCTAATTCCCAGAACTGTGACTCCTGACATGCCCAAACTTCTTTTAAAGTCATGTTTCACTACACAAAATAGAGTTGAGTGGGATATTAAGCATCTATTAAACATATATGCTAGACCCATTGGTTACTAGATTTTTTTTGAAGAAGAGATCTAAGCAATGTTCTCAAAGAGATTTTTTTACGATTCATTTATTTATTCATTTCTCTCCCCTTCCCCACCCCCCACCCCGGTTGTCTGTTCTCTGTGTCTATTTGTTGCATCTTCTTTGTCCGCTCTGTTGTTGTCAGCGGCACAGGAATCTGTGTTTCTTTTTGTTGTGTCATCTTGTTGCGTCAGCTCCCTGTATGTGCAGCGCCATTCCTGGGCAGGCTGAACTTTCTGTCATGCTGGGTGGCTCTCCTTACGGGGCGCGCTCCTTGCACGTGGGGCTCCCCTACACGGGGGACACCCCTGCGTGGCAGGGCACTGTTTGTGCACACCAGCACTGCACGTGGGCCAGCTCCACAAGGGCCAAGGAGGCCCGGGGATTTGAACCGCGGACCTCCCATGTGGTAGATGGAAGCCCTATCCACTGGGCCAAGTCAGCCGCCTCTCAAAGAGAATTGTAATCCAACAAGAGAACCAAGATAGACACACATGAAAGAGAAAATAAAATGCAGCTTTTTTCTAATTATTTAGAGTAACAGAAGGAAATAGTGGTGCACTATCTTAAGCAAATATAATCCTAAGAAATACATTTATATAATAATAAGTAAGCCACCAATTTCTACCCCTCCTCACAACTTAAGATCCCTTACAATAAACACCACACACAGTGGAGGACAGGTGTGTCAGATACAATGCAGAAGAGGGGGCAAGATACGAGGAACCAGTGGTTCCAAGGGCCACCTAGGAAAGGCGAGGTTTTGTTTTTTACAGTTGTCTGGGAAATGTTGTTATGCTCCTGTAATGAGAGACTCTGTGAAAGGCACAGTGTGACAATGGGACACCTCTAGCATGTCTCAAAGATAGGAAATTTAACCCCAATTTTTTAATTTAAAAATTCTTTTCTAAGTGCAGCAGGAGGCAAGACTTTCAATGCCCTTATTTTCCAGAGATTGATCTTAGTTTTTTTCTCTTGCAAGCATCAATGCTAAGTCATATTCCAATTTTCAGACCATTTCAGCTGTCAAAAGCAGCAGCTTAGTTTTTACAGAACCAAAGTTAACATTTTTTAAATATCTTATTTCTTTTTTTCTCCCCCTCCCCTCCCCACCCCTCGACTCCCCTCTCCTCCCCTTCCTCCACCCTGCTGTTTTTGCTGTCTGAGTCCATTCGCTGTGTGATCTTCTGGATCTATTTCTCTTTTTGTCTTCTCTTCTTGTCTTTCTCCTCTAGGATTCACCTGGATTCAATCCTGAGGACCTGTGATGCAGAGAGAGGTTCACTATTAATTGTGCCACCTCAGTTCCTGGTCTCTGCTGTGCTTCACCTTGGTTCTGCTCTTCCTCTCTCTTTTGTAGCATCATCATCTTGTTGCATGACTCACTTGCGTGGGCACTGGTTCTCCGTGTGGGCACTCGACTTGCTGCATGGGTACTCGACTCACCATGCAGGCACTGGCTCACCACGTGGGCACTCACGCTGGCACTTGGCTTGGCCATGTGGGCATTTGTCTTGCCATATGGGCACTTGCGCAGGTACTGGGCTCACTGCGCAGGCACTTGGCTCACCATGCTGGCTCACTGTGCCGGCACCCTTTCTCTTCTTCTTTTTCACCAGGAGGTCCTAGGGACTGAACCTGGATCCTTCCATATGGTAGGCAGAGACCTTATCACTTGAGCCACATTCGCTTCCCTGACTTTTATGTATTTGGGGTAAAAAGAAATAGTGTGTTTTTCTGTCAGGATTATATCAGGCAAGAATGATATGAGATGTTATATTAAATATATTATTTTTTAAATCTTGGAGAAAAACAGAAGAAAGAAAAGGAAAATCTGTATTCAAATCAATCTGGGTAATTTTATCTTTAGATAACATCAAGTTCTTTTCAATGATTGGTGGACTGCAACTCTTGACTGCTTGCCTGCATAATTTACTCCATTCTACTCTAATATCAAATTTCTTTTGTTCCAATACGTCTTAATAATTATAGTGTGGTTGAGAATTAAATTATCTTCCTGGAAGCTAATGCAAAAAAGAAATAAAATGGTTAGATGGTTCCCACTGCATGATAAAAGAAATTCCTATCAGATCATATTTGTCCCTTAGGAGAATAAAACATTTAAAAATGTTCCTATTACATGCAGTCTGGATAGCTTAATAATAAACAATATCAAAAACACTCAAAATGTAGCAGTTTTCTGATCATTACCATAAGTCAAATGCAAAGAATTGAATCATAAGACCAAAGACAGTTTTATCAGGGGCAAAAGAAGTCAAGCTAAATGATCTAACTGGTCTCAGATTTAGAGCACATTTTCATCCTCTTGGGGAAAGAGGACACATCTTGGTACTCAGAATTAATTATAATTTTGTGTGGCACACTAAAGAAAATTGGAAGCTAGTTTGGAGATTCTGTAGAAAGCTTGGTGAAAAAAATGTTAGACTTATTTTGTGTGATCTATGTATCTTTAAAAGAAGATTTAAGAAAGGAAAAATGTTAGATTTTCTTTTAATATATAAAAATAAGAAAAATAAAATCATATTTTAGGAAATGATACTAAAAATTAAGTTTGATCAAGTTTCCAAATAAAATCTTTCCCAAAATTTAATGAGAAATTTGAAGTTTTGTCTGTGAACATAAAACTTTTAGTTTAGGTCTCATGCTTGAAAAGTCTAATATCAAACTTCCATAGTTTCAATATGTCCACCAACTTCTGACAAGACTTCATGATGAACTCAAATGCTTGATAGTCATTGTTGATGAGAATCCATTTGCAAAAGTAGGTGGTAAAAAATTTAAAGCCACTGTTTTTTTAACAACCATGTAAATATTTTAAACTTGCATTAAAAAAAAAAAAATCTAACAGCTTTTCCTTAGCTTCCATTCACAAATGCAATGGTAAATTTCCTTGTGATAATGTAAGTGGGTTCTGAATGCAATAAAACTTTTTCAATATCAAGAATTTCAAACTCATGATGATGCTCTAACTTTCAGACCATACTCATATTGTTTGAAAAGGCAGACTGGAACTAGTTTGGACTCTACTGTCCATCAGTCACGAACTAACACAGATATCAGATATGAGTGAAGACGGATTTGAGAACTGTCCCGCCAAGTGCCCACAGCAGTTCACAATCCCCAGCTGACTGCACCTTGGGCTGTATGCCCTGCTTTTTGGCCAGTTGGAACACAAACTCCTTCACCATTCCGTGCCTCTTGTTCAAAATAGGCAGCCACACTCCACAGTTGATTGCTGAGGTAGAAATCCAGGTCCAGGAGCCCTTCCTTAACCTCCCAGCATTTTCTGTCAGAGCAGGGAATGTTGGCTTAGATTCTTCAAGTTTGTATGAATGACGGGACATACCTTCATATTCCTCTCCAATCATGCTGCCCTCTAAGGAGCTTCAGATGAGGCAGTTTATGACCTGCAGCAAGTGGCTTCCAAATCTCTGTCTGTGGCAGAGCTTGCTAGCCATACCCAGGACAGAGCTGATCAGTTCCTCACAGCGTACCCATTAAACCATTCACAGCACACTGGTTGGGAATTTCTGCTTTAGGGCATTGAGTAACTTGTCTTTTAGCATGTTTTTATGACTGTCTTTCACAAGTATTGATGTTCTCAAATTTGTTTTCAGCAAGAGCTAGACAGCATTGAATTGAGGACTAAGAACCCTCACAGATATCTTTGGTTTCATATTATCCAACTGATTGATTGATGGTTTCATTCATCTATTTATCTGACAACCATTGACCATGCATGTAACTATCCTGTACCAGGCACTAAGGTTAACTGTTTTTTTCAATATATTTTTAAAGATACTTAGATTACATAAAATGTTAATTTAAAAAATATAAGGGATTCCCATATGCCTATACCTCTTACTTTTCCCCACATTTTCCCTACTTTTCCCTCATTAGTGTGGTACATTCATTGCCATTGATGAACACATCTTGGAGCATTGCCTCTAAGCATGGATTACACTTTACATTGTAGTTTACATTCTCGCCCACTCAGTTCTATAGTTATGGCAGGATATATAATGGTCTGAATCTGTCATTGCAATGTCATTCAAGACAATTCCTAGTCTGGAAAATGCCCCCATATTACACCCCTTTTTCCCTCTCCCTGCCTTCAGCACCTCCAGTGACCACTGTCTCCTCATCAATGATATAATTTCTTCCATTGCTAGAATCACAATGTCTATAATAGAATACCAGTAAGTTCACTCTAGTCCATATTTCATTCACCAGTCCTGAAGATTCTGGCATGGTGAAGCCCACTCCACCTCTAATTAAGAGGGGGCTTTGATCCCATATGACTGATGGATGGGACTCTCCTCCTTGCAGTTGTTGACTTTCTCCGTTCCTTAGTGTGGTAGTTGTCCATCCTCACCTCCTTGTTAATTGTCTTGGGTGAATTCAATGAACTGGAGAGTAGGTGTTTGCAATTCTGCTGAGGCTCAGGGCCCAGCTGGCACATGGACAGCCCAGAGATTCAAGTCTGAGCTGAATCTGTCAGCTACCACCTCCAGCACCAACTATAAGTTCAAATAAAAGGGACAGAAGAGGCATGTGTAGAGAAGCCACATCAGAGTCCAACTCTGTCACACTCGTGAGCACAAACTCCAAAGTAGCGCCCACTGGCAAGCACCAAACTCCGGAGCTATCTGCCATGACTGTAGGACTTGGGTGTCTCCAGAGCCCTCAGGAGCCCCACTATTTGGGATAGTATCTACTTTGGTTGTCTATGAGATCCTGCTGAGACGTGCCTAAGCGATACCTCTCGATGACCTCCCAACTCACTTTGCAGTCTCTTAGCCATATAAACTCATTTGTCTTTAAGGTTAGCCTTAAAATTGTGTTAGCTGGAGTTGGGGAGATGTTCTGGAATATCTCAGTTAGGCAACGGGAATCTAGAGTATTAACTCTCTGGAAAAAAAAAAAATTACTATCCCTATTCCGTATTACATCAAATATCAAACAAGTTAGCCAGTAAAAATCTGCACTCACTCTTTCATAGAATGTGTGTCACTTCTCTCCCTGCTGCCTCATAAGATCTATAATTTCTGGATATTCTTCAGACCCATTGATGATGAGTGAGGGGGGACAACCTGTGTCAAGATATCTTTAGTTCTTAGATGCAGAGAGTCACAAGATTCCTAGAGCTCAAAAAAAGAGAAGATACAAGGGGAACAATGACCTAAGATAGCATGATGAGTTGACATGTTTGACCTTTGCTGATAAAGCCCGTCCTCTCCACCTGCAGGTCCTTGCCTTGCAGTGTTGCAACAGACACAAGCGCTCATACTCCCTTGGTTTTAGCAAAACAGTAAAACCTCCCGATTTTCTGCAAACCAAGTTGGTCTTCATTCTCTTATGGAAGAACCCCAAAGAGCCATGAACACTGGCAACAGTGATGAAGAAGGTCATGGAACTTTTCCTCAGAGCACATTAACAAAGATCCTTATGCTTCAGAGGGGAGATCACAGGTGGCGAAGCTGACAGCACTCCCTCAGTGGACACTGTTATAGCTTACCTGAACAGCTCGCTGTTACCCAGACATGAAGTGCATACTCTACCCTTCCCCCAGACTCCTCCTTTACTCATTTTCTAAGACCAGGTACCAATGTTACCTTCCCACCATTGCCTCCCTCACCTCTTAGCTCCAAGCCCCCAGTTACTACTCTTGAGTTCCCTCAACAATTGTGGATTTCTTCAAGGCACTTGACACATTGTACTTAATTAGTTGTTTACATGTGTTTTTTCAGATACTGGGCTGGGATTGAACCCCGGTCCATCGGAAGCTGGCACTCAACCACTGAGCCACATCTGCTCCCCTAATATGTCTAAATACCAAGTGGAGCCTAGAGAAATCCTTGTCACCCACCCCAACCCACCCCACTTCCCAGGGCCTGTCCCAGATTAGATCTCCAGGAAACATTTGCTGAAAAAGTAAATATCACTTTCTCTTACTGTCACATTTTCATATTTGATCCAAAAATTCTAAACTTTTCTATTCTTTGTTGTCTTCTGGTCTTTGCCTCAGACTGGGTTTTCCCTACAGCCATGGGACTCCTTCAGACTCTGGCAGTAACTGCCAAATAGATGGCAACTGCTACTCTGCTGCCCCCTAGGGGACCTCGGCTAACATGGACAGACTTCTGCTGCAGTGACTTAATGAACTTCATCCAGGAAGCATCCAAATAGATGGAACTATGAGAACAGAATTGTATTTGTCTCTGGTAACTAAAAAATATGCATATATAGTAGGTTAAGCCTCAGAAGTTGGAACTGCCTCCTGTAATGTGGAGCTATCTCTAAGGTCTCAGACCCTGAAGAGGATTATAAAGTAGGGACAGTTGGACTTCCTTACTCTCTGTACATTTCCTTCCAGTTAATATTTAATATTTTCAAATGATTTGTCCAAATTCATGAGCCCAGAAGAAGTATAGATGATGAAACACTAGATTAGACCTCCAAATTCCTGAGAATTTAGTTTCTTTTTCTTTTCCTGTTAGCCAAGAAAGGTACAATGAAGGTAGCCAAGAAAAGTACAATCATACTTGGTAGTGGATTCTTTCTAGTAACACTCTCTACCAGAAAATGCCTATAAAGTACTGTGAGAAACTCAGATGAAAGGAACTACTGAACATAAATGCAAAGCATTTTCTATATTATTACGAAGACTAGAAGCTTCAAATAGTTGCATCCCAATAACTATCACAGAAAGAACAGAAACCAAGGAATAGAGTAGTGTAGATTGGAACATTTATATTTTACCAGTAATTTAAAGTAAAACCTGCAGAAAAGTAAGTAACACATATTTTTGTAATGTTTCATATCCCAGATATGGGAAAAATCTTAGTCTTAAATTTGATGCTATCTAAATTTAAATTAGTGTAGAAAACAGTCACAGAGGAAACCAAATATTTTTTAAAAATATATATTCTAAGATCATAGATCAAATCCAAGATTATGTCTTATTCTACTAAAAGAAGAGCATCACAAAATCAGAAGTTCAGAGAGGTCAGAAGTCCAACATCAGTATCACTAGGTTAAAATCAATGTATTGACCGGACTGAAGCTCCCTCCCCCAGGTTCTAGAAGAGAATCTATTTGTTACTTCTTCCAGCTTCTGATGTCTGCTGGCATTCCTTGGCTTGTGGCTGTATCAATTTAATCTCTCCCTCCAAGATCACACTGACTTCTCTGTTTCTGTGGTCAAATCTCCCTCTGCCTCTCTTAAAAGGACACTTATGATACATTTAGGGGCCACGTGTTAATCCAAGATAATCTCCGCATTTCAGGATCTTTAACTTAATTGCATCTCCAAAGACTTTTTTTTTCCATACAAGGTAACATTCACAGATCCAGGGAACAGGACTTGGATATCTTTGGGGACCACTATTAATCTACCACAAGAGGATACGGAACAACTAGAAATCTCATACATTGCTGGTGGAAGTTTAAAGTGCTATAACACTTTATAATTATTTGGAATTATCCTATCTTATGAATTAGAAATCCCATTGCTAGATACATATCCAAGAGAAATGTGTACATATGTCCAATAAAAAGACATGTATAAGATGTACATAGCAACTTTAATCCTTACCATAAAAAACTGCTGGGGAGCAGTGGATGTCACTCGAGTGGTTGGGTGCCTGCGACAAGGGAGCCATCTCTGGGGCAGGGAGGGGGAATGATTTTTTAAAAAAACTTAAAAACAAGGAAAAACTGGAAACAACTCTAATGTTTCCAGGTGGGTTGTGGACATAAACTTGCAAAGCAAAATCATAATATTTTTAGACGATACTACAGGAAAATCAAATATGGAAGAAATTTCCTAAAAGGAACGAAAAGATTGATAAATTTTACATTAAAGTAAAATTAAGTGCTTCTGCTTATCAAAGGACATCATTAAGGGAATGAAAAACATGTCTCAATGTGGGAAAATACATTTGAAATACTGATAACTAATAATTCCATTCCTGGGTATAGGCCCAACAGAAATGTGTGCATATAAGTACCAGGAGACATGGACAATGATGTTTGTGACAGTATTATTTATAATAATTAAACACTGGAAAGAAGTCAAATATTCACCAACAGTAGAACAGTTAAATAAGTAGTTGTATACTCATGCAGCAACATGAACAAATTCCACAAACAAAGTTCAGTAAAAGAAGTCAGGCATAAAACAATGATTCCATTTACATAAAATCTCCAAACAGTCCAACTTAACCATATAATCTAAAGATGCAGAGATAGATGGTAAAACTAGAAATAAACGTCAAGAAAGGATTGTCATAAAATATAGCATAGTTAACTTGTTAGGGAGCAGCACGGCTGTGATAGGGAAGAAGCATAGATAGACTTCAAGGGCACTGGCAATGCTCTTGTTCTTGACCTGTGGGCGGTTACATGTGTGCTCACTTTTACAAAAATGTTAAAGTTATGCTGCATATGTACATTTTTTCACAGTGAAGATAGTGTTAAAATATTCTATAGGAACTGTGTTTTCATTATCTGTCCAATGCTTGCTCTTGGAAGTATTATCTCACTCATTCAAAGATTATATATCCTCATCACACTTTTCTACCCTTTCCCTCATTTCAAAAAAATCCAGTTTGGCTGTGATGGTAGCATATTATTGTGGCTGTAATTAACAACATTGAGTCATATAGGTGAATGTGATTAAAAGGGGAAACTTTAGGTTGTATATGTTACTAGAATAAAAATTAAAAGATAAAACACAGGACTGTACAACACAGTGAACCCTATTGTAGACAATGGACTATAGTTAATCGTACAATTATAAGAATGTTCTTTCATGAATTATAACATATGTATGATACTGATACAAAGTAATAGGGTGGTATATGGGAAAAAATACACCTAATGTAAACTATGGATAATAGTACTATTTTAATCATCTTTCATCAATTGCAACATAGCTGACTACTGTTCAAAAAAAAAAAGTATAGCACATTACAAAAAAGTGGTATCATCACTGGTAATATCCATACCAATCCAAGGTATTGGTCATGGGGTGGTGTATAGGAATTTGTATTTTATGCATGACTGTTCTGTAAACCCACATCTTCTGCAATAAAAAAATTAACTATTTTTGAAATTCAAGGAAGGAAAGAACATCTTATTTCAGTGTTCTTAATACTTTGCATAGCATCTGGCATATGCTGTTTATTAAATGACTGAATTCATTAGGTGACTCTTTCTTATGCCCTATAAAAATCTATTAAAATTTTTCTTTAAATACATTAATCATTGATGGTTTTAATGGAGGTTCCTTCAAATGCTCATGGGATAATTCTTATATTATTTAAACCTTATAAATGATTTTTTTAAAGTGGAACTCTTTTCAATTAATTTTTCAAGGCCAGCTTTACCTTAACAGTATACTTGATACATTTTCTGACAGCTGCAGTAACTATTGGGAAGATATATAATGGAGTAAGAGTGGAAATCATATTTGCAGTAGTAGAAATTATAAATAAAATCAGAAAATTTTGTTGATGTACTGACATAATGGAAATAACAATTCATGTTTCTGAAAGGGATCCTCGGGAGTGTAAAAATATCTATTAATTTAATAAAATATCTCAAGAATCTCTGGGACAGTTAAGAAATTTTTGGAAAAGTAAAAAAGAAACTGCGATAAACTCATTCTTTCATAGGATAAAATAAATATTCAAGATACAGAGTCTGAAACAGAAACAGAATGAAATTGGAACAGAATAATAGTACATTGAACTACAGAAAGTCTACATTAGAATTTAATACATTTTGTATAACATCATATATTAGTGGTAAAAACACAGATATAAAGAAATAGTGTTGGAAGTAGACTTGGCCCAATGGATAGGGCGTCTGCCTACCACATGGGAGGTCCGCGGTTCAAACCCAGGGTCTCCTTGACCTGTGTGGAGCTGGCCCATGCACAGTGCTGATGCGCACAAGGAGCACCCTGCCACGCAGGGGTGCCCCCGCGTAGGGGAGCCCCACGTGCAAGAAGTGCGCGCCATAAGGAGAGCCGCCCAGTGTGAAACAAAGCACAGCCTGCCCAAGAATGGCGCCGCACACACAGACCTGACACAGCAAGATGTCACAACAAAAAGAAACACGGATTCCCGGTGCTGCTGATAAGGATAGAAGCAGTCACAGAAGAACACACAGAGAATGGACACAGAGAGCAGACAACTGGGGGGGTAGAAATAAATAAAAAATAAATCTTAAAAAAAAAATAGTGTGGAGAAAACAAACGAATAATTTTTAAAATAAGTAAATTACACAAAAATAAATTCCAATAGAATTAGACTATTAAATATTTTTAAAATATACACAATAAAACAATAAAAGAAAATAGATTTGAATATTCTTATAATCAAAGGCCTTTCTAAAAATAAATTTAAAATCAGGAATCATAAATGAAAATATTGGTAGATTTTACATAAAAACATCTGAATACTCGATACTTCTCTACTTGAAGACACACAAACAATAACCAACTAAAGAGTTGTAAGATGAAGTAAAGATATCTTTGCTCACTACTTTCATTAATCTAGTGAAAGCAACAAAAAAAGTGAAAAAAAAAAAGCAAAAATTCCTTCTGAGACAAAATTAGGAAATACCTATGTCCCCAAGTCATGTATATATGATTAGTCTTGTCATCTTCAAAACTGTCAAGGCCCTGAAAATTAAGGAAAGACCAAGAAATAGTTTTAGATAACAGGAGACTAAAGAAATGTGGTAACTAAATGCAAGGTAAGAATATGGACTGGATCATTTTGCTACAAAGGATATTAGGAAAATTGTTTAAATGTGAATGGTATTCAGGGATTAGATGTATCAGTGTGAATTCTCTCGTCTTGATAGCTGTATTATAGTTGTGTATGCAAATGTCCTTTTTAGTAGGAAATATACGTAAGTACTTAGTGGTGATGTGGCATCATATCGCAACTTACTCTCAAAAGATTCAGGGAAAATGTCTTTATACTGAATACTTGCAAATTTTCTGTAAGTTTTTTTATTTTACAGATTAAATTAAAAGGAAGATAAGAATAGATAGTCACATAGAAAGGACAGTAAGGAAAGTGAAAAAATGGCATGAAAGAAATAAAAATAAAATAAATAAAAGAGAAAATAAAAACAAGATTTTGAGACAATGACAGATATGAAAATCTGGCAAAGGAAATCTAATATATGTATTAATCAGACCTCAGAGCAAAAAATCAAAACAATGATATAAAACAAATATTTAAAACTATATCTCAAGAAAGCCTTTCTGAAATTTAAGATAAGATTCTTGATTATATATACTGAAACTCCAGAGAACTGGTAAAATTTTCCAAGAATGGACAAAACCAAAACATATCTCAATATAGAATTTTAATGCTAATGCTGATGAAAAAAAAAATTGGGAGTGGTATCCAAACAAAAGGCAAGAAGAAAATGACACTGGGAGCAAATCAATAGTTAATTTAAAAAATAAGACAAGTGGTTTTGAGAGGTTTTCCTTGTTTCTTTATGAGTCCACAGCATATACTGATATTGCTCAGGTGATGTTGCTTATTTGAGAAATCAATGTTGAGTTTGACATGACAAGAGAGTTAGCCTCTGTTAGTCTAATTAAAACACCACAAATGAGAATATTTTCAAAGAAATTGAGAAAAAACTAATTCTGTACAACCTGAAGTGGAATCTGCTAAGATATATTGCAAGTGATGGTGCTAAAAACATGTATGGCACAGAATAAAGCTTAGTTGAACAACTATACAAAGTTTGTGGAAGTGTAAGCTGCTTAAACCTATTATTATTTATTGTACTATTCATCATTGGGACCATATTTTAATCACTCACATGTTATTGAACCAGTAGCATCAACAGTGAACTTCATTTGCTATTGTACATTTAACGATTGGCAGTTATGAGAATTTTTGCTTAGAAATAAAAGTTGAATATCCTTGCTTGTCCTACCACACAGCAGTTCAATGGCTTAGCACTGCTAACATGTTTTTGCTTTTCTTTTTTTTCAACACAGGGCTGAGATAGAAATTTTTCTGAATGAGAACAGTTGCCCTCCACCACTACTCTTGAACATTGAAAGGCTTTGAAAATTAACTTTTGCCACAGACACGATAATGTTTCTTAATGAACTCAGGCAAAAATAACAAGGCCAAACAGTACTTATATGTGGAATTTATTCTTCAGTAAAGTCACAAATAATGTTGCTTGAATCTCAAGTAATGTCAATCTGCTCTGTCTACTCCCCATGCTGTCAAAAGTTGAAACTACAAGTAAGATTCCATTTCCAAACAAATTTGTAGTGGATATATCTTCAGAGTTCAAACTACAGCTTCAGCAGCATTTTTTCAGACCCCAATGTGTGAAAGAAAGGGACTATCTATATTTTTTGTCCTTCATTCCCATATGTAGCCTTTCCTTGCCTCCTTCCCCAAGCTTCTCCATCATTCTACAATTCGTTACCAACCATCTCAATACTTTTGTAAATCCTATTATCCTTCAAAAGCTTTTCTCAACATTTCAGTCCACAATTTCCCCCTAAGCTCAACTCCTGTAATGACTATTATCTGGTCTTTCATTTAACCCTTTCTGTGTATTCCACTTGCAGCTTATGGTATTTCTGCCTATACAATCAATAGCTCTCCAATATACCTTGCAAACTCGGTGATGAAAAAAGCTACATCTTGAAGAGTATAACCCACAGCCTCTATTGGCAGTATGTGGTACAGTGGAAAATTTGGGTTGATTGATTGGGCAAATATTTTAATGGTTACAAATATAAAAGGGATAAAGGACACAGAAAGACTCATTAACACTTCACATTTAATTCAACCAACATTTACTGTGCATGTACTTATCTTTGGCTAGTCATAAAAATTAATCCATACTTGTTACTGATTCCAAGAAATTACAGGTGAGGTAGAATTAGTTACTGCAGTGGTGCTCAACTTGGGGTGATTTTGCTCCCCAGGAGACATTTAGCAATGCCTGGAGACATTTTGTCACAACTGATAGATGCAGGATGTAGGGGTGCTGATAACCATCCTAAAGCACAGGGAAGCTCTCCAAAACGAAGAATCAGCCAAAATGCCAACAGTGCTAAGGTTGATGAACCCTGATTTACTGTGCCAATGTGAAAAACTTTTTTCTTCCAAATTAGAAATTTCCATATGACCGCTCTTTTTTATATTTGAGCATCTAGGACTGATATTCTCTCCCTACATTCATCCCCATTCCACTAAAAGTCCCATGAGGTGGAAACTGGTCCTTACTTTCCTTAAGGTGCTCAGTAAATGTTTGTTTTGCCAAGGTGCTTAATAGATGTTTGTTGAATGAATAAGTATTGAAGTGTTAGCCACTCCTCTTTCACACCCCAATACATGTGCACAGGGATTTAATATTTGCTATCTAGAAATACTGACTCTTTGAAACCTGGAGGGTCCTTAACAGATGTCATTATGTACATACTTTGTAGTATTTCTTTTTTTTTTTTTAAAAGATTTATTTCTATTTATTTAATTCCCCTCCCCTACCCCGGTTGTCTGTTTTCTGTGTCTTTTTGCTGCGTCTTGTTTCTTTGTCCGCTTCTGTTGTCGTCAGTGGCACGGGAAGTGTGGGCGGTGCCATTCCTCGGCAGGCTGCTCCCTCCTTCGCGCTGGGCGGCTCTCCTTGTGGGTGCACTCCTTGCGCGTGGGGCTCCCCTACGCGGGGGACACCCCTGTGTAGCACGGCACTCCTTGCGCGCATCAGCACTGCGCTTAGGCCAGCTCCACACGGGTCAGGGAGGCCCGGGGCTTGAACCGCGGACCTCCCATGTGGTAGACGGACGCCCTAACCACTGGGCCAAAGTCTGTTTCCCTGTAGCATTTCTTAAAAAGAGTGACACTTTTTCTTCAAATAACATATATGAAATTCCATCACATAAGAGATGAAAATAGGTGGTGGACTTGGCCCAGTGGTTAGGGTGTCCATCTACCACATGGGAGGTCCGCAGTTCAAACCCTGGGCCTCCTTGACCCGTGTGGAACTGGCCCATGCACAGTGTTGATGCACGCAAGGAGTGCCCTGCCACGCAGGGGTGTTCCCCGCGTAGGGGAGCCCCACGCGCAAGGAGTGCACCCATAAGGAGAGCCGCCCAGCATGAAAGAAAGTGCAGCCTGCCCAGGAATGGTGCCACACACACAGAGGGCTGACAGAACAAGATGATGCAAGGAAAAGAAACACAGATTCCCGTGCCACTGACAACAACAGAAGTGGACAAAGAAGACACAGCAAATAGACACAGAGAACAGACAACCGGGGGTGGGAGGGTGGGGGCGGGGAAGGGGAGATAAATAAATAAATAAATAAATAAATAAATAAATCTTTAAAAAAAAGAGAGAGAGATGAAAATAAAGCTGCTCCACTGAGTGAAAGGTGAGGATCTGCCAGCACATTGTAATAACCCCTGTGCAGCATTAAAAAACCACCGACCATAGATATCATTCCCTCATACAATAGGGAAAATCAAAGTAGAGAGAAAAAGTAACCAGAATAAAGTCACATGGCTAGGTACTGGTAGATGGTTAGGTCACTACTAGAAGCTGCTTCATTGAGTACCTTGAAAGAGAGGTGCAAAACAAAGGTTCCTATTTTTCAACTAATTTAACATCACACTATGCTAATAAATGTAGGATTAGAATCCCAGCCTGTCCCCACCATGGGACATTCAAAACCTGGACAAAATCTGTGGATAAACTACCTCTAGAGATATTTCTTTGTGAAACATTCTTCCAGTGAGACAGGTTTTTCTGAGATCAGTTTATGTAGAAGAAATTTAGAAAAGTCCTTCAATATCTACTTGCCCTTCAATGTAAATAAATGATTCTTAATGGGGCAGAGGAAGGTGTTACACACTGGAATCTTAAATTAGGAGTATGTGTAGTTTGAAAAAGCACAGTCTATAAATTTATCTCTAAAACTCCCTCATACCTATAATTTTCTTAAAGCAAATCTCAGAAAGCTTGTCGAAATATTTTTGACTAGTTGGTGAGAATACTTAGAAGACAGCAATTCTCCAACAAATAACAGGAAGGGGTAAGAGGACAGGCTTCTGAGAGACTCTTACAGGAGGAGAGGTTAAAGCATGAGATTGTGTTTATCTAAAGACTGCAGGATATTTAAAGGTTGGGAGATACCAGGGTAAATAATATACTTGTAGGAAACAGGAACTTTCTATAATGACCCGGTTAAGGGAGGCAGATTTGGCTCAACGTATGGAGCATCCGCCTGCCACATGGGAGGTCCAGGGTTCAAACCCAGGGCCTCCTGACCCATGTGGTGAGCTGGCCCATGCGCAGGGAGCAGACAGCGGAGTGGGGGGAGAGAAATAAATAAAAAATTTTAAAAAAAGAACAATATTAGGAGGATTGAGTCTGGGCACAGAATTTATGAAAAATAAACAGGCAGCCAATGCTGAAGTTCAGAGATCTTCTAGTCCAGAACCTTCATTGGGAAGGTGAGAAAGTCATTCTTAGACTATCTGTTGGCTTTGTTATAACCATAATTTTCGTCCACATCATTAGCATAGAAAAACACAAAGTCAAGATGACTGGAAGGTCAATACACTACAAGAAAGTGTTCAGGTGGCCAGAGTCCTGCTGAGCTCTTGTCAGAGTCACAGGATTATGACAGGAAGCATTGTCCCCAAAGGTTTCTACCACAAGGTGAACACTTGGTGGGTAGAATCTAAATTTAAAAGGATTATACACCCATTCTGGTCTTATGCTTTCTTGTCACACAAACCCCCAAATGGCTCTCAGAATTCTCAAAGCAAAAAGCAAATAAAAAAAATAAAAAAAAACCCTGATGAATGAGTTAGCAAAGGTCAATGCAACTTAGTGACCTAGCAGCAAAAAAGGTTTCAATTTTCCAGTAAAATTCTTCTGTGTGCAGTACCTTTATAAAATGCCAGAAATACAGCTGTGAGGAAGACATGGTGAGATCTGCATCTGACCAAAAGACTGGCTTTGGGGAGTTTTCAGAATAACTAGACCTCCCTGGAGTGAAATTTAAAACAGGATAAGTAAAAGCAATGTCACCTCATGATTCTAGCCAGCAACTCTTTATGGAGGGGTCCTTGATGGTCACACTGATCACACTGGAATATACAATGGTAAGAGCAAACTCATAGAAGGGAAGGGATTAGCCCAAAAGCTAATGTCAGAACTGACTGAATCCAAGGGGTTCAGCTCTTACTCTAGTGTGCTATTTAATCATCTACCAGGTTGTCTCAGCCTGATATTCTCCACTTACTAGAGAATGTTCTTCCTTCAACAGATTCGTCTTCAGACGACAATCAATTGTGAATTTCAGTAAACATTACAGAAACTGCCTGCCAATCACAATGAAAGATTAAACGTGTTTGATTTTATTTTTAATCATTTTATCACATAAAATAGGAAGCTTTTTTGCATTTATTTCAATCAACGAAGGACAGTTTGGCTCATGATGACAGATATGTACTTCAATATTACAAGCACAGACTGGTCAATGTTGGAAGAAATCAGAAAAGAAACGTGTTTATTTCAAGATAGCTACAGTTGTCATAATCAAGGGGCGGCATCTTGTCCTTTGAGTCAACCATTTAGGTCACCATAAAAACCATACCTCACAATTTTTTATGACAGCCTCTGAAAGCTGGTTTCAGATTCTAACTTCTGTAAAAAGATTTATAAATGTAAATGGTAGGGGAGAGGATGTAGCTCACTGGTTGAGCACCTCCTTCCTATGTATGAAGTCCTGAGTTTAATAGCTGATACCTCCTGAAAAAAAAAAGCATTAAAAAATGTAAATGGCAATATTTTGTAGTGGGGTTTAGTCTACCAAAGCTTTTAACATATGCCCAGAAATTTTTAACATCACCATCATATTCCAAAAATAGTGAAGAAATAATCTTAAAAATACAAAATTGTCTGTTTGCTTATTTCATTTTACATCAATGTCAGATGAAAGGTCCACAAAAGTTGTTGGTTACCCTTCATTTGTAGCTTCCAACTACACATTTTTTCCTTTTCCAAGATAAAACCAGTCTTCCTGCATCTTGAAGAAGGAAAAAAAATAGTGTTTTGCTAACAGTAATGGATCTTCTAATGTCCTCTCCTCTGAACTCAGCAATCATAGTTACGGTAGTCATTTGGTACACTTCCCTACCCCAACCAGAACTTTTCCAGTGCTGGTGATCTGTCAGTGAAAAGAAATTAACTTCTTCTAAATGATCCATCTATTCTACTGATCAATAGCTCTGAAGGAAATTTGGCTCCAAGTTCTGTTGTGATTTACCACTTATCTAAATGCAGATAGGTCCTCTATGACTGCACATAATAGAATTTATCCCAAATAAGAAGAGTAGATTCTGATATTAGAATCGACTAGGATTAGATGGCATAGTAGAAAATCTCTTAATTTTGGAAACAGAAACTGGGTTCATATCCTATTTTTACCCTACCTCTTAATTACCTTTATATAAATTTGGATTAGTTGCCTGACTTCTGAGTCTTGATTTCCTTAAATGTAATTTGAGTTATTTGAGTTATTGTGAGACTATTGTGAGTACCAAGCATCTAGCACCTACCAAGAATATCTGTACTAGTTAGCAGGTGCTCTGTTGACTGTGTCCCACTGTACAGGCTGCTGCATTAAAAATAATGAACACATTTTGGGAAGCGGATGTGGCTCAAGCTGTTGGGTGCCTGCCTACCACATGGGAGGTCCCAGGTTTGGTTCCTGGTGTCTCCTAAAAAAAACAAGCAAGACGGCAAGCCAATGCGATGGGCTGATGTGGCAAGCTGACAAGATGATACAACGAGGAGACACAAGGAAACACAATAAGAGACAAAACAAGCAGGGAGCAAAGGTGGCTCAAGCAATTGGGCACCTCCCTCTAACATGGGAGGTCCTGGATTCAGTTCCTGATGCCTCCTAAAAAGAAAATGAGCAGACACAGAGAGCACACAACATACACAGAAAGCAGAGAGTGAGCACAAACAACAAGGGGGATGGGAATAAATAATCTTTAAAAAAAAATAATGAACAAATTCTACATGAACAATTGTATTTTAAAGATGAATACTAAAATATTTATATAGGTGGGTTACTAAATCTAAAATTGAGATTATTTTGGAAACTGCAGCAATCTTATATTGTGAAAGCTGGAAGCTATACAAGAGCTGCCTCAATCCCTCACTTTATAAAGATGTAAAGTCAAAGAAACCAGATTTTTTCCTCTACCCACACTTAGCCCTTTGGTTTCTGTGATTCTGAAAGTTAGGACCCAATTTGTGGATTGAAAACTGTTAACCCAAACTTACAAAACCAGAGTCATACTACATCTTTATAAAAGTTTAGTGCAATAGAGTAAATGGTGCAGTTTATGAAACATGCTGCTTTTGAATTTGCTAGTAGGATATCACTATATATGGGGGAAAAAGAAACATGACAATTGCATGTAGCTAAATTATTACAGATGGATCTTACCATGTCTAATAATTTAAATGTATATATATGTATATCAGAAGATAAAATTTCAGACATATTGTAAAAAATTCTCCCTTGTTAAATACTTATTCTAATAAGTTTTAGATCATGCATTCTTTGTTGCTTGTTGCCTTGTTGTTTTTCTCATTGTCTGTTTGTTTTTCCTTAGGAGGCAACAGCAACAAGAACCCAGGACTTCCCATGTGAGGAAGCGGGTACTCAACTGCTTGAGCCACATCCACTCCCCCTGCTTGTTTGTTTTTGCTTGTCATCTGCTCGTCTGCTCATTGTTTTTGTTTGATATCTGCTCATTGTTTCTCTTCTTTAGCAGACACCAGAAACTGAACCCAAGACCTCCTATGTAGGAGGTGGGTGCTCAACTGCTTGAGCCACATCCACTCCTAGAGGTACAATTTTTTTTTTTAAAGATTTTTTATTTATTTCTCTCCGCTTCCCTCCACCCCCCTTCCCAGTTGTCTGCTCTCTGTCTCCATTCACTGTGTATTTTTATGTGATCGCTTCTATACTTATCAGCGGCACCGGGAATCTGTGTTTCTTTTTGTTGCGTCATCTTGTTGTGTCAGCTCTCCATGTGTGTGGTGCCATCCTTGGGCAGGCTGCACTTTCTTTCGCCCTGGGCGGCTCTCCTTACGGGCGCACTCCTTGCACGTGGGGCTCCCCTACGTGGGGGACACTCCTGCATGGCACGGCACTCCTTGCGTGCATCAGCACTGTGCATGGGCCAGCTCCACACGGGTCGAGGAGGCCCGGGGTTTGAACTGTGGACCTCCCATGTGGTAGGGGGACGCCCTATCCATTGGGCCAAGTTCGCTTTCCCCAGAGGTACATTTTTAAAGTTAGCCATTTTCCTCAGAGTAACATTAACTAACATCAAATTAATGTTAAAAAATTTGTAATTAACTGATAGCAGGGTAATGGGAAATGATATTCATCCTTCCTGTAGTCCATATAGTACTTTGTGCTCCATTTAATGGCAAATAGGTTTACCTTTGAGGTCACTATATGGGGAATGTGAAATAAAGTTTTTCCAAGATCCCTAAAAATAACCAGATTGGAAGTGAAATAATCATACAAGTAGTGCTTTGGACAACTCAAAGAGGTTCTGGAGAAAGTTTGTTAGGAAGGACATTCAGTTACCTTCCCCAAAGACCACTGAGGGGCTCTGGAGCATAAGAGAGCCACCTGACTCTAGAAATCCAATAGCTGCCTCCCTTTCTTTCCCAGCCTCCCCTCTGAAGACTGAACTCCACGTCAGGAAACTTTTGCTAGCAAGGTAATGATGATCTGACCCAAAAAATATTTGGCTGTGACCGGTCAATGGGCTTAAATTCTTCCCATCAGCCTAAAGAAACCTAGAATTGGTAAAGCAAAACAAGTGTGTATACATGTGTTTGTGGAAGTGGACGGTACAGAAGAGATGAGGATCTCTTGAAGCAACCCCCAAAGCGTGTTCCCTGCTTTCACATATTTCATAGACAATTTAGTCTGCCTCCTTTTCCTCTGAAATAATTCTAGTGTAATTTCAAAGACATCCTTATTTTTAAAATGTCTGGTTCTAATTGGCTCCATCCACTCAAATCAACCTTCCCTTGCAGCTTTGCAGCTTCCATTTCAGAAGGATAGAAAGGCAGAGAGCAGAGAATAATCTAGTCTGGAAATATGTGAGACCAGGTTCTCTCAGAGGATTGAAACCCTGTTGAGTTACAGCTTGTAAATTACCATACCCCCAAAATTCAGCCCTAAATAACATTGAAATCATCACTCCAGGCGTAAGGTGTCATATTGTACTTGAAGCAGAAGGGTTTTATTTTTTTAAAACCAATCTTCTGGGACTCAGAAGGAAAAAATGGTTAGTAACTCAATGATTTGCTTATGTTTCAGACAAAATGTATGAGAATATACCCCATTTCTACCCATATCCATAGTATCTCATCAAGAATCCTAGGTTTAAGATACTAACAAATTCCAGAAATTAAAAGGAGTAAAATAGGTTTAAAATTACTAGAGGCCAGGAGTCTCTGGATTTTTTTCTCAAGTTTACCCAAGAATCTGTAGTATCCTCCACTTGGACAAAGAGGTGGCATGGATCTAAGAAAAAATGCACTGAGGGTCTCTGAAGCTAGGTTCTTATCTGAAATTTTGTCTGAAAACACAGAAAAATATTGCAGATGTTGCTAAATGTATTTGAGATGTCAAAGCACAGTTACAGCAATTTATAATTTAAAGCAACAACTGTTGGAATATTCTATGTCAACGGTTTATAAAGTTTCTATTTACCTGCAAAGTTTAACATAATGACTAATGTATAATTATTCCACGTGCATAGTTATTACTGGCAGAGGCTATGCTATTCCCTGGACTTAAATCAGAGAGCATAAACCAGATCTTAGATAAAACGTACAGGATCCTGATATCTCCCCCTAGAAAGGAGACAAACATCAATTACAAAAGTTTAAAAGTAATGGGGAAATAGCTTGGTATACCAATTTAAATATTTTGATCAAACCATATTCAAATGGGCTAAAATAACACAGGGAATTTGTTGTCTCAACTAGAAAGTCCAGTGGAAAAGGAGACATGACTTGAGAGGGCGGATCTGGCGGCTCATGCCAGTTTCCATGTCTCCATGGTGCCACCCAACGTGAACTTCATCCTAAAGGTCTAGCCACGCTTGTGTGACAGTACCAAGAGTAACAGGAGACAAGTGCCTTCCCCCTTCATGTCCAGGGAGAGTACAGACTTCTGACCCAGCATTCTAAGCTTGAATCCCGAGAGCCTTCCCAACTGGAGCAGCTTACATCACACGCCAATCCTAATGAATAACTGTGACCAGGGAAATGATTTTTATTGTTTGGTTTATGCCAATCAGGATACATGTATGGAGCTGGGCATGGAATCATATTCTGAGAAGGATATAGGTTATGTGGAGGATGGATATATACTAGCAGGAAAAATCTGGAGAAAGGGAAGAATGAATGCTGGATGTCCACCATACATGGACACATGGCCTGCAGACAATAGAGGACAGGGCTGTATTCACTGAAAACTGTCAGTATTGCCAGGAAGCAAATAATTTCCAGATTACAAACTAGCAAAAACAACAACAAATTCCAAGGCCAGTATGTTTTATTATTATTACTTTTGTGTTTGACTTAAGATGGTTGAATGAATTCATTTTCATTTATAAGCATTACATTAATTCCCATGCAAAAACCAAGACAGCATATGCCTGATTTTAATCAGCCAAAATTCAACCAATAAATCTGGACATTCAAGATCAAAACCAAAACGCTGCTTGACCTTTCCAAGAGTAGACATCATGGGTGTCCTTGAGAGATGGGCAGGCCCCTGACCTCTCAAAGACCACAGTCTGATACGAGTCCTCATCAAATAAGGGAGCCAATGCCTCCCAGCACCTCAATCTGGCAAGCAACTTTATTCACAAAGACTAGACACCCTATACCAAAGCTGCCGCCCATGGATATTTCCTGGTTCCTGCTCTAAGGCAAAGCCTGCTTTCTAACAGGCATACCTTCTATTTGGGGGGTTATAATTCTTCCTGCCAGTTTTCTTCAAAACTCTCAGCAAAGGTAAAGAGGACTTTACAAAAAAGCTTACCTCTATGGAGGTAAGAGAGTAATAAATACAAAGACACCATTTTATCAAGTAAATATTTCCTCCAGCTTTAGATAAAGTCAATTAACAGGTATAAAGCTTGAAAAATTTCTCTAAAACAAAGAACCAGAAAATCAAAGAGGGCAAAACGGGACCCCACAATTAAAGGAGAGCTAAACCAATGCAAAGAATCGTTCTATTGATTGAGAGAAATGGGCTACAACTAAAAATGACAGCATTTCCACAGTGGATGTTAATTTTATATTGAGACACACATGGGAAGTCTGACAATGGCAAAGATGTCATTAGTGCAAATAACAATTATAATGGTATGTTCTTTATAGGATTTAAATAAGGCTTCAAATAATTACACACGCAAAAACTAACATTAGGAAACCTTAATTCTATTTGGAAAGCTGTTAACCACATCCTCTAAGCCACCCAAATTCTGATTTGAGGACCATTACATTCAGTGAAGTTGCTGCAAAACACCATTTGTAGCACATTCACGCTCAAAGTCTACAATGTTTGGTGGAAAAAGGGGGATACTCTGGCCACTGGTGGAAGAGAAATCCAGCTAACATGTCAGGTCGTCCCCAGGTTCAGACAATTCTCTCAAGTAATGAAAGCTCATTAAAAAATAAAGAAATGAAACAAATAACAAAAAGAATAGAATCCTTAAATGTCAGAAAGCAATTGTTTCTCTATCCCCCTTAACAAATTTGCACAAAGTATGAAACAGAAAAATGCAAGAGGATTCGTGGGCATTTTCACCTATGGCTCAAGTTCTCCTTTAGACAAAAAATACTCTATGACATTAATGACAACAAGTAAACAATAACAATGACAAAAAAGTCAGAGGCAGAATATGAAATAGTAATATACTTTTCAGAGCCTGCACCATCCTGCAGAACCAGGAAACTTAAAATTTGTTCTCAACAGATCCAATCTAGGCTGGATATGTAAAAAACAGAAAGACAGCATTGCAAACCACACTATACATTATGAGAGTTCTAGAACCGGGTGGGAGGGACAGCCAAAAGCTCAGAAAAATTTATCATCAATTCTGAAATGGGGCCTTGTGACATCATCAGGGTTAATGAAGACAGAGATGGACTTCCCCGGGTTCTCAGTCACTAGCTGCTGAAGTTTTTTGGCCAAACGGTCATCAGGCTGGTTGGGATCGCCACCGTCGGACTGCGGGGAAGGAATGCTGGTGGTGCTGCCTCGCCGCTGCAGCTCCAGTGTCAGCCGGTTGGCGGCCTTGACATGCTCGATGGCGGTGCGCAAGTGCTCCGCAGGGTCTGAGCGCACGGAGGACAGCTTCCGGGCATGGAGCATGACCGTCTCCTCCGACAGGTGCTCCAGCATGTTGCACTGAGGGATGAAATAATTGGGGCACATCTTGTTGACCAGGCAGTGTTGCAGGTCATCAATGAGCCCCAGCAAAAAGTGTGCTGCATAGTCTTCTTGAGCCAAGTAGTTGGCAGGAAGTCTGTCGCAGGCCCAGAGCATCATGCTCCGCAGGTGATAGGGGCTAATAGCTTTGGGCCGGGACAGGAGTTTAATGATGATGGCCTTGCACGCCTGGTAGGCCTGCATGAGGCTGCTGGAGATGCACTTCTTCAACTGCACCTCGCTCCTGGCAAAGGACAGCCGCCATTCATTGTCCTTCTTACCCTTGTAGGAGCAAGCAGGCACCAAGTAAAACCCACTGATGACCTCTTCTTCAGTGATCTTCCCATCCCAAAAGTGGTTCTCCATGAGCCAGCTCTGCGCCACCGCAGGCCAGCCTTTGAAAGAGACCACAGGGACAATATCGTACAACATGCGACTGCTGCCCACACCCAGAATGATGGAGATGATGGTCCCGTTCTTTTCTACTTTTTCCACCTTTGGCATCCCTCGCTGGGGTTTCTTCTGTATCTCTGACAGGACAATGCTGATAGAGTCATAGAACCAGTCAGCCACTTTGGTGGGGGAGAAGAAGTAGTTGGTAGCACCATTGATGTGATCGACGATGGTGCAGCAGTCTTTCCATTTACTGATCGTCCCCTCGTCGAAGAGCCGGAGGCTCAGCCAGGAGTGGCACAAGGCTGAGTGGCGCATGTCAAGTGTCACAGGCTGATTACGGTCATGCAGCTTCAGGGCTGGCACCAGAAGAGTAAAGTCCATATCATAGTCAGTCCCCCGGGCATAGACATTAAGCTCATCCAAGTCCAGGTCCACCACACCTTCCCGGACTCCTCCAGAGAGCAACAGGTACTCATTGGCCACTGGAAGTTTCTGGTCCAGCTTTTGCACCATTCCTGGGAACAGATAGAGAAAATGCCATTTTAGGAAGCACAAACATAGGAGTCTTATGCATTAAATACAGAATGTATTGAGCTTAGTAAAACGTACCCTTGTACACATATCTTTCTAATACCTTGGGTAACAATGTGGGAAGTAACCAGAAAGCATTTCTGCTGTACACCCAAACACAAAAGTTGTTTTCAGAAATTGTACTTACGTGATTGAATCATGAGATAAGCTAAGCCAATCTCTTTGCTCATGGAACACCATTTTTACTTTAAAGTATAGCTGATAAGCTAATAAACGATGGTTACCCAAACTTGGGTATTTGACAGATATTTTCTTTTGGGGACCCCTGAATGATGTTATGCATGTTTATTTTGTAAGTTCATAACTTTTACTATATACTTATTATTTATGTATGTTCATGTATGAATATTTAAAATGAAATTTTAAAAAAATGAAATGAGCTCATGTTTATGAAAGGAATGTAACAATATTTAATGACAATGATAAAACTGGAGCTTTCAAGTGAAAAATTAGAATTTTGGAAAATTCAGGTCCTGCACTGTGAGCTTGATGTCTTCCTAAATCAGACTTTACTGAAGAGACTGGTGGTGATAGTAATGAATGTGATTTTCACTGAGATTGTGGGCTCTTTAAGGGTGAGAACCAAGCCTCAAATTGTATTAAGCAGGCATAGAGTCTCACGAGGGGGCACACAACTGAAGCTACAACTGAATGATAAAGGAAGGAATGGATGAAATTAATAGGGCTCAAACGTCAAGTGCTTTAAAAAGTCTAGACTAAATGACTTCCACAAACAACTTGCACATTTATATCCCCTGCCTCTTGCCCTTTTATTATATACTTTCTCGCTTTTCATTGTCTGACAAGCTCTCAGCAACACTATTGGGATTTAACAACTCCCCCCACCCCCCAAAGATGGCAAAAAAGCTACCAAACTATTATCCCATTATTCATTGCAATTATTTTTTTCTTTTTTTAATTTTTTTGTTTTGTTTTGTTTTTTTCTGTTGTTTTTTTTTAATATTACATTCAAAAAATATAAGAGGTCCCCATATACTCCCCACCCCCTCAACCCACTCCTCCCACATCAACAACCTCTTTCATAATCATGGGACTTTCATTGCATTTGGTGAATACATTTTGGAGCACAGCTGCACCACATGGATAATGGTTTACTTTAATCATTGTAGTTTGTTGTTCCATAGGATGATCACAATGCAAATAAATAAACCACATATACATGCTTGTTCTATCATTATAAATCAAAATTTGGCACTCATTTACAGAAATATCTTCTTTTCACTCTTTAAAATTATATTTTCCAAACCATATTAACCATGAAATCTTTTATTTAGCACCAATTCCTTCCATACAGATAGGAATATAGTAAGTTACCACTTTTCTCTTTAATGCAATCAATGTTATCCAATGCTAGAATCAACAAGTAATCAGAAAGAGAACCCAGTTTACCTGGCCTCTTGGGCTGTTTCTCAGATTACATGTGCTGGACGCTGCAATGTACCACCTGGATCCCCAAAACCTTAGGGATCGTCTCAGCTGCAGACAGCCACTTCTACCAACGTTGGGGCCCATGGTTAGGCATGGGGTGGGTGCACTGCCAATAACTGATCAATGCGGAAGTAACCTAGCGCAGCATACACTGAAGGGCCATTCTAAGCCAGACTTCTCTGTGGGGTCAACAAAGGCTGACATTGGGCCTGAAGGGAAACTCCATTTCTCCCTCTGCTGGATCCTGCTTCCTTCATCTCCCTTTCCACATGTGTTGATCCCAAGGGTGTTCCTTAATAAATACCTGGCATGCTAATCCAATTCCAGAGACTGCTTCCTGGGGAATCCAATGTATAATACTCCATATTAACTGAACAAAAATAACCTTCACTGCAAATTCAGCATGGAAAATTTATTTTCAGCTTTTAGTGTTTTTTTTAAAAAAGCAAGTTTTAGCAATAAAGAGTGGTATTTATCATAAACACCAAAAAAATGTATTTCTCAAATGTCATAATGTTTCAATATAAACTTCCTCTTTACAATGTAAAAAAATACTACCACCCTGGGTATGAGCTGATGGATTTCTCAGATTCTAAAGCAGGTTATGAAAATCATTTTCCTTATACACTCACCTGTAGGTGCAGTTACATTCAAAGAGATATATGTGAAAAATCATGAAATGCTGTTTCATGGGTAATAAATTAAGATCAGATTAGATTAGAGATGCTATTATTATTTGGGCATCATGTTGTAGTCCTCTTTTAGGGATAAATAACACAAAATTCTATATGTCCTTTTGGCCAGACAGAATCAAATTGGCTATGAGCACAACAGCTAGAACCTCTCTACACAAACACAGTTAATTGTACATTAACAGTCAGGGGATAATTAAGTCTACAAACATGTCACTGAATTTTGCCTTGACTGTCACAATTTTGTTTGGAGAAATGAGCTAAAACTCCCTTCTGCCCTCTCTTGGATTAAAGAAAAAGTTTTTAACCTATTAATATATACACTAGGCACTTTCCTGCCAATGATAAAATAGTCTTTTTCCTTCGAACTGCTGTTTATACACCTTGTTAAAATGTTGGCCTTTGTTTCAAAAAGGCCATAGAAGTATTTGGCTAAATTCCAATATTCAGGAGTCATGGGATTTTTTGAGACTTCTTCCTTTAAAGCAAAGAGAACTTGAGCAGCAGAGGGATCCACTGCAGAGGCTCACTTGCTAAGCCACCAGAAGTTAGAAACAAAGTCCTAAGGCCACATTGTTTTGGCCAATAATCCCTTGTGACATTTGTATTTACATTTAGCCCATCTGAACCCATTAGTCTGCAGTTTTACAAGTGATTTGGTGACACACTCTGGAGCCTTCCCCAGCATTCTAAAAGCCCATATGTCCTCCTGGAGAACTTTCCTAGGCTAAGTTAAGGTGAAAATAAGCCAATATCAGCTATCATGCCAAAAGGAGCTGTCATGCAACTGAATTACAGAATTGGCCAGAGACTGGGCGGGAAAAAGAGGAAGAAAAAAAAAAATTCAGCTACACTCTGACCTTGAGCCAATCCAAGTTCCAACAAGTGCCACAACTGAACTGATTCGCTATTCTTTGTGCAAATATGTGAAGGTAAGACATCAAAGATTCTAGCTGTTTGGTTAGCAATTAAATTATCCAAAATCACGACTGAGAACAAAAGGAAGATATGTACACACCCCTGAGTTGTCTTCACTGAAGAAAAGGAGGGATGGAGAAATAACTTTTTCTCCTGAGTGGGTCTCTTCTTTTCAGGCAAGTTTTGCATATGTTTGTTCTTAAAAACACTAATGTAAAGCTGCCTCCCAATCTCCCTGCCTGAAGTTTTCCACCCCTTAATTTCAGTTTATTTCAGTTTCTGCTTAAGACAGTATTGTTCTTTTATGCAAGTACTGGGGCTTCGAGTTTAAGGAATACGTTTCCTATAATCCACTTAATTCTTTGTGGATTTTCTTTAGAATTTTAAGTGAAACCCAAACTCTGTACTTGGTTTCCTCATCTTCTGGTGAATAAAACTTTATCACATTCCACTGAATTCAAATCACATAACCTACATCCCTCAAACATACATAACCAGATTTTTAACTCCAGAGCACAAGAACTAAGGATCATATTTCTGCTCTCTCCCATCTTCACAGCCCCATCACAGAAGGTCTGGTCTCCTTACTCAATTTAAGGAGGTAGCTTAATAAATATTAATTAGGTAAGTGAAATCAGTACTTGTATAGATTCCTTTTTGAAAACCTTACCTATGTTGAAGCAAAAAAGAGGTAAAGTTTTATGCCATGTAATTAAAACTTAGAATTAGATAAAATTTAACTATGTCTCTATATCTCTGACTATGTGTATAAAAAAGGCTATTTCTGGGTACCTGATTATCTCAATATTATTCACTGTTTCATATAAAAGAGTTACCTCTTTTTGGCCCCAATTTATGTGGTGAACACCAAAAACAGCATTTTATTATGTCAGTGATATTTTTAATAGTATGGTGACTCTTGGGGCTAGGTTAAGGGTACAGGGTGGGATGATGTTGACAAAGCCCTTCTGTGATTCTCATACATCCCCTAGGGGAGTGGATAACTAATATAAAGTCTTTCAGACTTCTGTGAAAATGGCATCAGAATAGGTTGGCAGGGTTTAATTCCTGCAAAAAAGAACAGAGGAAGGACAAAAGCTGTCTGCGGAAGCTGCTCTGGGAGTCTGCAGACCAGTAGAGCACTGCGTGCATCATCCAGGAGGAGCTGGGACAGACAGACCAAGAGGCAGAAAGCAAAACCCCGAGTTACTCAACCAGTGCCCCGAGTTACTCAACCAGTGCCAGGAATGGTATCAATCCCTTACTCTGCAGGCAACCAGCTTCGGTAAAACCTGTGGCTGACAGTGGCCAACTCAGAAGAGAACAGATGTAGTCCTCCCTGGGAAGAGAGACGGTGTAGCAGGGGGCAGAGTGTGGTTTTCTCTTCAGTGAGTTTGGATAGCAGGGCCCTGCTTTGAACTGTGACTCCAGCTAGAGCAATTAGGCAAGAAAAAGAAATAAAAGGTACCCAAATAGGAAAGAATGAAATAAAACTTGCGCTATTTGCTGATGATCTGATCCTATACCTAGAAAATCCCCCAAAATCCACAACAAAGCTAGTAGAGCTAATAAGTTCAACGAAGTGGCAAGGTGCAAGCAGCATTTCTTTTTTTTTTTTTTTTTTTTTTTTTTAGTTTTGACACATTTTAATATTTGGATGTATTTGTGAAAAATAAAGGTGAGAGATTAAATTATAATCAAATGTTCTGACATAAATCTAGACAATTAACTAACTTTAGAAAACAGTGTGTTTTAAAAAATATATAATTACTCATGATTTCTTAAATATTTCCAGTGTCTACAGAGTCTGTCATTATTCCTCCAAGTCAATATGTACTATGAACATTTCAGAAGCAGGGTTATAGCCTATAAGTTTTAAGCTGAAGTTTGGGACTTTCTGAAACTCAGAAATCCTCTCATACTAATCCATGTTGTAGAAATCCATTTCATACCATCAGACACATATTTTTCAGTAAATTCCCTCAACCCATGAGGAATTATCCCCATTTTACAGATAAGTACAATGAAGCCCAGGATGGCAGTGATTTTCATTTGTCCCGCATTTGCTGGGTATCTATTACGAAGCAGCATTTCTATACACTAATAATGAGCAATCTGAGGAGGAAGTCAGAAAAAAATTTTCATTTATAACAGTGAATAAAAGAATGAAGTATTTAGGAATAAACTTAACCAAGGACAGAAAGAACCTCTATTCGGAAAATTCTAAAACATTGTTAAAAGAAACCAGAGAAGACCTAAATAAATGGAGGTACATTCCGTGTTCACGGACTGAAAGACTAAATATTGATAAGATGTCATTTCTACCCAAATTGATTTACAGATTTAACACAATCCCAATAAAACTTCCAACACCCTTTTTTCCTAGAAATGAAAAGTCAATTATAAATTTTATTTAGAAGGGCTCTGAATAGCCAAAAATATCTTTAAAGAGAAGAAGAAAATTAGAGAACTCTCACTGCCTGACTTTAAAGCACATTACTTAGCACCAGTGATGAAATTGGCATGGTACTAACATAAAGACAGACATAGGGACCAAGGAATTGAATCGAGAGTTCATAAACAGACCCTCACATCTGGGGTCAAGTGGTTTTTGACAAGGCTGTCAAACCCACCCAGCTGGGGCAAGAAGAGTCTATTCAACAAATAGTGCTGGGAGAACTGGATATCCACATCCAAAAGAAAGAAAGAAGATCCCTATTTCACACCTCACACAAAAATTAAAAGAGATCAAGGACCTAAATATAAAAGCAATAACCATAAAACTTCTAGAAGAAAATGTAGGGAAATATCGTCAAGATCTTATGGCAGACAGTAGCTTCTTAAATCTTACACCCAAAGCATAAGCAACAAAAGAAAAAAAATAGATATATGGGATCTCCTCAAAATTAAACACTTTTGTGCTTCAAATGACTTGTCAAAAAGGTATAAAGGCAGACTATGGGAAAAAATATTTGGAAACCACATATCCAACATGAGTTTGATTTCCATATTATACAAAGAGATCATACAACTCAACGATAAAAAGACAAGCAACCCAATAAAAAAATAGGCAAAAGACCTGAATAGAAATTTTTCCGAAGAGGAAATACAAATGGCGAAATAGCACATCAAAAATTGTCAACATCACTAGCTATTAGGTAAATGCAGATCAAAACTTCCATTAGATATAATTTCACACCTTATAGAATGGCTATTGTTTAAAAAAAAACAACAGAGAACTACAAGTGCTGGAAAGGATGTGGAGAAACAGGAACATTTCTTCACTGTTGATAGGAATGTAGTATGGCGCAGCCTCTGTAGAAGACAGTTTGGCAGTTTCTTAGGAAGCTAAATATAGATCCATCATATGATCCGGCAATCCTGCTACTAGACATACTCAAGAACTGAAAGCAAGGACATGAACAGATATTTGCACACCAATGTTCACAGAGGCATTGTTCATAATTTTGTGAAAATATGGAAACAGTCCAAAAGAGTCCATCAACCGAAGAATGGATAAACAAATTGTAGTAGTATATACATATGATGGAATACTGTGCTGCTGTAAGAAGAAATGAAATGGGACACATGGATGACCCTTGAGGACATTACGTTGAATGAAATAAGCCAGGCACAAAATAACAAATATTGTATGGTTCCACTAATGCGATTTAAATATGAAGCATGAAATATAACTCTACAATATAGGTTACTAGGATATAGAGTGAGGGTTGAAAAGGTGAAGCTGATGCTTACTGGATGTAGAATTTTTAATAAAGTTATTTTAAATGTGTGGAAATAGGAGTTGACGGTAACATTACAGTGAGTAAAACTAACACTGATGATTTATAAATGTGATGTGGCTTAAAGGGGTAGTAGTCTAGGGATGTAAATGTCAATTGAAAGAAAGGGGATAATCTAGGGACGGTATAACATAGTGAACTCAGTGGTGGATAAGAATTGTTGTTAATAGTACAATATAACAATATTCTTCTACAAAAGGTGTTAAGAATATGGTGAAAAAAAAGAATATGGTGAAACATGGGGAAAATACAACTAAGGTAACTTATGTATTATAGTTAACAGAGTGTAATTTTTTGCATCATTGGCAAAGATGGTACTATATCAATGCTAAGGGTCAATTACGGGGGGCATGAGGAGATATGGATTTTTCCTTTTGGAGTAATGAAAACATTCTAAAATTGACTTGATGACAGTGTGATGAAACTGGGAGCCAATGAGATTTGGATGGATTGTACTCGGCATGGGACCATATTACAGCACAGTGAACCCCAAGGTGGAAAATGGACTGTGATTAAAAGTACAAATATGAGAATGTTCTCTCATAAATTATAACAAATTCACAATATGAACAGACAGTGCTAACAATAGGGTAGTTTGTGGGACAAATATACCAAATACAAGCTATGAACTATACTTAGCAGTAATATTTTGATGATATTCTTTCACCATTTGAAACAAACGTTCCATAACAATGCGAGGTTGTCGCTGGTGAGGTGATGTATGGGAATCCTTTATGGTATGCATGATTGTTTTGTAAACTCACAATTTCTCTAATTAAAAAAATCTTCCTATAAAAATATAATTTATTCTTTATAGGAGGAAATATTGTCATACTTACTTGACATTCTGAGAAACGTTCTCAGACATGGGCATGGATACCTTCCTCTTAGAAGGTTATCACGGTATGGAATTTTTAATGACTCCAATTTTGGGAAGGCTTTAAACAGGTTTCCTGGTTCATGGCCAAAAATCATCTCTAAGTGTAAACTACAATCCATGCTTAGTGGCAATGCTCCAAAATGTGTTCATCAATTCCAAGGAATGTACCACACTAATGAAGGATGTTGTTAATGTGGGAAAATGTGGGAAATGTGGGGAGTGGGGCATATGGGAATCCCTTATATTTTTTATGTAAACTTTATGTAATCTAAGGATCTTTAAAAAATAAAATTAAAAAATCATCTCTCTGAAGTCTCTCATTTTGTCAGTAAAAAAAAAAAAATCCAACTGCAGCTCAGAAAGAACAAATGACTCATCCAAGGCCACAATGCCTTAATGGCAGATTAACAGTGGCGTCTTAAACATTCCTCCATTTGCTACTAAGGTCAGAATGCCACATACATATTCTCTTCTCCCTGCGACAGTGATGCAATTAGACTTGAATGCAGAATGGTTTTTGGAAGGTAAGAAGTGGAGGTCTCAGTGCAAAGTGCCAGCTTTGTGCGTTTACTGGTCAAAGCTTTAGTGAGACCTTGGGCAAGAAACAAAATGTGTCTAACTATATACATTTACCATTAGGAACAATGAGCCTGATCTGCCTCACAAGATGCCATTAATATTCCCAAAGAAATAGACTGTAAGATACTGTGCAAGTACGTCTGACTCCAATGAATGTACCAGCTTTTCAATAATCTCCTGCTGAATGACCACTGATATTAACAACAATATTAATATGTTTTATAAGTCAAAAAGTCAGCTTTAGTTGGCATAATTTCAGAGATAACTGCATTTAATTTTATTTAACCTCTCAGAAAACGGATCAAATCATGCATGTGGTGCCTATTAATCAGAACATAGTACACAGGTCTGATTCAGAAAATGCCTTCTCAAAGAAGTCTCCTTGATCTTTCCTCATTTTGACACTATGTGGGGCAAGAGCATTGGACTCAGAGTAAGACGGTCTTGGGTTTGAATTTGAAGTTTGCCATGTACTACTTAAATGAGCACAGCAAGTTTTAATCCGTTTCTGATTCCTCATTAAAAAAAAAAGAAATAAAAAGATAAAACCTTCCTTATACGGTTACAAAATCCCAATAATGGATATTTAGTCCCCACTCTCCATGTTCTTTCCTCTCTCTGCCATCTACAAAATTGGAATGCAAACAAAACCTATTCCACCAAGTTTGTCTGAAGATTTAATTAAACAAGATGATCAAAAGCTTCTAGCACAAACAAGACATAGAAAACATGTTAGATGAAGAGAAAGGAATGGAGCATTCTCTCTCCCAGCCTGGACCAGGACAGCTGCTAGTCCAGGTGCTTCCTCTGCATGGAAGCATCCTGGAGCTCAGCCCTTCCCTGCGCCCTTGCCCAAGTCCCTTGCCAACTCCTGTGCAAGGCACCTAGCACTCATGCTGTATCTCCTGTCTTAGTGGGCTGTATTTGTGGCTTACTTTCCCTTCCAAATGAGATACCAAAGCAGCTGGCACAGAACCTGGCAAAGAGACACTCAGCAACCGAGAGACACTATCACAGTCATTAGTCTCTTTGCTAAGGAGTCAAGCTTCTATTACTGCAGTGACTAGTACATACCTTGGTATTAGAAGGCAACCGCTTACTGACTGTAATCATTTGTTCCAATCAACCCTAATGCAACTGGGGCTACACATTATGAAATGTGTCATCATATGTCTATAAAACCATTTACTAATAATCCAAAAGTTGGGTGGGGAAAAAAAGTCTAACTCTTTACTATCTTCCTTTTTAAAACTTAAACCTAAAATTCTAAAAATTGATGGTCTTTGCTGAAGACCAGATACAAGATAGCTTACAAGATAGTAAGCTGTTGGAATAGAACGAACAAGGTAACCTGGATTCAGGTCCAATTTGTCCATGAACAATGTACTAGCCACTCTGTGCCTCAGTGACCTTAAATGAAATTGAGAATAACAACTACAAGTTTGTAGGGTAGTCATGCAGATAATATGAGAAAACATACACCAAATTACTCAGTGTATGGTCTTGTTCATAGTTGGCAATCAAATAAACAGAAGCTTCTGGGCATACACACAGAGGCCTTGTCTTCAAATTAAATTACTTTGGAAATTTTAAGTACACACAACAGAAGAGATAATATGAATTCGCTATGTGCCTATCACTGATCTTCAACAATTAAGTTTGCCCTTCTTGTTTTATTTATCCCTTCAATTTTTTTGCTGTAATATTTAAAGTAAAACCCAGCCATCATATAGCATTTCAACCATAAACATGTTAATGTATTTCTTTAACTGACAAAGGACTTTTAAAAAATATAACTGCCATTTCTCACATCTAAACAAAATTAACAATAACTTATGACAGACCACTTAATTTTACCTTTTTCTTAATACGCGTGTATACCTATTAAATGAATATCTTGAGTGTGTATCTGTGTGTAACAGATGCCGCGAATGCCCTGCCCTGTGTCCCCAGTCCATCCCCATGTTAACTTGGAGCTACAGTAGGTGGTTTCCTGAAAGCTGGCAGTTTCCTCCTCAAGAGCCAGAGACCCTCTGGTTCCTTCATCAGGGGGCCATGTCTGCTCTGGGCAGAGGAAAATGAACCAGGAGAACTAATACCCTGGCTGGGGCAAACCTCAATCAAGGAAGGACAGGAATCAGCAGACACAGGTTCCAGCCTCCCCAGCTGGGACACTCTGAGATGAGTGCTGACAAGTTCTGAGATAGTTCCACTCAACTCTCCAGAAGGTCCCACAAGATTAATCTGCTCATTCAAAGACCATTTTCTGAAACTATGAGAACAGTTCTCAAAGTGTGTTCATCAGTTTTCCCAGCTCAGTAAACTTTGTTTTCCAGTGCATTTACAGCGAGTTCCCTGCCCATTTATATCCTGCATTACTGATATTCAATTCTCTTCATTTCCTGAGGGGCAAATTAGATTCTCTTCCAGCTCTAGAGAACTTTGGAGAGATGAAGATTCATATACTTCTTAAAAAGGGGCATTTCAGGGAATCAGACTTGGCTCAACAGATAGAGCGTCCACCTACCACATGGGAGGTCCACGGTTCAAACCCAGAGACTCACTGTCCCGTGTGGAGCTGGCCCACGTGCAGTGCTGATGCGCGCAAGGAGTGCTGTGCCACACAGGGGTGTCCCCCGCGTAGGGGAGCCCCACACGCAAAGAGTGCGCCCTGTAAGGAGAGCCGCCCAGCGCGAAAGAAAGTTCAGCCTGCCAGGAGTGGCGGCCACACACATGGAGAGCTAATGCAGCAAGATGATGTAACAAAAAGAGACACGAGGAAGCAGAGTTGGCCCAGTGGTTAGGGCATCTGCCTACCACATGGGAGGTCCAAGGTTCAAACCCAGGGCCTCCTGACCCGTGTGGAGCTGGCCCACGCGTAGTGCTGTGGTGCGCAAGGAGTGCCCTGCCACGCAGGGGTGTCCCACTGGGGGATCCCCACGTGCAAGGAGTGCGCCCCGGGAGGAGAGCCACCTAGTGTGAAAGGAGTGCAGCCTGCCCAGGAGTGGCACTGCACACACACAGAGTTGACGCAGCAAGATGATACAACAAAATGCAACACAGATTCTGGGTGCCACTGACAAGAATACAAGCAAACACAGAGGAGTGTGCAGCAAATGGACACAGAGAACAGACAACTGGGGTGGGGAGGGAGGGGAAGAGGAGAGAAATAAAAATAAAAAATAAAAAATAAATAAAAAAAGAGACACAAACTCCTGGTGTCACTGACAAGAATAGAAGCGGACACAGAAGAACACACAGGGAATGGACATAAAGAATGGACAACTGGGGTGGGAGGGGGAGAAGAAGGGGAGAGAAATAAATTTAAAAAAATCTTTAAAAAAAAGGGGGGGCATTTCTACTGGAAAAAGACTTTGACCAAAAAGGAAAATGTAAAGGAAAATTAGTTTATATGGCTAAGAGACTTCAAAGTGAGTTTGGAGATCATTCCAGAGGTTATGCTTATGCATGTCTTAGCAGGATCTCACTGACTGCCAAAGTAATTACCACCTCAAATAGTGGGGCTCCTGAAGGCTCTGGAAACATCCAGACACTACAGCCCGGGCAGATAGCTCAGGATTTTGATGCCTTGCCAGAGGGCACTACTTTGGAATTTATGTTCCCCCGTGTGACAGAGATGGACTCAATTGTGGTTTCCCTAACCATGGCTCTTCTGTCCCTTATATTAGTACTAGGGTTGATAGGTGTATGTCTGAGAGACTAAAATCTTTGGGCTGTCCATGTGCCAGCTGGGCCCTGAATCTCAACGTAGTTGCAGCATTTACTCTCCAGTTCATTGGACTCACCCAGGACAAGTAACAAGGAGATGATGATGGACAACGATCATCCCAAGAACCAAGAGAGTATAACTGCAAACAAGAGAGACCCATCCATCTGCCCCATGAGATCGAAGCCCACCCCACCCCCCATTAGAGGTGGAGTGGGCATCATCATTCCAGAATCCTCAGGTTTATGGAATGAGCTATGGACTAAAGTAGACTTCCTAGTATTCTACTATAGACTTATTGTGATTCTAGCAATGGAAGAAATTGTATCATTGATGTGGAGGCAGTGGCTACTGGAGGTTCTGAGGGCAGGGAGAGGGAAAAACAGGCGTAATATGGGGACATTTTTGGGACTTGGGGTTTGTCCTGAATGATATTATGTATCTTGCCATATCCCACAAAATAGTGTGGGAGAGAGTTTAACCTACGATGTAAACTATAATCCATGCTTAGTGGCAATGCTCCAAAATGTCAATTATAATGAATGCTCCATACAATGAAGGATGTTGTTAATGTAGGAAAATGTGGGAGATGTACGGAGCAGGGCATATGGGAATCCCCTATATTTTTATGCAACATTTATGTAACCTAAGTATTTTTTAAGATATATATATAATTTGGGGATGGGGGGGTCATTCCTCAAATTGCAAAAAAAAAAATGGGGAATAAGGTTTAAGTTTCCCAGCTTACTCCAAGAATCTAACCCTCAGAACAGAGCTTTATTCAAATGGACCCACCTGTCCATATTCAAAGTTTTTAAATCAAATTCAAAAGCCAAAACAGTGTTTTACTTCCAGTCCCCGTTTGGGATTATTCTGTCTTTTTCCTCCAATCTGTACGGAATATATTTTGAAAAATATATTTAATCTTTCCATTTACTGATCCTGTCCATACTCTCTTTAGAGTAGAACTGATCCTGATCTATCAATTATTTGTTTACCGGTCAGTATCCTGGTTCTGAACGAGTATATCTCCCACCTTAAAACAAAAGGGTTCAAAATATGTCAGTGGAATAAACAAATAGTGTGGCCTAAAGACAGAGTTTACTGGACTCTTCTAGAATGAAAACTGTCAGAGTGATACACTTAGACTGACAGAATTCATCTGATACTGTCATTTCCACAATGATGAGAGACTCCACTATATATTCAAGGAAAAGAATCACATTACAAACACTGAAGAGATGGCAGGGAGAAGCTAGAAGCCTATTAAAGAGCTGACCATCAACTAACTAGCTATCTCAGAAGCATCTCCTCTTGTTCTGAGAATGACTTAGCTTCAGGATATTCTCCAGAGAATCAATTTTCAGTGACCAATCTTAGAAGGGTTAGGAGAAAAGCTACCATGTAATTATAGCATGATCAGAGATCAAAGTCTGACACATATCTCCCCCTTCAAAAAAACTAAAAATTATAACCATGTGATGTATGAATAGAACCTATAAATAAATTAATTCCTTCATATTAGCCAATTTTCAATACCTGCCAGTAGATGGCACCCACACTCCACTCACTGAGAATTTCTAGCTGGGCTCCAAAGTCAAAATCCTACAAGGAAACCTCTGGGAAAATGCAGTCTAGCTGGGAGCTAAGGCTTGATATGACTACATTAAAAGCATCACCCTGGGTCTATTGCCCCCAGACACAACCCAATGACTCATAATTCTGCCCTTAGGTTCCCCAGGGGAAATCATCCTGGAAATTCAGGAGCTGACAGGCTCAGTCTGTGCTGAACCAAGACTGAATGATTCTTTGTCTTGGCAGGCAAAGTGGTTAACAATGGATTCCCAGTACATACTGAAACCCTCATGCAAGGGCATGGGGTTTCAGCTCACATTTGCTGCAGCTGAGATTTGAAACTTCAGGACTAACACTTCAGGTGCCAAGAATAAGAAAGGTGCCAAGAATAAGAGGCAGGGGAATTAGTCCTTGAGTAAGGCAGCATTCTTTCTTCAAAACTGTTTCATTTCAACTACAAATAAATACACTAAGGAAATTGATTTTGAAACTACCTGATTTCATATAAAGAATCAAAACAAGTATTCCCTTACAGTATTTAATATATGATGATTTTCAGTTCACGGAGAATGGCCACAATCATTTACTCATTTGCATCTGACAATTCTGTGAAGGGAATTACATCTCTCATTGTACATCTGTGGAAGCAGAGGCTCTTGGCAGCTGACTGTCAGCCAAGAGGACACAAGATATCTACACTGTTCTCTGGCCTAAATGAGACAAAGAATCAATCAGATCATGCACCAGTATTTTGAAGGAAGGTAGGGGGTATCATTTGGGTTCTTTACAAAGTTGTAACTTTTGTTGCAGGATGGGCAGGCAAGAAAGACAAGAGCTCAAAATGTAAAGCCTGCACTGCTGGGGGCAATCTATAGCTGGTACACCTATAGGCCTATGCCTATGCTAGATTACTAACTAAATGCTCCTTGCTCTATATATACCAGCAAAATAAACACACATCATTCCTGGAAATAACTTGCTTATCTTGAAGTGCCAGATAATTATATGCTTAGTAATGATTAATGAATCTTCTGTGTAGCTCATGTTTTAATACCTAATATACCAAAAATGATCACTTGCCTATATTTGTTTTTACCTTCATTTAAACCAGTACAATGTTATTTCAAACACTACTACTCAATCAAGTTTCCAAACAACAAAACAGTAACATCCTGAACCGTTATTTCAAAAAACAATGACTGAGGGAACAGATGTAGCTCAAGTGGTTGCGTGCCGGCTTCCCATGTATGAAGTCATAGACTCGACCCTTGGTACCTCCTAAAAACAAACAAAAAAAACCTCGAATTTTCAATGGGGAACAAGGTCCTGGATTCAATCTCTGGTACTGCCTAAATAATAATAATTTAAAAATGACTCAATTTAGTCTTAAAAAAGTGTTTCCTTTGTATAAAACTGGAGAATTGCATACAAAAGTTCAAATTAGTACAACTACACCCATAACTATAGTTCAGGGAAGGACTAAGGGATCAAACATGGTTTTCAAAATGTAAAAAAAAGTATTGACAACCTGACAGACTAATAAAGGGCAGAATATTCTTCTGAGACACAACTGTCTACCTGATAATTACTTTCAGTAGCTTGATTAAAAATATACTTGATTGTTTGAACTTGAAAAATGCTCACATCAAAAGATACCAGGCTTAAAGCACAACCATCCAAAGCACTATTGGGAGGCTGAAATTCTCTGCTTAAAGGCATGAGTAGATCATCTGAAAGAGGGTACAATTGTTGCTGTTGTTTTTAATTCCATGCCTGACTCAATAAAGAAGTAAAAGGCAAAGAGTGGGTACTCAGAACTCTATTCTCTTCACACACTGAAGTGAAAAACTTACGTTTTGAGAGAAGGTCTGTCTATTAACCCCCAACATCTAGAAATCTAGCAAGAGTCAGGAGTGATGTACGAAAAGTGGATTCAATACCCTAGTCAGAAATTATTTACTAAAATGGGGGCTATTAAAAGAAAAATAAGAGATTTGCTTTTACTTCATAGTGTGGAAGGATGCTGCTCAAATCAGCTGCAAGTTGTTACTCTTAAGACTCCAGAGGATAAAGTCCAAGTTGTACGTGTCCCCCTACACAAAAAGTGAATCATTCACAGATAAATGGAGCCAGAACTGACTTTCAAGTTTATTTACTCTAGCTGTCATGGTACAGATCAGGAAACTGAGGCCAAAAAGGCAAAGGTGACACATTATGTACAGGTGCTGGAAAAAGAATTCCAACAAAAACAAAGTCCCTGAGTCTCAATCCAGGGCTCTCTCCACTCCACACATGGCTCTCTAACCAAGGAGTTTGTTAAAAATACAGGTCCCCAAATGCAATGAATGTCTCATGATGATTGAGGAGGTTGTTGTTATGGGCGGAGGAGTGGAGTGAGGGGGGTGGGGGATATATGAGGACCTCATATTTTTTGAATGTAACATTAAAAAACTAAAGAGAAAAAAAAAAATACAGGTCCCTATGTTCCACTCTAGAAGGACTGAAGCATCATGTTTGAGGAGACATGTATGTGTTTTAAACTAGCGATGCTGAAATGCTTTTAAAAAATGAGACCATCTGCTCCCTCCATCAATTTCAAGGCAGAAAGTTTAACTGCATGGAATTAAGAAAGGCCAATCTATCAAGTCAGAGGAAGGGGTTTACTGTACCAGTAATTCTCTAAAATATTGAAGAGCCTAGATTAGTTGCTCTTCAAGTCAGGAAAGACACAACTCCGGTAAATTTGGGAAACCTGATGGTAATCAAGATTCAGGAGAGATATAGCATCTCTCATTTCCTCACAACTGGGGAATTCGTTTACATCTCAAATCTTCCTGTTATTCATTTTGCTGTGAAAGAAAACAAGTACCTTTTTGTTAGATTTCTGTTATTTTTTCACATCCCCTGCCTCCCTCCATTCATCAGATAATGGCTGATTTTGTCCTGTGTTCAATCTTAAACATGACAAAGCGATTATGTAACCAGCCGAGACTCCTTAAGGACAGCTGGCCAGCACAGCACTCCTCACCCTGGAGCACATATATGGGTCAGTGAGGATTGAGTGAGAGGCTGACTTGGCAGCTGAGCAATGAGCCTTCAGAGGTGAACGCAATTACAGCTCAGTCCTTGAAACCAAAGCCGCCTCTCTGAAGAGAGGTGCACAATACAAGCTATCCCAGAGGTGAATTTTAGACATGATGGGTTAAATACAAACAGTCATATCACAATGCCAGTTAAGTGAGGTTTTATAGTTAAGTGGGAAAAGACTAAAAGTGAACGCATTTTTCTAAAAGATGGTGCCTGCTTGAGAAAGGTGTTAAAAAGATCCAAAACTCAGGTGTGGTGTGATTGTGATGCAGAAATTTTGACAAAACTGACATGTGGAAACAAACCCAAGGCTTGCTCTGAGAGTAACTTTCCAATAAAAAAATTCCTAACTCTGTTCCAAAGAGGTAGAAGGGAAACCCTCCAGCAAGACCATTAGAAGTTTTAAGCATTTCCACTAGAGGTCGTGCCTTCCTAAGTTTTCTTTACAGTTGCCTGACAGACTCCAACCCAGAGTAAGGAGAGGAAAAGGCCTGAAGGTTGGATATAAATTTTAAATTCACAACTGATTTTACTGATAGCCTTTCAAAGTGAGTCAGAAACGGATCTGGGTTTCAGAAGCAGTGCCTCCCGCTGGTGAATCCCTAATGCCTACCCCTGCTGTTTGCAGCAGTTCTATTGGAATGGTAGTGTGTCATACTTGCACAGGTAAAATTCCACAGCTTTGTGATGAAACGGCATACGTAAAACAAAGATGCCCTAAAAGGCACATGAATACCATGATAGGAAGAAGATGAATTTAGGATACAGATGAGCTTGAATGTGAACCCTAGCTTTGTGATTTATTAGCTGTGTGACATTTGGGTAAATTATTTGCTTTTGAAACTTTAGGTTCTTCATCTTTAAAAATGGGAATAATACTACCTCTTTCATGAGGTAATTGTTACACTTCCTGGAACTCTGAAGATGTTGAGAAAATGCAATCTTTTAAAAATACTATTCCATTCACACTTCTCTAGGTCAATTAAAAATATCTGGTTTTTATGACTTTTGGACATACGACTTTTGTTAAAGAAATATTCCAGTTTTTTCTAGCTATTCAGTCATTCCCTCCTTTCCTTCCTGTTTTCTTTTCATTTTAGCCTTTAATGGGTAATAAATACAGTCACAGGGTTCACATTCAACAGTGTAGACACGGCTTTTGAGGATAGGGCTTGTGCTTGGTTTATTTCTCTATTACTCTGTAGTCCTTTGCTAGTGTCATTAATGTGAGTTGAATGAAAGAAATCTCATGACAACGCTGCCTGCTTCCCAAGGGCAGAAAACACTTAATGTAGTGAAATCCTGGATACTGAATGGATTTTGTCTTTTTAGCACAGTGATTCTCAAACTTTAGTATGCAGACTCATCTGGAGAACTTAGGAAGACACGATTGCTGAGCCCATCTGTGCCCACAGTTTCTGGCTCAGGAGGTCTGGGATGAGGCCTGAGGATCTGGATCTGCAGCAAGTTCCCAGGTGATGCAGATGCTGCAGATCCAGGATGACACTTTGGTTTAGCACAGTCTCAGAATTCACAATATACCTTTGGAAAACAAAATGGAACCAGAATAAGAAACCTAGGCTTTAGCCCTGATTAAGTCACCATGTGAGGCTGTGGAAGGCTCACTTCCCATCGGAAGGCTCACTTCCCATCCCACTTCCCACTTCCCTTAGCTGACCTGTTAAGAGGAACAATGTCAAGTGAAAGTCAAAAGGGGAAACCAGTAAATCAAAAACTTAGAAAAAATTAGAAAATGCTCTGTAAGAACAATATTACAATCAACACTTACAAACGGCCATTACATAAGGATTTTCTGAAGATTAGAGAGTGACAGTTTTCCTTCTAGAAAGCCGGGGTCTTGATGAGATGATTTCTGACGTCTTTCCTACATAAAAATGCTATGTATGGTGATATGATCAGAACATGAGCAAAGAGAGTCAGCCTGGAACTGGAATTCAGGGCAGATGGACACCTAGGGAATGCCATCTCCCCTTCTGGAACTGAGGCAAGCTCATTCAACTTTGTCTGGATGGACCACCCAGCTTTGCCCACACTTCAAAACGGATCAGTCACAGAACCCTGGTGTGCAGGAGCCCCTGCCGGCCCCCAGCATTCTAAAGCCGAGCCCCATTTTGGCTATTAGTACCTGTATTAGTCAGCCAAAGGGGTGCTGATGCGAAATACCACAAATTGATTGGTTTTTATAAAGGGTATTTATTTGGGGTAGGAGCTTACAGATAACAGGCCAAAAAGCATAAGTTACTTCCCTCACCAAAATCTATTTCCATGTGTTGGAGCAAGATGGCTGCCAACTTCTGTGAAGTTTCAGGCTTCCTGGGTTCCTCTGGGCTCAGCAACTCTGTTTTCTCCACAAGGTTAGCTGGAGACTATGAGGTTCTCTAGACTTCACCTCTCTCCACAAGGTCAGCTGTAGAACATCAGGTGAATGGCTCTGTCTCTCTCCCTGGGGTTTCTGCTGTGTCTTAGGAGCTGTCTCTATTCCTTTGAGTTCTTCTCCTGGCTCAGGTCCTCTCTTCCCAGGGCTTGCTTCTCTTTCCTCTGCGTGTTGACTTCCTAGGGCCCTAGCTTAAGACTTCAGCATCAAACTCCAACATCAGAAACCCTCAACTCTGTCCTTTGCCATGCCTTTTATCTGTGAGTCCCCACCCCTAATGCCCTAATAACGTGGCCCAATCAAAGCCCCAATTTTAACTCAATCACACCCAGGTACAGACCAGATTACAAACAGATTTAATCTAATACCTATTTTTGGAATTCATAACCACATCAAACTGCTACAGTACCAAATGCAGTGAATTCTGTCAGTTCCCCTTGGAGTCCTTTCATATCCCTTCAGTTGGCAAACACCTGAGTTCCTGGGTCTCACTCTCAGTCTAGCTCAGGGCCTTAGCCTCTGTCACGGAACAAAGTCTCCTAACTGGATTCTCTTCCCACCAACACCCCCCAGCATAAACTACCAGAGGAGCATCTTAAAGGACAGCTCTATTCACATCACTCCCCCAAAATCCTTGGGTGGTCCCTCCCCCATTCCAAGAATCAAGGTCCCCAACCATCCTGATGCCAATCTCCACTTCACCTCCACCTTTGTCTTACCTGCTCCCTTATGCTCCTGCTTGGCTCCAGACCCAAAATGGATCCCTGAAAACATGCTCATCCCCCAAGTACGTCCTGTGCTTTTGTGCCCCAATCCTTTGCTCATTCTCCTTTTGCCTCCCCACTCCTTGTCTGGTGAAATCCTGCCAATTCTAGCCCCACTGAAAAGCTTTTGCCTCTAATCCCCCACAAGGGGACATACTGTTTCTTTTTCCTCTTTGCACAGCATTTTTAGCTAACCTGGTATTTTCTGATGTTCATGATGTGACTTTTATTACAGCTGAGTTCATTCCTGTGTCCCACACAGACCATGAGTTTTTTTGAGGACGAGGATGGAATCTTACTCATCTGTGTCCCTGAGCTCTTTGGGGATTAGGCCACTGACATCTAGAAACTGTCCTGCTACAAAGTATCACTGTAATGTGGATAAGCTTGTATAGAGACTGGTAAACAGAAGAATTACATCGGCATAATAAAAGTTTAGTGTTGGTTTCATAAGCAGTTTTCCCAGAATGTTACTATTTTGTACAACCAAAGAAGAAGTGAGCTAAACAAACACACTCAAGCACAGCGGAAACAGCAACCCAAAGCGAGAACGATGCCTGCATTCTTCTTTGGCATGTGACCTGTCATGAAATGTCTTTTTCTTCACAATGGTTTTCTATAAGTTTAGTGTATTCTGTCCTTGTCTCCAAAATTCAGCAACTTCATCCCTTTCTTATAACCCTTTTCATCAATCTAATTCAACCTTTTTCTAAGGATAAAGTCCTACATTAGAGTGTTATTTTTTCAATATTGTTATTGTTTTTGTTAATGTCCTGATCACAAAGTCAAGTAAATTTGAACGATCTGCTCATAACCCTATCTTTCTCACAAGTCCTGCTGTTTAGAACACAATTTTGCAGAAGGTGAGGATTTTAAAGAAATGTGTACACTGTATTATTTCACAAATGCCTAGGCTAGCACTCAACCTCAACCAGGGACAGAAGCCAGCTTGCTCTTCTTGAGATGGGAGTGTTACAGGTCTCAATCCAACTCCCTTGAATATCAATTTGTTCAGTCCAGCTCTCAACTGAATATCACAGAGGTGGGGATTGAGCTCTTTGACTAAAATCTGGAATTGCCAATGAAAATGCTCTTGGGAAAGAGAGAGCTGACTTTATTCAAAACTAGAATGTAAGTGACCAGTTTTCCTGGACTGCTGAGCATCTTTGAAGAAGGCCCGTGTCTGAGATCTCTGGGCTCCTAAGGTGGAAGAGATGTCAGAGGGAGGAAAAGGTAAAAAAAAAAAAGGTGGGGGGCTGGGGGGGGCGGGGAGAGAAAAGATACAGAGAGAGATGGGAATTAATGCTTACAAAGTATCTGCTATGATAGAGGTGCCCAAAGATGTACTTACCAAATCCAATGGATGTGTCATGATGATGGGAACGAGTGTTGCTGGGGGGGGGAGAGGTGGGGTGGGGGGGTGGGGTTGAATGGGACCTCACATATATATTTTTAATGTAATATTATTACAAAATCAATAAAAAAATAAAAAATAAAAAAAAAACCAACAAAAAAAAATAAACAAAGTATCTGCTATGAGCCAGGAATATTACAGAAGCTCTCTCATTTAATATTTACATATAAAAATCTTTGATGCTACTGGCCTCAATTTATAAGGAAAGAAAGTAAGGCTCAGTGCCAACGATGGAGAACACAGGGCTGTGTGAATCCAAAATGCTCTGGCTTTTCACTGCTATGGTGGTTTCCCAGCTCAGCCAGGCACGGGTTGCAGACCTCCCAAAAGCCCAGAAGTGCAAGGAAAAGAATGTGCATGCTAAATGGGCAGAAACAGGGGCTCCCAGCCCACTTCAGCCATTTTTATCTGTTTTACATCTTGGGCTTGCTATTTGCAAGAAAGAGACCCACCATTTTAAAAGGGGAGAAGAAAGGTTTAAAAAAATCACTGTATCACACCAAGATGTCTATTTCCCAATTCTGCCTGAGGCTGGCCCTCAGCAGACAAATAAATCAGCACTTACAGAAGAGCTACTTTAAGCAATGCTGGTGAGGGGTCCCCAATCCCCTGCTCTAATCATTTCAAAGCTGTCTAAAAATAGTTTACTTTTTACCAACTTTATTTGCTCATTTGACTATTTCTACCCACGTCAGAGATGGTGCGGGAACTTTGGAGGCACCCGAAATCCACCTGTGGAAGCAGAAGCAGATTAGATGCTGACCTCCCTGCCCTGCGGCTGGTTTTCTGGGGAGACCGTCATCCCTCCCCAGGACTCTGTTTCCTCTGCTACCAGTGAGCTGCTAGGCACACAGAAAGGCAAATACAGATCTCTCAGAAAGAATACTCCTCTAAAATTAGTACGCACTGAGGATTTAAACACACACACGCATACGACAAAACATAAATGCTGATACAACTTACACAGTACGAAACAGTTTTGATCTCTCTGAGATAACAACTCCTGGTAAGACAAAAGGTGATTTCAGACCTCTCAAGGACCTTTCCACGTGCAAGGATGCAGCTCCGTGTTACAGGGAAATGACACGTGTGGAAGTTTCTTTAAAATGGTTAGAAAGAAAATCACAGGCTCTGGATTTAAAGCCAGTCTCCTGGCAATGAAATCATTTGCCGCCTTCTCCTTCTGGTATTGATTCTCCCCGCACAGACGACGGGCGACTGCTGATGAATGTGCGGGGTCTGCCCCTGAAAGGCTCGCCCAGCATCAGCCCAGGCCTGCTCTACTAAGGCTCCAGCCTCAGAGCAGCTCCCACTGCTGCACCGCACACATTTGGACGTACGCCTGCAGTACCTTTTCCATCCCCAGAAATCTATTTAAAGGCAAACACAATAGTTCCTGACATTATGGTCCCTTCAAATAACAATGCACAAATAATTTCTTTGACAAGTCTGTGCTGCTGTCTTACAGATGTTGCTAAAGTCTCTGTCCAACCAGCCCAGGCCTCTTACTAAACAAAACTGATTTACTGAACATCTGCTTTGGGCCAAGGGCTTTTCATAAATTATCTTTAATCTTGATGATACCCTCGGGTGTAGGAAGGAATGGAGGCTCTGAGGTTACCAACGGCCCACAGTCACACCGTTAGTGGCTCTGATATTGGAAGCAGGTGTCTGACTCCAAAGACGGAGATGAGCTATAAACACCTCACCCAGGTAAATGATGACTACCAGCAGGCCTTCCTCCCCCAGTCCTCACCCTCATTCTCACTACTCTGCAGACTGCCCTGGGACATGGCAAAGTAACCGAAATTTTCAAAAAACACTAGCGGGTCCAGAAATGAAAGAAGCTAGGAAAGCCAGGGACAGAGAAGGGGAGCTGAACCCAGAGGCAGACATCCAGGCCAGCATTTTTTGTCTTGTACCTCTATCTTGCCTCGAATTCTACCAGTTGGATTCAGTTTCACAATTAGAAGAGGGGGAGGAGGAAAAGGAGGTGAAAATGTCCACTGCTTCTTGGAAGTTAACGGCACTAATCACCATTTGCTCCGTAGTAGAAATGTGTTCAATCACGTGTGCCAGTCTCACCTCAAGAGAGACCACCTGCCCTGCCCGACTGTGAGCTTTGACTCGGCGTTGACTGAGTAATTTGGAGATGAACAAAGTACCATGATGGGACCTCAGGATGCTGAAGGCCCTGAGGACAGAAATTAGAAATCAAAAGCAGCAAGAGGCAGTGACAAGGAGATATGTCCCCAGTTTTAAAGCTGCTCAGTTCCTCTCGTCGTCTTCCCTGGCCTGCCTCTCCCTCCCCAGACCCAAGCTAACAAGAGGAGTTATTACAGTTCAGCTGAAAATTGAGTTGAAATGGCACCTGTGAACCTAGGTATCCCTATAACATCTTACATGGACATATGTGATCTGAGTCATTCATGGCAGATAATCTGTGCCCAAACAGGTAGAAGGCTTGAGTGGGGAATCTGCAAATCCCCTTTCCTAATAGCAGTTGTTTCTAAATTCAGCTAAGCCCTATGATACCCAGGAGGGTAGCTTATACTGTTTTACTTTAATTATTGGTTACCCCAAATAAGATTCACTAGGAAAGATAATATAAATTCATCTCAGACATTAATCTTCACAGGCATGTAGGGAAAAGAATTCATTAGACTGGAAACTTGCCAACTAACTTTATTCCTCTTATCCCTTTTAAATATCCATCTAGAAGTTATCCCAACAGATGCAAGAGCAAATACAAATGACTGGGCTTTGTGAACAAGAGTCCCATACCCACGAGGTGCTATCAGGGTAGCTGAGAGGGAGAATGAGGATCAATGGGCTGGAGAGGACTAAATATTTGAAAAAGCCTGATCTATTTCTGTTGAGCTGATGGCTTCCACTGAGGTCATGAGCAGGTCACCTTGTCTTTTATGGCTCTTGCTTTACTGGGTACAGAATGGAAGGAACCATTCTATTGCTCAAACTCATCCATCTCAAGGCTGCCCCTGGCCACCAAGTCTAACCACTGATGGAAACACTGAATTCCAGAGAGGTACTGCTAGTAGTTAAAAATCCCATAACTAGTTAGTGTGTGAGCCAAAACTAGATTGAGGTCTCCTAATTCTTAAACCAGCGCTCCAAGGACATATCACATACTACCATGATAGAGGGAGTGAGGATAGGTTATAAATTTACAAACCAAATCCTTGCAGGGCAGTCTGACCATCACCCTAATGTCAACATTCAACCCAAATGGCATGTGATTTCTACAGTTTCTACTAAGCAGATATAATACAATAAAATATAATACAAAATTATGTCACATTTGCTCGCTATATGAGAATTCATTTTCATACAATCTTATCATCTGATACATATTTAAAGCCAGTATTCATTTGTTTTTAAACATATCCCTATTATTTTTCAGACTGAATATCCTGAATTCTAATTTATTTATAGATGGCTTTAACTAAAGATATTAAAAATAATATGAGGATTACTTGCAAAGAAACTCTGTTTAAGACGAACGAGGTATCAATTTTAATTAATGCCATTCAAAAACAAATCCAATTTGCTTTAAACATGTTTTGAGAAAATAAGTATCTGATAATCTCTAAAATTACTTGCAACTAGGGAACTCCTAACTGCATCTATCTGTAGCTTAACAAAATGCATTTCCCCTAGACAAGTCTACTCATCCTGGCTAAAAGCTGAATAGTCAGGGAAGTGGACTTGGTCCAGTGGTTAGGGCATCTGTCTACCACATGGGAGGCCCACGGTTCAAACCCCGGGCCTCCTTGACCCGTGTACTGCTGGCCCATGCGCAGTGCTGATGCGCACAAGGAGTGCCATGCCACACAGGGGTGTCCCCGCATAAGGGAGCCACATGCGCAAAGAGTGTGCCCCGTAAGGAGAGCCACCCAGTGCGAAAGAAAGTGCAGCCTGCCCAGGAATGGCGCCGCACACACGGAGAGCTGACACAACAAGATGACGCAACAGAAAACACAGATTCCCGTGCCACTGACAACAACAGAAGTGGACAAAAGAAGAACATGAAGCAAAATAGACACAGAGAACAGACAACCGTGGTGGGGGGGAAGGGGAGAGAAATAAAAATAAATAAATAAATAAAATAAAATCTAAAAAAAAAAAAGCTGAATAGTCAGGGAAAGAAGCACTTGGCTGACTTAGATTTAGAGACACACATTTGTACATTTAAAAGGTTAACTTTTAAAGCCTGCTATTCATGTCAATCTACCTTAGCCAAATGGATTTTTTTCTTTGAATAAAATTCACCAAGTAAAAGAATGAAAAAATACAAAACAACTGTCCCCCATACAAACAAACAAACAAAAAACACAGGAAAACTTCTGAGAATATCCCACAGTGAGTTTAAGGACTTTAGGGCAAAAAAGACAATTAAAACTCACTGCATCTCCTCTCTATACATGTTCAGCAGGAATTTGTTTCTATGAGAACTCTGTGAGTAAAAGTAGCAGTCGCTTGTTTCCCAGAACCTGGATGGTAAGGATAGTGGCTGATCATGGAGGGTCTTAAGTTGTAGATGAAGAACATAACATTTCAACCTTTAAAACCAACTTATCCATTTGCTCTCCTAGGCTGCAAGCTCTGTGGGGGCAAGAACAGTGCCTTAGAGCCTGAGGTCCCCATTCCCCATAAGTCCCCCATGTAAATGTTCAATGAACATTTTTTTCCATAAAAGGAAATATAAATTATTAACGTATGTTGGGGGTTAAAACAAGCCCTCAAATATTTTACAAATGTTTTTGTTGTTATAATAAATGAGGGAAAACAGCTGGAGTTTCACAGAAAACAAGGGGATAGTTTGGTAGCTTCCAGGAAGAGGGAATATATTGAGTTGCTCCTTATAAGTAGGTGGGGGGGCATGTGATTCTAGAACTGGATCTGCCACTTTGGGCATCATTTGCCCAAATGAAATGATGAGTTTGGACAATTTTTACAGTATTTTTCAACTCTTAATTTGACTAAAATAGCGGATGATCATAAAGATGTGCTGAGTTCAGTTGTGGCCCACATTTGTATTTAAGGTGGGAATTATAAAACATGTATAAAATATTTTCTTTTACTTCAAAAATTTCATCTTTTTATAATGTCATCTGAGTATTAACCATTTGTCACCCATTTTCCAGAATGTATTCATTTGTCGCTTGACTTTGTACTCCCACACCAAGCAAAGCCTGTGTTTTATGACGCTCTCACACAGAGCAGGTGCTCAAAAGTGCTGAAGGGAAGATGAGCTTAAGTTACTACCCTCACCAAAGTCTGTTGCCACAAGTACCAAGATGGTTGTCAGTCTCTGTGAGGCTTCAGCCTTCCTCTTCCTTCTCAGGCTCCGTAGTCCCAGTTTCTTCGGTCTCAGTTGTAGGCTGGCATAAGGCTTGTCTGTCTCTCTCTCTGGGGCTGGTTCTTTCCAGGCTCAGCTGCTCTCTTTTGTCAAGGTCACCTGTAGACTATCAGGCTCACTCTCTTCCCAGGGCCTCTGCTGTGTCTATGGAGCCCTCTCTATTCCTCTGTGTTCTTCTCTGGTTTATTTACTTCCCGGGGTCCTAGCATCAAAACTCCAACTCCCTCTTCTGCCCTGTCATTTTCTCTGTGAGTCCCCAACCACTAAGGGGACAGGGACTCAGTGTCCTACTGACACAGCTGAATCAAAACCCTAATCATAATTTAATCAAGTGGAACCTCTAAATGTAATACAATCTAATATATGCCCGGAGGAACAGAACAATTTACAAACAAAACTCAGTATCTATTTTTGGAATTCATAAACACTACCAAACTGCCACATCTTCCTAATCTACATCTTTTTGTTTCAAGGTCCGCCTATGATATTACCACCTCCAAATAGCTTTTCCTTGATTATGTCTAGATTTGGACACTCCTTTGTGCTTGCATACTGCCTGCACTCCCCGTCATATATCTCTGTAGCACTTTACTAGATACTTGCATGTCTCCCTGTTAAAGACTTGCATGTCTTATATTGTGGGCAGCAGATGTAGCTCAAGTGGCTGAATGCCTGTATCCCATGTACAAGATCCCATGTACAGGGTTTGATCCCTGGTACCGCCTAAAAACAAAAACAAAGGAAAAACCAACTTTCCCTGGGGAGCAGATGTAGCTCAGTGGTCGAGCGTCTGCTTCCCATGTTTGAAGTCCTGGGTTCAACACCCGGTACCTCTTTAAAAAAAAAAAGCCTCATACCAAGTAGGGGCCTGATGATGTCTGTCCTATTCCCTACTTTCTTTTTATTTCCTAGCCCAATAACTGGCACAGAGTTAGCAACCACAATACTTCTTGAATGAGTGAGAAAATGAATGGTGAAAGCAAGGACCTGGGTAAACGTGTGTGTAGAGGAATGCAATTCACTTCAGGCATATTATCCTGCCAGAACAAGTAAAAGAAATTGAGCATGGAAGAGATCTGAGAGATCATCTGGTCCAACCCCCTAATTTTACAGAAGCCAAGGAATTTTTGGCATTTTGCCCCACAAAATATAAAAGAACATTTCAAGGGAACATATAAAAGAATATTAGGAAAATCAAACACTCTAATAAAAGACGATACCAGCCTACACAATCTGCACGTAGAACTTAAATAATTTAAATTTTCAGAACTAATTTTATTTGGCCTTTATTTGTGCCTCCAAATGTGTCTTTCTCCACCTGTTACCTAGCAGTGTCAAGTTTACATCCTCCAGGCTCAATTACTTAGTATGCAGATTAAGTGAGATCCTCCTTCCTCTCCCTTCTCTATTTTTCCAGCCTTTCAATGCTCATTAGCACCTCCAACAGAAGGCAAAGGAAATGAAACTCCAATTTATCAATGTCAACTGTTGAACCAGCAAATTGCATCAGTCCCGCCCCCACATGGAAGTGTTTGGACAATTCTGAATCAACAAGATGTTGGCAGCTGCGTTCCTATGGTTCAGTAATTGCACTGTTTCCTACTGTGCTCTACGGGTTGTGAAATGAATTTATTAAATAATCTACACAAAGGGAATGTGGTGTGGGCTAGCTGAAAGCACTCTGGGCTGGTGCTGGCAGGCTGTCTTCATTTTCTTCCGTTTGGACCACTAGCCTTGACTCTTGTTTTTCTGGTCCTCAGGCTCCTAAATTTTCCAAAAGGAGAGTAATTCTGCCCTAGGCAGTAGAGAAATCCCTAGCGCCTAGACAATTGTGTGCTTTATTCTTCCCACACAGCTTTTCACCCTTTATCATGATCACTGTTATGTTGGAACCAAGTATGCTTACTTTCAGCCCAAATAACTTCCTTTGAGTATTAACACCCACGACACAAAATAGAACAATATGTTGAATAGGGCACCTTAGTCAAGCTGACCTTTTAATACTGGAGTGACAATGGTTAGGAAAGGAAAATTGAGTGAAGGCACATGAAGGATATAATGAAAAAATTTAAACATACATAGAATATAGACCAATGTTGTTGTCTTTTGTATGTTTACTCTCATATATGTATAGGAAGTATTTTGCCAATTGTATTTTACTTAGGCTAGTACAATTAGGGTTGATGTTTTCCACATCTAGGCATCTAGGCTTACACTGCTGTGACAAAAAGAAGTATTTTCAAGTGAAAATGGAAAATCGATATTCCAGAAAACTGCAACTGTAAAAGGGGAAAAATAAATAAATTCAGTAGTAGTCAACTCTAAGTCTACTTGACGCTATTTTAATTAGTATTAAACTAGCCTCTAAATCTTAGGACAGCAGACAGGATTTGAGATGACAGAGAATGACCTGACAGTCACTCTGCTGAGGGGTAGGTGGAGATGTTCCTGGCTCTCTGGATTTAGGCAGGGCCTAAAGAAAGAGCCCAGGGTCTCTTCGGTTGTTCCTGGACCAGCTGAGGCAGGTGAATGAATATGAGATTGGTCTTTGACATTACCTCACTTGCTTTTCCAGTCTTGCTTAAAAAGCAAAAATTATAAAATATGGCTTTCTCTCGAATTCAGAAGCAGCAGAATTTCACCCCTTGAAAAGCCTCCCCAAACAATTATTTTATAAAGAAGGTTTAATTTAGAGTCCACAGTCATTTCCTGAGATCTACACGCAGCCCAAAAGTTCTGGACATGTGAAATAATTCTAGATCGATTACTTACACTGGGCTGGTTCACCCCACAGCAGCCTGCTGAGGATCAAAGGGCCTGTGTGTGCACAGGGCCCAGTGCTGAGCATGCAGAAGTCTCACCTAGCTCCATTTTCCAGGTTCTCGTTAAACCTCACAGAAAACCTTCAAGGTAGAAATTATGGTCACTATTTTGCAGAAAGAGAAGTCAATGTGTACTTTAAAAGTTGTAAAATTAGGAAGTAAAAGATTCTGGAACTGCAACCAGTTCTTGTTCATTCCAAATCCCATCTTCTTTCTGATACAAGATATTGGTGTATAATCTCTGGGAAATCTCTTGTTCATTCCAGAGTCAAAAATCTAGACTGACTGGGTAGCAATACCTTACAAGGCACTCTTCCAAATAAATTGATACAGTTTTGTTTTTTTTCCATTTCATGTAAGTAGAATGGAGCATGTCAATGGAAGTTCATTATTAGAGCTTTATATTGTTTGGATTCTGGCTGAATACAAATTTATCACATTTTCTAATTAGGAACCCTCAAGCCAATTTGCAGGTCAAAAGCCTGATAGTAGCACCATAGAATGTGGATTTTAAAAAACCACACACAGAGTGTGGAATTGAGAGCTAAGAATCAGCACTCAAGTCCTTTCTGGAATGTGCTCTGGATTAGGACAGGTTCCAGTTTACTGCTGCCTCCTGCCTGCGGGTCAAAAGGGCTGTGTTCCAGAAGTCACATGTGTTATAGCAAGTCACAGCCTCATCCAGGGCCTCTTTCCCTGTCTGAAAATGATGGACTTAGACTGGTTGGTACACTTTTTAAAGCCATGTTTACTGAGGTATAATTTATTTACAATACACCCCTTTTGAGTTTGTTTTAGGTCTCCAGCTGCTAAAACAAATACCATACAATGGACTGGCTTAACAACAGGATTTTATTGGCTTGCTGTTTCAGATGCTAGGAGGCTTGTTTCCTTCAGAGTCAGTTATATTCTCGCTGGCTAGCAACCTTTGGGTCCCTTGGCTTTTCCATCACATGGCAATGCACATTTCTCTTCTGGGTTCTCTTGACTCCAGCTTCTGGCTGCTCCTGTGGCTTCTCTTACCCTGTCTAATTTCTTTTGTGTATTAGGATTTCAGCCATATTGGATTAAGACTCACCCTTATCTAGTCTGAGCACAGTTTAACTAACAACATCTTCAAAGGTCCTATTTACAAATGGGTCCACACCCACAGGACCAGGGGTTGGAACCTGGACATTCCTTTTGTGGGGGTATGATTTAATCCCCAACAGTCTGACAAATATATACACCCTTTTCGAAGATATCTTTTCATGAGTTTTGACAAATGTATGCAGCTTTATACCCATCACCAACATTAAGATATAGAAGATTTCCATCACCCCACAACATTTTCTCATGTCCCTCCACAGTCAATCCCCATCCCAGGTAATCTCTGGTCCAATTTCTGCCCCTATGATTTTGCCTTTTCCTGAATTATACACAGACATGATAACTAGCTGCTTTCATTTAGCACAATGCTTTTGAGATTAATCCATGTTTTTGAATTCATCAGTAGCTTACTCCTTTTTATTGCTCAGTACTATTCCATTATATATATGTGCCACAGTCGTTTATCCATTCACCGGCTGATGGAGAGTTGTTTCCATGCATGTATAAAACTGCTGTAAACATTTACATGCCGGCCTTTTGTGTGAGCATATATTTTCCGTTCTCTCAGGTAAATACTAAGAGTGGTGTTGCTTCTGCATCACTTGGTAAGTCGTGTGGTGTGTGTTTAACTTTCTAAGAAAGTGCCACATTATTTCCCAAATTTTGCATTCCCACCAACACAGGTACTAGTTGATATTTAAGGAGTAGCCGCAGAAAACTGTGCTCTTTTGACAAATCAATGCCTGTTAAAATGTACTCTCCTGGAGCAGAGGGCATGTGAAATGCACCTGTATAAACACTCCCTCCCCCTGCACCAAAGTCAGATGCAAAATAAATGTGTTGGACTAAATGCGACAGGCCCTTCCAGTTTTCACAGTCTATCATGCTCCTCTGAATGCCTCATTCTGTGACCATGGACACTAAGCACTGGTTTTAGGCTGAAACCCATCTGGATGACTGCACCACCAACCTACCAGCTGTGAAACATAAATGCCTTTGCCTGTCACACTGAGAGTGAAAATTACCTTCCTCTTAAGACAATGGTATAATGTATGCACCTGGCACATAGTAAGAGCTCAGTAAATAGTAACTTTTAGTTTCTACAGTTATAGATGGACATGGCTGATGGGAAGGCAGTGAGTGAACTTGGTCCCCTTCCAAAGGTTCCCAACAACCACTAGAATGTGAAAACCGAGTTCCCTGTGCTCCACTGCGGAAACCTCACCATGTTTCCCGCAAAATTCACAAGGTTCAAAACTTCTCTCTTACCATATATCCCAATGGTTTGTTCATTCCTCTATTAATCCATTCATTTCACAAATATACAAATATACACTGATGAACAAAACAGGCAGTGCTCTCTCTTGTTGCACTTACAGCCTAATATGTTCCTCTTAACTGATGTGTGGGACAGGACAGAAGTTTGGCCGCAGGCAAGAAAAAAAGGAGAGTGCCAGTGACAGTATTCTGGCTCTTGGCCAGGCAGTTTAAAGTGCAGCAGCATTCGGGGGACTGCTTCAGCTCTCATTTTCATTTTATTCAGAGAAAGGCATTGTGGCTCTAGAGCTTTCCTGAGTGTTAATGTGCAAGAAGGAGAGAGGAGATAGGTGGGAAAAGGAGGCTGGGAGGATCTACCCATGGGCATCTGGGCACTGAATACATTGACACGTTTCCATTTTAAACACTATGCTCCCACCCCTACCCTGCAAAGCTAATTACCTCACCATTTTGAGCACCCAGCTGTTGCTGTCTGAAACCTGACCTTCACTGTGAAGAGGCTCCCAGCTGCAGCAAGCTGCCTACCTAATAATGCATGGGCGCATATCTGCTTCATAACTCCCTCTCTGTTAACCAGCTTCACCAAGCAGACTGCCCTGCTTTCCCACATTCTTCTCTCAAACCATTGTCTTCTGCCAAAATAAAAAGAGGCGGAACATACTCCTTGAGGAGAAGAAAGGAGTTTCCCTACATCACACTGCAGAGCAGCCCCAGACAGTGTTATTGGAGTTCTGCCTGGCTCTGTTCATTTTGCTATCGACATCTGGGAGGCTGCTGGAATGCAGAATCTCAGGCTGCACCCCAGACCTGTTTAATCAGAATCTGCATTTCAATAGGAGACTCAGGGGATTTATAGACACATTTAAGTTTCAGAAGTGTTACGATGGGACACACACCCCAAAGAGGGTTCATTCATTCATTTACTAACCTGGCCTAAAGGTAAGATGCACAAGCTGATTAGGACAAAACTAAGTTGGACACCCTGTCAGTGGGCCTCACTTTGGAATTTATGCTCTCCAGTGTAACAGAGTTACACTGTAATTCCTCTACACATGGCTCTTCTGCCCCTTTTATTTGAATCTAAAATAAGCACTATACTTGATAATCAATATATGTCCCAGAGACTTACATTTTTGGTCCGTTCACGGGCCAGTTGAGCCCTGAATTTCAACAGAGTTGCAACACCTACTCTCTAGTTTATTGGACTCACCCAGGACAAATAACAAGGAGATGATGATGGGCAACGCCCATCCCAAGGAACAGAGTGTCTGCAATTGCAAGCAAGATAGCGCCATCCATCTGCCCCACAGGATCTAAGCTGCCTATCAATTAGAAGCAGAGTAGGCATCACCACCCCCAAATCCTCAAGACTGGGGAATGAGCAATGGACTAAAGCAGACTTATTATTATTCTAGCAATGGGAGAATTCTTATCATTGATGTAAAGGCAGAGGACACCAAAGGTTCTGAGGGATAAGAGAGAAAAGAGTTGTAATATGGGAGCATTTTGGGGACACTGGATTTATTTGTCGATGACATTGAAATGATGGATACTGGCCATTGTATATTTTGTCATAACTTACAAAATTATGCAGGACAGAGTATAAACTATAATGTAAATTGCAGTCCATGGTTAGTAGCAATGCATCAATATGGGTTCATCAATTGTAACAAATGTGCCACTAATGAAGGATGTTGTTGATGTGGGAATGTGTGGGAGGGGAAGGAAGTGGGATATATGGGAACCCCTTATATTTTTTATGTACATTTATGTAATCTAAAGCTTCTTTAAAAATGAAAAAAGGGGATTGGGAGTGGGGGTACATGGGATTCTCTTATATCTTTTAATGTAACATTTTGTATGATCTATGTATCTTTAGAAAAGTAAATTTACAAATCTATTAAAAAATAAAAAGATGCATAGAGAAAAAAATAATGTTTAAAATAAAAAAATAAATAATTAAAAGCAAACCAATAACAACAAAAGCTACGTTGGAGAGGCAGCATGATGTAGGGAAACAGCCAGCCCACAATGCACTTCCACCTCCTGGCATTCATGCCCTTGTGTATGCCTCTCCCACACTGAATCAAGATTGGTCTGTGGGACAAACAGATTGCGTGGAAGTGATGGTCTGAGACTTTCTGAAGCTAAGCGATAAAAGGTATTTGCAACTTTTTCTGCCTTGGTCTCTTGGATCACTTGCTCTGAGGGAAGCCAGACACAATGTTGTGGGGACACACAAAGGAACTTGAGCAGAGACCCTGTGGTGGTTAATGATGTGTCAATTTGGCTGGGTTACGATGTCCAGTTGTCCAAATACTGTCCTAGTTATTACTCCAGATGTATTTCATAGATGGTGTTAGAAACTACAATCAGTTGATCTTTAATAAACGAGATTACTCTCGATAAGACAGATAGGCCTCATACAAATAGTAAGAAATCTTAAAAGCAAAAACTGAGGGTTTCAGAGGTCACAGGAACTTCTGCCTCAGGACTTAAAAATCAGCTTTTACCAGAATTCCTAACCTCTGGTCTGCCCTATAAAATCAGACTTGCCAGCCCCCACTACCACAAGCCAATTCTTTAAAATAAAATCTCTCATTACAAACACACACACATATCCTGGAGGTTTTGCTTCTCTGGAAAACCCTAACTGACGCAGGTTGCGGCCTCTGACCACAATCCACCAATTTGCCAGCCACGTGGGTGAGCCAGCTTGTAAGCAGAACTTCCAGACCCAGTCAAGCCCTCAGATGGCTGCATCCCCAGCAAACACACCTCAACTTCACGGAAGACCCCAAGATAGAAACACCAAGCTAAGCCATTCCCGAATATCTGGCCCTCAGAAACTGTGTAATGCTGTTTTAAGCCACCAGGTTTTGGAGTAGTTCTTTAGCAATAAATTACTAGAACATGGGCAAAGAGGTGGATGTGAGACCTGGGTTCCCCAACTACTAGTGACTCCCCAAGATCACGTCACCTTCTGAATGTCTCAAATGTCTCATGTATAAAAGGAGTCAGTTCATCAAATCTTTAACACCTTTGATTATAAGATTCACCATAATTTTATGTATCACGAAGACAGCAGAAAATGCCATCAAATTCACACATCATCAATTCTAAAATGAATACTAATTTTAAAAATATAAAACTGTGGGAAAAATGTGCAACTGAAAGTTAATTAAATACAGTTATCATGTTTGTATGGCCTATCACACAGCAATATTGTAAGGACCAGTTGAATAAGAGATGAGAAGATTGTAAGGACCAGTTGAATAAGAGATGAGAAGATTCCTTGAAGGAACTGATGGGCCCTATCCTGAAGCATAAGACCTGATGAAGAGACTTTGCCTTCTGGCTGTCCAGGCCAGCTAATGACAGTGGCTCTGCTGGGCTCATCACTATACTTTTAATGCCAGTGCCCCAGGCTACCAACACAATTTATGCTCAGAATGACTGCTGCAAAGCTCAGCAGCAAGGAAAACCATTTAAGGCAATGTTCCCTAAATTTGCGGGAACACAGGAAATCCCTTGTTGCATTGCTAATTATATAGACTCCCAGTCCCCTTGCCTAGAAACTTTGAGTCAGTAAATTTAGGGCAGGTGTTGGAATTTGTGTTTTGACAAGGGCCCTTAGGACGGTCTGATGAAAAGACCAATTTTAAAACACTGATCTAAGCAACATAATATCCCTCTGCTTACTGATATTTTTCCTTGCATCCAATTGTAATAATACACACCTGTATTGTCTTAACTATGTCTCCACAAAGAAGTTGTTCAACTAAGTTTAAGATTTTACTGAAGGTCAATGCAAGAAACTGTCTTATATCAAGGAGAGTCTGCAACCTGGTAAAAGAATGGCAAATTATACCATTCTATGTTTACAGAATTAAAATCCACATAATAGGGGAGGGGGTGTAGCTCAGTGGTTGAGCACCTACTTTGCATGCACTAGGTCCAGGGTTCAATCCCTGATAACTCCTGAAAAAAAAAAAAGAAATCCATGTAATAAATATATTAAAGAATATATCTCCTGAAAGGGCTGACTTGTTTCCTTTTCATCAGTCAATAAAAGTTGCTAGGTGCCTGTATTTCCCTTTTTGCATATACTGCCTGGAATCTCTCTGCTAAAATGCACAGCCTAAGCCAAGGGTTCTTAACCAGGGATCCATGGGAAAGATTTCAGGGCATCCAACAGCTTGAACTGAAACTTCAGAAAAACATTATTCTTGTGGGGACATGTTGGTACAGGTGTGATATATTTATTAAAAAATACACAGTATAGTGTGGACTTAGTAAGGGATCTATGGTTTTCACATGACTGGCAAAGGAGTCTGTGGAACAAAAAAGTTAAGAACCCCTGGCCTAAATCAGTAACAATATTGACAATAGCTACATAATGTAAGTTAAATAAAACATGGCTGCTGTTGCACAAGTCTTCTTGTGAGATGCTGGCTCTGCCCTGTAGTTTAATGGCTATGTTAGAGTCATATCTTTTTCTTGAAGGTCCTCAAATCCCTGTGAAAGGAGGCAGGGAACAAATTTTAAAATCAGTAATGCTACAATAGTTTGGTTTTGTTTGTGATTGCATTTAGACTAAATGACTACGACCCAATTTCTAGCAGCTATTTCCCAAGTTGCTTGGGATTGTCTCCTCTAATGCCAATTTAGCCAGTTTTTTAAACAGCGCAGGGACGCTAACCCTAACCTGACAAGGAAATTTTATGCCCTATTTAGACCATATAATTAAGAGAACAAACAAAAAATAATCTTAAAGCACCTTCTCTTCTTGTCTCTCTCTGGTGTACAACGTAATATTCTGACAATCTGACCCAACTATGGCAGCACATTCAGGTGGTTAAAATCCTTCCCTGCAAAAAAACACACTCAAAAAAAAACCCTACTTCCATTTCATTTTTAAACATCTCACCCGTGTGCCTTCAGTTCTGCCAACAGAAATTCATCCTTGACCTGAACTTCTAAATAACCCACAAACAATAATTAAGTCACAAGAACCCTGCTGTGAAAAGGGCATTTTCTGACAGATGGGAAAGCATGCCAGAACACAGAAGCAGTTTCTATGCTTCTTCAGCTCTACAGATCAAGAAGCCTGTGGGCAAGGACCGCCAAACTTCTGATCTACCCTGGAGATCTGGGTGGACATGACTTTTCAAAAGGACATGGCAAAGTCACCAGTCCTTTAGAGTGTGATGTGTTACTCATTGTCTCTCCAACGAATATTCCCATCTCCATGAATTTGTTCATGCCATTCTGGCTGCACAGACTGACACCATCCTCTTCTCCTCCGGGAAAAGTGTTTTACTCTGTATTCCCTTGACACTCATCACATGGCAACACAATTAATTGCCATGTAGGTCTGTCTCTGTTGCTGGACCAAGCTCCCTAAGGCCAGTGATTTCGGTTAATTCTTCTTTGAATTCCACAACCAAGCACATTGCCTGGTACATGCTAGGTGCTCAGTTTGTGTGAATGAATGAATCTAGTTCAGCAACTCTAAGGTCCCTTAGATTCTGTGGTTCAACAATTCTGAAGTTATGCAAATAAGGATATGAGGCCCAAAAACGTAGTGATTTTCCCTAAAATTACATCCCCTCAAAACAAAAACCCAGATAAAAATCAAAAGTCACCTCATCCCCAATGCACTGCTTTTTCCCACATGGCCCCCTTTGCACACACTAGTCTCCCTGCCTGAACATTCTTCTGCCATCGCCTCCCTGACTCCCCAGCTCGGTTTTTAAGTCCTCCTCACTCTTCACTCCTGGGCCCAGAATCCGCCCTCAGGCCTCCCTAGCTCCTCCAGCCTGGGGCCTTCTCCTTTATTATTGACTCCCTTATTATCCTCTAGAATCAAGTTCCTCTCATTTGGAAAATTTATCCCAACTCGCAGTTAACGCTTTTAAAAGTGCAATTATTTTATTAATGGCTCTTTTCCCCACTATGTAAATTCCTGAGAGTAGGAACCGTGTCCTTGCTGTTGTTGTTCACTGCTATTTTCCCAGTGCCTAGCACAGAGGGCCTCAATAAATAATTGGCGAATGAATAAATCATTTAGGAGTTCTCCAAAACAGGAACTGGGTCTGTGGTACAGATACCCTGTCTCATGAATAGCAGAGAAACAATGAAAAATGGCAAATCATTCTCGTAAAACATTAAAAGACAACTTGATTATTTTCATGTGGATATTCACTTTATAATTAACCTGTAGCAGGTGCTTAAACTCAACTGTCTCTGTGTCATACTCTTGGCAAAAGTCCAGGCAGCCTTTCTCTTTCAATGATTTCACAAGAAAGAAATGCTACTTATTTTATGATGTAAGAAAAACTGGGAACATCAACGTGATGCTGACAGATTTTCTTCCAAGAACAGGCTGAAATGAACATTGGATTATGTATATAACTCTTTTCTACCACAGATACAGATATCTGAAGATTGTTCTCACTTGATTTGCCCACTGATCTACAGAAAGCATCTTAAGAGCACACATTTGCAAATTTTATTCCATTTAACCCAGATAAAGGGCCATGTCACATTTCTGGTTCCCAAGTCACTGACAGATTTCAGAAAGAAAGAATCTTGATGATAATTTGATGTAATTCCTTAGAACATTTTAACAGCCTGTTAAATCTAAAACTATTTAACTGGACATCAGCAAAAATTTCCAGTTCCATCTCTGAAATAAAATTTAAAAATAAAATGGATTGCCTCTACAATTGTATGTTTCTGTTCTTTACTTTTTTTGTTTTTTGTTTTTTTTAAAGATTTATTTTTATTTATTTAATTCCCCTCCCCTCCCCCGGTTGTCTGTTTTCTGTGTCTTTTTGCTGCGTCTTGTTTCTTTGTCCGCTTCTGTTGTCGTCAACGGCATGGGAAGTGTGGGCGGCGCCATTCCTCGGCAGGCTGCTCCCTCCTTCGCGCTGGGCGGCTCTCCTTATGGGTGCACTCCATGCGCGTGGGGCTCCCCTACGCGGGGGACACCCCTGTGTGGCACGGCACTCCTTGCGCACATCAGCACTGCGCATGGGCCAGCTCCACACGGGTCAAGGAGGCCCGGGGCTTGAACCGCGGGCCTCCCATGTGGTAGACGGACGCCCTAACCACTGGGCCAAAGTCCGTTTCCCTCTGTTCTTTACTTGTGTAAACACAGCAAAACTCCGCCAAGTTACACAACTACTAGCCTTTATCCAACAACTCTTAAGTGAGAAACATGCCATCCTTTGAAAGTTGAGTTGATTCCATCCAAACACAAGGTGTCATTTGGGGCTTACAAATCAACAATTTGGTAAATGTCATCTTGGAAGCACAAACAGAGATATATGTAATGTCACCTTGGAAACATGGACAGAAAAACATAAGAAGTTACTCTTCTCTAGTTCAGGTCTGTGATCCAGAATAAAGAATATTGTTGGACCATCAATAAAGGGTGGCCAACATGTGCAAATCAGTGTCACTTTCATGCAGATGCATCCATAAGGCATACCTCATCATCTACCATATAAAAGATCCACAATGGACAGAAATGATACCTGCTCTGTGTGTATAATGAAATTAATGTTCATTATTGAGTAGCAAGGAGGATCTCAGCTAAGTAACACATCAGGAATAAAAAATTTTAAAAAGCCCTCCCTCAGACAAAAAGCTTTTGATTACAGGATGTCCCTATTATTAGAATGTTTTTAGCATATTCCCAGTGAAGTACCATTGTGTCCTCCCCATCTTGAGGTTTGGAAAAAAATGGCATACCGCTCATACATTGGGGTGTCTCCCAGGTTTTAGAATGTGGCAAGAGCGGGCCAGCATATGGTCGTATGCTCTTATTTGTCTTTGAGTGGATAGAACAGGGTTTTAATCAAGACACCTAATTACAGACATAGCTCAATCCCTCTCTGGACCTAGGCTTCCACTAATATAAAATAAGGGGCATCATGCAAAGCTCCCCTTCATCACTAACATTCTCTGACTATCATCACACATAAAATATAGAGACCTTCAGAGCTTGTTTCTGGGAAAGCAGGGAAAGGACCAGATGCCTTTAGGAAAGCTACAGATATGCAAAGCATACACAGAGGGTCCCCTGCACCCACCCCCCACCACTGCTTAACACTTCACTCCAGCATCCAAAGGCAATCTGGGTGCCTAACAGGTTTACCTGTATAGATGAGAACTCAGAACAATCATCTTGCCCAGGGCTCTCCTTTTCTCTCATTAAAAGACTTTAACCCTAATGCAGGAAAGGAACTTTTCCAAGGCCATGAAGCTACCTACTGCCAGAAAAGGGAACCAGGTAGTCTCAACCACCTGGACTTTTAAACCTTTAAAAAAAAAATAAAGGTCATACAAACTGAAATACACGACACAGACATCCAAACTGTACACATCAAAGAAACCAGACCCAGCATACACTTACGATGCCTGAAAAACGAACTTTATATTAGGATTATGGCATTTCGTTGAAGAATTAACATGCGAATCTAAAATTTGCCCTTTGTCCCCAGAACTATCAGCACCTGTTGGCCAGAGGAGTAGGTATTAGGCCTACTCCCTTCACTCTGGAAGGCCAACAACTTCCCCCTAGAGAGTGTTCTCCATAGCTACTTATCTCTCCTGTGCGCTTTTCTTTCCCAAATGGGCCTTCTGAAGTCTGTGTACATGCAGAGACACTCACACATAAACATACCTGTTTATGAAAATAATCCCAGGCATTAGACTCAGTATTAGCCCTGGAACCCATCCCCATTCTCCAGTCCCAGTCATTTCTGGATGACACGGGCTCCATGCTGAGCAAAGGGTGGAAATCAAGGGGAGAACTTTAGTTCATCATTCCAAGGAAGCTCCCCTACCACAGAAGGCCTTAAGATGAGTCCCTGAAAGAGAACTAAGACAGAATTATCACACCGCAAACTATCAATCAGAACTAAGTTAAGGGAAAAGGAGAGAGTTCTGTGGTTTCCAAATGACAATCCTTGAATGAATTTAGGTTGTCTAGAGTGTCTGAATCATCCAGTTTTGTTCTGTTAATATAGATTGAAAAACAGCAATCTTGGGAAGTTTCATTTCATGGATAAGGGATGGGGCTTTAGAGGCTGTGTTTTTTTAAATGACCCCTAGGGAATTATGATAATATACCTAATTCGGGAAACATTCACAACTGCTGTACATTTTCAGAGTTGAAAGAAAACAACTGAGAAGCAGCCGGGGTCTAGAGAGCACAGTTAATCTCTCCGAGTCAATGTCATTAACAATCTGCAACATCATAACTGTACATCTCCTTGAGGTACCCATCCATCCATCCATCCATCCATTCATATTAATTATTAAGACTGCATAACAAAATATCCCCAAACTTTGTGACTTAAAACAACAAACATTTATTAGCCCTCAGTTTCTGTCAGTCAGGATTTCAGAAGCAGCATAGTTGGTGGCTCTAGCTCAGGATTTCTCATGAGGCTGCAGTTAAGTCATCGGCTGGGGCTGCGGTCATCTGAAGGCTTGACTGGGGCTCAAAGATCCATTTCCAAACTGTTGACAATAGGCCTCAATTCCTCACTGGCTGTTGGAAGAAGGTCTCAGTTCCTTGCCACATGGGCCCCCCCATAGGACATCTTAAGTGTCTCGTGTCATGGCAGCTACCTTACCCCAGAGTGAAGTCCCAGTGCTTTTTATGGTCTAGTCTCTGAAATTGTACAGTCACTTGTACCTTTTCCTATTCATTAGAAGCAAGTCACTAGGTCCAACACACATTCAAGGAGAATTAGGATGCCTCCTTTGTAGGACATGTCAAAGGATTTGTGAACATATTTTAAACTACCACATTATCCCATGTTTTGGTCATATGCTAAGAATTAAGTAGAAACTAGAGATACAAAAACACATATGGTGTGTTGCTGACCTTATGGAATCTGGGCGCAGAGGCAGAAGAGAGAATCTGAGTACTATTTTATTATTCTCCTCTTATGAAGTCAAGCGAGTAAATGCCCAGTTAGTTTAGTATCATTGGCTCATTAAGTATGCTGGGCTAGAAAGCTAAAAGGCTTGGGTCTAAGACCCTGCTTTTCTTCTTTGCATTATGTACACTGCTTAGCCACTAAGCTACTACTCTCATTCCCCTTCACAAAATGAAAATCATTTGTGACTTCAGAATGGAAGAATAGGGGCGACATGGGATTTGGGCTGGCCAAAGAAGATAAAACCCATACCAGTCCTGACAAACCATACTATCGCATATTAACAAGTGTGATAACTAGCATGCTTACAAGCAACGGTGTCCAGAACCAGAGGTCAATACACTCTTGTCACCGCATTTCCCTTTGTATATACCTGTGGACCATCCTTCAAGGGACAAAGCAGCACTCTGCTGTTCTCTAAGATCTCACCCAAAAGACACTCATCTCCTTGTTCCAAACTGTGTTTTCTCTCTTGTAGAAATGTTCTGCCTATGCCTTATGACTGGACAGGCCCTATAAAACATACGTGAGCAAATGCCCAAAGCTATTGCAGGTAACTGCTCTCAAGGACTTAGCTACCTTGCATTTTTAAATGTCAATTTATATTGAATGTCAGAGCGAAATGAAACTGCAAATAAATAAAGAGGATTGTGGAAATATTTTACGCTTGTGTTTATATATATAAATTAAGTACTATTGAAGAACTATTATCTAGATCAAGATATAGCAAAAATTAAAACAAAATATCAAGGCAGAAGTCTACTGCCATTAGAATGGAAATTTCCTCAGAGCTCAAAAATTTTGACTTAGAATACAGCTGCTAAAGAAAATGTCAATCTACAAAGAAAACAACCTTATAACCACAATGGAGTATCAAAGTATCTGGGAAAGGTCATCTCCAATTCTTTTTCAAATCCCCTTCTTATCCTTTCCTCTTCCCCAGTGAAGATTTTTTAGACTCTTTAAAGAGACTAAAAAAATTCCACAGTTTTGGGAAAACTCATCATTGTGGTGAGATAGCTAATATTAAACCACCCTATTACAGGAAAAAATAAAAACATAAAAAGCACACCCATGCAGAGATAGGAAAAGAGCTTGAAAAACAATATTCAAAACTTCTCCTACCATTGGGGATAGAGAGCACAAGTTCAAAGACAAACTGAATCAAGAATATTTTTTAAAAAGGAAAAAAAGTTACTCTAGCCAATAAACCAAAAACCCAAGAAGTCTAAATGTCCCCTGCAGACATAAAAGATAATCATGAGAGGGAATACAAAAACCTCAAGGGTTCAACAAGTTTTAGGAAGCCACCTGCAGTGAGCCCCTTTTTGCAGAGAACAAAGGAACATTGACTGAAATTAGAAACACTTTAGAAACACTTATACCCATTCCACATTTTGAAAGTCAACTAAAGGCAGCCAGAATTTTGTTCAAAATGAATAAGAAAATCAAAGCTCCTTTGTTCAATTCAACCACCATAACTTTCTCACTGGAGAGTCAGCAAGGGTTTTTCTTTCCTTTCTTTTTTTTTTTCTCCCCCAACCCCCCCATGCCCCTCTGAAGCTGAGTCACAGTATCTGGGACAGTTTTATCAGATGTTCCAAATTTAAATTAAGTCCCAATACTACCAATTCTAGAAAATTCCCAATCTGTTCTGGGGAGCCTTCCCTGAAACAGATGAGCAAGGCCCTATGGTAGAAAAGCACCTGTGGCAGGCAGTATTAGACTGGCTCTCCCCAGATAACTGAAGAACAAAAAACTCTGCTAAATCTTGACACTGATAGGGGCCTATAAAGCGGCCCTTGTTCAAGAGAACAGTGTAGAAAAATCAAGGGTCTTGGAGAGGCTGAAAAATGAAAGGCCAGGAAAAGATTTCCATTGGTTAAAACAACTTCTTAGAAAATTTTCCTATCTTAGAATTGATATATAACAAACCAGTACAATTATCACTGAAACTAACAGACAAGAAGCAGGTGGCAGAAAATGTTTTAGAGAAACTAAAATCAGCTTATCAGCAAACCATTTGTATGACGTAAAGGACATAGGTCTTAGATCTAGGAGTGAATTCATGAGCTCTGTCACACTAGTTGATTGACTTGGATAACCAACCCCTCTAAGCATTAGTTTCCCAATTTGTTTTGTTGTGATTTTCATTTTATTAGTTACTATAAAGGCTAACTAAGCATTGCCATAAAAAACACTTTGTATGACGTAAGTCGTAGGACCGAGGGAGCCACAACAATGACTGAGACCAGCCTCTGATTTCAGTTCCCAGGCTAGCTGGAAAAACAGAATATATCCATGCCAAAGAATGAAGCTGGTGTGGTACCAGCCTCCAGTGACGCTCACAATGATCCTCACCTTCTAGTATTCATACCCTTGGGCAGTCCCCTCCCACACCATACCAGAGTGGGTCAGTTAGATGACAGGAGACATCGTAGCTTCCATCTTATATCCATTCTTATTCCCAATCTCTCAATCTCTTTTTCTCTTTCTAATTCAAGCATTCTCTCATCATTTACTTTGGGGTAGCCAGCTGCTATGTCATTGAACAGCCCTATAGAGAGGCCCAGAAGGTGAAGAATGAAGTCTCTTAACCACTGGCCTTGTGAATGAGTTTGAAGCAGATCCTTTAGTCCTACAGGATGGTAGCCCCTGTGAACAACTTGACTGCAACTCAATAGAAACCCTGAGCCAGAGCCACCTGGTTAAGCCACTCCCAGACTGTTGACGTTTAGAAACTATAGGAAATCATACGTGTTTGTTGTTTTAAGCCACTATGTTGTGGAATAACTTGTTACACAGCAACAGATAACATATTAGGCTACACTAAGAGTTACAGGGTTTGGAAAAAGAGAAGATCCCTGAAGACTGCGGGTTCTTTGTTGAAGAAGGGGGTTTTGAAGGAAAGATGAGTTTGTTTTCTTTGAAGTGGGAGTGGTAATATGCTCCAGACAGAGCAAGAGTGAACCAGGCAAAGGGGCAAGAGCATATCAGACAAGTGGACAGTGTGTAGTGGAACATGGATGCTGGGCCACTGTTGACGATGGAGGCAATAGAGAGCAAGCAGGGTCCTTGAGCAAGGGAGTGATGGGGTATAACTAAGACTGAGAAACACCCGCTGATAGGTGTGTAGGAGGATAAGATACACAAGGACCAAGGGCAGGGAAGTCAAACAAACACAAGCCTTTTGGAATGATCCAGGGGAGGAAATGAGGAGCTAACAGAATAGAGTGAAGCTGGAGTCAGAATGGAGAAAGGAGATGAATGAGAGACACAACATGACACTGTCCATCACGCCAAACACCAGCCTCCCACAGCTGCCTGCCAGGCCTGAGGTTTCTGAACACTCACTTGGTCATTTAATCTGTGTGCGTATTGAGCTACATGCCTGAGGACAAAGCTACCACAGGACACATTTTTCAGTCAAAGCGCCACCATTCATGTATATAACATGTTGTTCCATTATACAACACAGCACACTACAAAATTAATACCATAAATATTGTAGATGTTAGAGGCACAAAATTATAGTAAATGTGTAAGCTTTGTTTCTTCTTAAATCACCTCAACTTCAAGAAGAGACTCCAAATTACAGTTATCTTTAATAAAATAAAGTCAAATAATAATAAACGAGGACTCACTATGGAAGTGATACACACAGAATTCAAAAAAGAATTCCTCACAACCATGACAGAGCTGAAGAGGCAAGCACCGAGAAACAATATTAGTGTTATCAATCTCATCAAGTCATCCTATGTAACAGAGGAAAAGTCATCAAAATGCCCATGGATATTGAAAGAATAGTTAGATCCTAGGATCTTTGAGGTTCTTTAGTTTAACGGCACCCTGCTCTGGGGAAGTGGACACTGTCCAATTATTCACAGGCTGTCAATCTGCTGTCCACGTTAGGAGCAATTAGGGCCATGCAAGTGAAACTATAGCAGGAAAACGAATAAACAGGCCCTGCCTTTTGACACACTGTTTTTGACTAACAGAAGACTTAAGGAACTTGGAAAAAAGAAGCAACATGACTTCAGAGTGGAATAAAGCACAGATGGCCTTTCCTTCCTAGATAGGGTTCAGCATGCATTGGAGAGCAGTGAGTACCTCCACAGGAGGAGACAGAAAAGGCCATTCAGAAAGGCTGGGAAGTCCAGGGCAGATGTGGGCAGGCTGGACTTAAGGAGACCCGGCCGGGAGGGTACTGGGAGATCAGTTGCAAAGCAAGGCTTCAAGTCAAACTGCAGAGGCTCTGAATTCCAGATGAAGTTTGAACTTGACCCAAAGGGGAGACATGGATATCTTTAACTAAGAGAGTAACATGATTCAATCCTGGACAGGGAGCGGCTCAATCACCCACATCTGTAGCTTGCTAAAGGATCACCTGTCACTAAGTTGATCCTATCAGCAAAACTACAAAAGGGAAGTATTGAAAGAAAGCTCCTTTCTGACTTCGCTGTGTTCCAGACAAAGGCTGATGAGTCTTCCTGGGAAGGAAAGGTGCTGAGAGGCCAGCTTCAGCACACTGTGCTTTCCCACCTGCTGTAAGACAAGGGACTGTCATCACAGTCGTGTTCAACCCACAGATACACTAAGCCTCCTTCTAGCTCAAAAGCAATTGAGGAGGGACATTTGCTTATGAAATTGGAAATATAAATATAGCTCTATTTGAGCATCAGACTGAAAGCTGCCAAAGTGTGTACATTATGTACATATAAACAATAAGACAGCTGGGACATGGAAGAAAAACACCAGACTTCATAACAGAAAGCCTGCATTTAAATCCTGGCTTTGCCACTTTACCACTCATATAACCTGCATGTTATTTTACTTCCCTGAGCCTTGGCTTCCTCATCTGTAAAACAGAAACCCTCTACTTCACCCATCTGTCAAGAAGACAACAGAAAAATGCAACAATAGCCATCCTTCAAGCATACAGACAAGGCATCTCCTGGAACTTACTTTCCATTTACAGACTGAGTCCTCAACTGCTAGACTTGGGCAACAGATCCTGGCCCTGCCTCCCATCTCCCAGCTCCAAAGTTACCATTCCTCCTCCTAAACCATGCTCATCTCATCTGCTGATTATGATATGGAGTTAGCCTTCAAAGCTTTGGTTTCTGCTCAGCTGTTCTTTCTAGTTCTGCCTCCCTTAGCCAAAACCTACCCTGAAACCACAAGAATAGGGTCTTGTTCTCCCAGCCAAGCCCCAGGGAACATTTAAGGCAACAGAGAAGTCTCACTTACTTTGTCTCCAATGCAGGGACAATGGGGCATAGACACAGTATCCATCAACAGTTATCTTTATTTTATTTACTTTCAAAGTTTTCGGAGGGAATGAGCTTAGGCCATTTTTGCTGTCCCTGAGTATTAGTGCTCACATGGCTTAAATCTCCCTGTCTTCATTGCCCTGTTGAGATGAATACTCACTCATGAGGCTGTTTCACAGGCATAAGTACCTTTTCCCCTAAACGTCTGGCAATCTCCAGTCTCCTCTCCTGCTGTATTGCTCTTTACCATTCCCTGACCCTTGCTTCCAAGGGCTAAGGGGTAGATAAGCAGATATGCCAGACTACAGTCAAGGGATGCAAAGCTTGGAATGCAATAAAAAAAAAAAAGATGAGGGAATGAACAAAATGGCACCATACACCACTCTCCCCAGTCAATTCTCTTTGGCAAATAGACCTAGCAAAACCCACCAGAGATATTGCATGGAGAGACTGAAGGGAACTCTGTACCTGAGCTCTTAAATTAACACAAGTTGGGGAAACCAGAGGGAAATGAAATGCTTCAAACCTCCAGCCCTCCGTGACCCCATCCCCACAGGACCCATGAGTTATGATGGTCTAGTTTCAACCATTTCCTTTACAAGGACACCCATTCACACCCAGCCATATTTTGCCTGAAAAAGAAAAACTTGAATAAGCAGACAGCCCTCCTTTGATCTTTTGGAGAAAGTCCACTTCTAAGTCTCTCAGCCAAGAGGTTGGCAGCCTCTTTCCTTTTTTCCTCCAAAGGAAGGCCAACAAGATTAAAGCTCTACCCCTTTCTTTACCACTTGGAGCTTTTACAGTTGGTGATTAACAGCCTCTTAAACAAGAGTGATCCACTATGAACTACAGATTTGGCAACTAAGAACGTCTGATTCAAAATTTAAAAAACACATGTATTCATTGTTCTATTTCCTTGGGAAGCCCGGAAGTTGAGGACTATGTGATGGAAAAACAAAGAATTACAAAAGGAGGATTACAGGGTGCCCATGCATATTCTTCAAATGACATAATTTACTAAGGCTTTTTTTCTTTTCAGTCCCTTGTAATTAAGAGTGAAGGGAAAAAGTAACTCCAAACACTTTCACATCAGTTACAAGTCTCAGAAAAACAAAATGCCATCCCTAACTCAGGCAAATGGTCTTGGCATCCAAAAAGGTTCTCATTTCACAGTAGAGTCAATGGTGACCTTTGTAGTGGGGACCATCTTGCAACTCTGAATCACAATCGCCATGTCGAATGTGTTCTTTGAGCATGTGACTTGCTAAGCTTTTAAGTATTTCCTGAGTAATTCTGACCAAAGAGTTCAGGTGACCATTGCATTTTAGCTCCAGTTATAAATTTCCACCATGAGACAAAAGGGTTGCAAAAGTGAGGAAAGCCTTGTCCATTGCTCCTTTTCCCATAATTCTCAACTCAGCTGTTATTAACAGTATGTTTCTGTACCCTGATGGGTTAATAATCTTTGCTTTCCCCCACCAAAACACTTTGCAAGAGAACGGAAATGTAGAGACTGAAATGCCATATTTCACTTGGCCCACTCTCTTTTCCTCCTACCAGAGGGGTAGAGAGGCACAAGAGAGTCTGTATTCATTTTATTCTCTAAAACAGGTTTCTTAACAAGGGAGCAGTGAGCTTGAAGTGAAATTTAAAAAAAAAACAACATTATTCTTGTGAGGACATGTTGGTGTGGGTATGATATATTTATTAAATAATGTACAGTACAGTGTGAGCTTAGTAAGGGGTCCATGGTTTTCACCTGACTGGCAAAAAGGGTTTGTGGGACAAAAAAGGTTAAGAACCCCTACTCTAAAATGATGCCTTCAGCCAAATCATTATGAAATTCTGATTGGATATCCAATCTTCTAGCCTCTCTGGCTAGACCTAATCACAGTCATCATCCCATTCAATCAGTTATAAATGTCCCAATAAAACTTACAGAGCATCTCTCATTAACTCATATATGTGGTTCTCCCGTGTGTATCTGACATACATAAAATAATAACAGTCATAAAAGCAATAGTAATAACATAAAAAAAATAATATTTATTAAGTACTTAATAGGTGCCAGGTTTAAAAGCACTTTTATATACATTTAATTAAAATAAAACTATAATAATCCTATGATGTAGGTAGTAAACTTGGGGGGGGAGGGGCTCATCTAATTACCTAGTCCACTGCTCCTTCTTTCCCCACTCCCCATAGCACAAACCACACCCTTAGACCAACACATTCATGTGCTCATACATAAATGTACACCCTGGGATCTGACCACACTGTGCCCACTCCTCTCCCTGGCCCATTCATCAAATTCCTATATGAGACTCAGGGATTTCAGATCCCAGACAAATTGCTCTCTGTCAGAAACATACCAACAAATACCCAGAACATATGGTTTCATTTGGAATCAGAGAAAGAGCTGTCACTTGACCAAGCCACATTCAGAACATTCACTAGTGGAAAGAACTCTCTAGACTAAAAAAGCTAGGGACCACCTATCATTACTGCTCCTCCTACGGTCGATGTTTTTAGTCTGTGGTCTTGGAGTTTCTCATCTTCACTTGTGTATCATCCCTGTGTCAAGATGCTGAGGTGGGTACATACACAGGCAACTGTGCAGGGTCATCTTGGATTCTGGAAACATTTTACTTAAATGTCATTTAAGATCTCCCAGGTAACTTGGTTTCAAGAGTTGCTAGACCACTAAATTTGTGGGTGACTATTAGACTTGAATTGGGGAAGACTCACTACCACCTGGAGGCAGAAGCTCTAGAAATACTCTCCTGAGTTTTCATGGTCTTAAGGTCACTAGAGCTAAAAGGAACTGAAGACTTCATTAGTCCTCAACTCAATAACACAATTATATTTGTCAAAACAAGATCAAGATGATTGAGTCTCACAGACTCAATAGTACTTTGCTGATCAAATGTTGAAAATAAATTCATAATCAGGCAAAGGCATATGCTCTCCATTTAATTATCTACAAATTAGGAAGCATTAGACCTGTCAGGTCCAATCATTCAGGACATGTTTGACAATCGCCATGACCTTGCTCCCTCCCTAGAAGTGGTGAGATATGGTAAAAAGAACACTGGTTTTTGAGTAAGTAAAGCTGGGTCCAAATCTAGGCTCAGCCAAGGTCGGTGATCTTGAAAATGGTGTCTCTCAGAGACTAATTATTATAAATTAGAAATAAGATCAACTTGCATGAAAAGTTAAGATTAAGCAAGATGGCATGGGACAGGACAGTTCGATGCTTTATCATCTTAGAGCACCCCTTCCTTCATTTCAGGTTATAACAATGGAAGTCCACTCACCATAACACCCCAAAATCAGAATTCTTTCATGACAAAACAGTGCCCAATTCAACACAGCAGCAGGTCAGCTGCCCAGACTTTATAGACTGAGTAACTCTCAACCTAGCTGACATTTACTTTTTTTCTAAAGGAGGTATTGGAGATTGAACACATGACCTCAACCACTGAGCTACACATCTGCTCCTTGATATTTACTTTTTTCCCCCTCCCCCCTTGCCCCCCACCGCTGTTTTTGCTGTCTGTGTCCATTCACTTTGTGATCTGTTTCTCTTTTTGTCTTCTCTTTGTTTTCTCCTCTAGGATTCACCGGGATTCGATCCTGCGGGCCTCCAATGGTTTCTGCTGCATCTCGCCTTGATGCTCCCCTTCATCTCTCTTCTTGTTGCATCATCATCTCGCTGCGTGGCTTGCCGCCCACCCGGGGACTTGGCTTGCTGCATGGGTACACCTTTTTTTTTTTTACCAAGAGGCCCCTGGAATCAAACCTGGGTCCTCCCACAGGGTAGGCAGAAGCCCAATCACTTGAGCTGCCTCGCTTCCTGACATTTACTTTTAATTGGCTATAGCATCCTGAGGCTGTTTAGACAGCTCTTTTCCCTGGGAAAATGGAGATGGAAATGGCTATTTGGACACTATCTTAAAAATGTAAACAGCTGCATCCATTTTACATGGGGTTTAAATATTCTATTAAGTAAGAGCAGCTAAAATAGATATATGAAGGCTACAGCAAAAAATTCAAATGGAAACTCAATTTGGGCTTAACTTCAAAGTACTGTACAGTCTCAAAACTAAGACCAAAATAAACTTTGCACTACAGCTGAAACATTAACAGTGATGGCAGCTTGTTTACACTCATCAGCCAAGATGTGCTCTTCCATCTGGTTACATACCCAGCATTTTAAAGTTATTCAAATATTTCATGTGTGAAAACAGAGAGGTTATTTCATGTAGGCAAATTTGGAGGAAGTCAAGTGCTAAATATGCTGCAAAGATCCCGCTTAACCCACGGAAACTGACATTTTCCTTGCAGCCTGCCAGTTAAATGCCTACTTTGCTTTTCAATTCATTCACCCACCTTTACAAACGTTTGCGCTGACACTTTGCCAAAGAACTATCTCACAAATCTCTAATGGGGAGGAGAGGAGGGAGTAAAATAACTCAAATGTGAATTTCGAAATTTGGAGGCACTTTTCAAATAAATTTGGTCCAGAGAAGGTCCCAAATCAAGCCAGATAAAATAAGGCATGTCAGCACTTCATACAGTACTATTATACACTGATGCCACAGAGCCTGCCCTCATATAACAGATAATGTGACTACTGTCTGACCCATTTCCTACTCCCAAAGGAGCAAGTTGGGATTGTGTAATAGACCCAGTATTTTGCTGGCTACAAGTATGCTTTTGATGTCCTATTTCTAACCTAAAGAGAACCTTGTCAAATGGAATAAACCTGTACCAGTTTTATATATAAGCATTCTGGAGTTACCTGTATGTACATATATATCTCTATTTCTTAAAGTGTACACTTGAGGTATACAAATGATTCAGTACTAATTTCTAAATCTTCCCAGAATAGATAAGATCCAAGTACAGCCACAGCATTATAGAGAGCCTCTATAAAGTCATAGGGAAGGTCCTGGGCTGTACAGCAAGCTCAAACACGGTGAAAGAAATGGGGAAGGACTTGTGCAATCTAATCCATACATACTCAACCCACACAGATCCCAAGATCAAGTATCATATCACTCCAGGTGCAACACATACCCAGGCACCCCACTGCAAAGACTTTAAATTGATGTTCAAGGCTCTCAAACCCAGCTCTCAAATCTGGTTCGACCCACCTTATCTCTCATTCATTCCTTCATTCATCACATGGGTGGGGGATCCAGCCTGTGAGTCAGTCACCAGGCACAGCCTTCCCAGTTTTCCCCTATATTCTAGCTGAAAAGAACACTGGCTATCAAGTCCCTGCCTGCCTCAGCCTCACCCAGACACAGGTATACCATGAGTGAAAACCTTTGGCCTCAGGCTCAGCCCAGCCCAGAGTCTGAGTCAGCCATGACCAAACGTGACAGTGGATTAGGAACCCCACCCATGACCACGTGGCCCAGATCACTCTAACTGCCCTACATCCACTGTGTATCATTAACACAAAGGGCACTGTGAGAACGGTTCAGAGTGCAACAGGCATTGCGTGTCACCCCCCTTCCCCAGCTCTGACTACTGAACTCTCACAGTGGTTTATTTCATACATTTAACACCTTTGTTACTTCTTCTATGTTGTAGAGTCATTTTAAAATATGTCTCATAGCCTCTGTTTGACTTGGGAGAGGGTTAAAGTATGGTGGTTACGAGCACGGACTCCAGTTAAACCAAGCTTGTTCTGCCACCTACAAGCTGTGTGATCTATCCATGCCTACTCCCTTACTGGAAAATGTAGATGGTCAGTATACCTATATCAAGTAGGGGTACCAGGAGGACAAATCCAAAAAGGTAAAGCCCCCAGAACAATGAACATACAACACAACCAAAGCAAACACTCAAGGCAATTGCTCCTATAAACAAAATGTAGTATATCCATTCAGTCATAAAACGGTATCAAGTTCTGATACATACAGTATAGATGAATCATGAAAACATTATGCTAAGTGAAAACAGGCACAAAAGGTCACATATTGTATGATTCCATTTATATAAAATGTCCAGAAAAGACAATCCATAGAGACAGAAAGTGGATTAGTGGTTGCTAGAGGCTGCTGGGAGAGGGAAATTGGAAGTGACTGCTAATGGTACAGGGTTTCTTTTGGGGTGATGAAAATACTCTGGATTTTGATAGTGGTGATTGATGCACAGCTTTGTGAATACACTAAAAACCACTAAACTATATGCTTAAAATGGTATTATTCCTTCTTTTCTTCCTCTATGAAGACAGTGCCCAGTTCTCATGTATCTCTGTATCTCCTAAAGTACGCAATACAACTCAAGACAAGCTAAATGTCAAATATACTAAGTATTGACAAATGTGGAGCCAAAAATTTCTAGGAAATATCAACAAACACTATGACCACCTAACAAGTGCCAAGAACGACTGGCCAACTTGGGAAAGTTTTATCCCCAAGGCATTTGAGATAGTGCCAGCATACCTGAGTCACTATGGCTACAGTCAAAGGCAGGTTTGGCCAAGAGGGGAAAAGATCAAAATGCAGATTTTAGGCAAACCAGTTAAGGGATGGAAAAGGGGGTGAACGAGCTACCTCATCCTTTTAGTTAGGTTTATAATCAGAGACAGCAATCGGCATGCACAGCATCAATTTCCAACACATACGCCTATTTATATAGTCTCCCTTAAGTAACTCTAGTGGCTACAAAAATAAATGAATTGGAAAAGAGGGTTGTTAGGAAGGAGAATACCAGAGAAAACACCTAGCCACATTTCAAAGCAGTTTATTTGCTTGAATGGGTGGGAAAAAATTCTTGAATATATTACAGCACTCAGCAGAACCATCCTTGCAACCTGTTCCATATACATGTTCTAGACGTCATTTCCTTAGCTGAAAATTTTAAAGGGTAGCGAGAGGGTAGATGAGATATAGCATTAAGTAAGAGAAGGGAAACACTCTCTTCACTTCATGGTAGAGAGAGAAAATATTTTTTTCTCACATTTTCCAGAATCCAAAGGCTATAAATATATGAAATGGAAAATAATCAGACCAAAATAAAAGCCAAGGTCCATTTTTCAGTATGGTTAGACATAATTAAGATGAGATGGATGACTACTAGGACCAGGGAAAAGCCTGGTTATCTAGCAAATACTCCAACTGTGCCCTAGAAGTTTCAGAAGTAGTTCCCCACCACACACCTTCTGAACAGCCTTTGCAGGTCTCCATTATCCTCTCTCTGTAGCATTCTTATAGCACTTCCAAACTAACCTGGGTTTGCCTGCTTCTTTCAGGTTCTTAAAAGTACTTTAAAAACATCTCTGCAGCATCTTTCATTCATCTCACTATCTTTTCCACTACCACTCCTCTGAATCCAGCTCTCATCATCTCTCTCCCTCTGAAAACATTATTTAATAGAGTTTGACTTGGTTTATCTTCAGAATATGGACTCTCTGACTGATTTTCCATACAGCCCCAGCATTACGAATGAATGAAGCCTACTCTCCTTAGCCTGGCCTTTAAGGCTAAGCATACCTACCAACCACATCACTTTTCCAGGTTCTTCTCCCACTTTAGGCCGCGGGTGTCCACATCCCTACATCACACAGCCACTCTATTCCATGATGACCCTGTCAGAATTCAACACTCCTTTCTTTACAAGGCGCTTCTGTGACAAGTGGTTTCTCCCGCTATGGTAGCATTTAATGCAAAGTGACTTTCATCATTTCACACCTACAAAGTTTCAGATCTTTGTAGACTAGACCATGTGTTATATCTACAATGCCTTAGTGTGTACCTATGATGGACCAAAATCAGAGTTCCAACCCGAGTGGCACATGAATGAATGAATTTCACCAAAAGAAAAAAATAATATATTTTTGGCACTATGCTAACTGCCAGGCATAACACTAAGTGTTTTACATATATTTCTGGTTTTTTATTTATTTATTTAAATTAAATTCTCCAGAGCCTTCAGATAGGTATTATAATCTCCATTTTACAAATAAGGAAACTGATGTTCAAGTCTTCAAGATCACAGAATAAAGAGTAGCAGTGCCAGGATTCAATGCCATTCTGTTGAATATTATAAGCTCCTTTCTCTCTCTCCCTCCCTCCATCTCTTCCTTTAATGGACAGAAAAATGAAGCTTCAGAAAAGTTAAATTATAAAGCGAGATAAAGGAAGAACCAGAGATTTCCATGCCTTAATATTCCCAGTGCTCAAAGTGATTCAGGAAGAGCCTTCGCACTCAAAGAAGGAGCTGCCTCTATGCCATCTTATTAGAGGTGAAGTTTGGTGTAGTAAGACTGGATATCTTCCTTAAGCATACAGACTCCAACACTAGATCTGCAGTCTCCACATTTTAAAATCTGGCTCTGATTCTTTTTTAATTGTGCAACTTTGAGCAGATCATGTCAGCACTCTGAGTCTCAGATTTCTCATGAGAAATATAATGCCCTTCTCACAGGATTACTAGGAGGAGAAATGAGAAAACATAGAGGAAACCAGACTATAAGCACCATAAAGAAAGAGACCCAGTTTTTCACAGTTGCATCCCAGCACCAGGCATTGTGCTTGGCACAGTTTCTGAAGTCTGGATCAAGGTATTCTGGTGTTTTTCTTTGTCCACTAATAATCTTTGGTCTGGTTGAGAGCCCATAGTAGGAATTAATTACAAAAGAAATTAATTATTTCCACCCTAAAACTTAAGCAAAAAAATAAATAAATATATAAATAGGTCACTAAATATAGTGGGACATAAGAAAAAGAAGTACTTGGATTTTATTATAGCTTCCATGACTGTATGCTTTTCACAATGGAAGAGATTTGAAGGGAGAAAAGAGAAAAGAGATATGAAGGAATAGATTAGGAAATCTAACTGATACCCTAAATGCCTAATCAAAAAGAATAGGCTTTGGAATATAAATTGAAAAATCTGCTCAGAGAGAACTAATCGAAGGTCCAAATTGAACAGTCTCAGCAATCTGTAGGAGAAGAGTTATTTTGAAATGGCATAATGTAGGAACAAAGAACAAAGCATTTTTATCTGGCTCCCAGACAACTAAGTGAACCTGCCAACTTTATGTGGAAAATGGTCTTTAAAGAACTGCAGTCGAGTCAGAGAAGCAGCCTAAGCCAATCAGAATTCATTAGATGCCAGAGAAGCTGCAGCTACAGATTTCCAAATAGGCAACTCCAACCCAGGTCTAAAAGGAACCTAAAGCAGTCCAGAGCTGGTGGAGACTCAAAGGGAAGCCACTCTTATTGACCCTTCCATCATGCATATCTTGCCCAGCTGCTGGACTCATTTCCTCCAGGAGGCATTACTAACAAACATGTATGTTAATCACCACAGAATTACCGAACAAGACAGAAGAAGAAAAAGTCATGGTGGCAGAGGAGGAAGGTATGCGATCAATCCTGACTCTGCCTTTCATGCAGAAACAAGAGGAAACCTCTTTAGGAACAAGTGGAAATGTGTAACACCTGGAATTCAGTTCTTAAATGAGGCAAAAATGACATATAGTAAAAGCAAACCTTGGAAATCTCTAAGATCGCTTAGGTCAACATGTTTTAATGCATATACCATAAGAGGTGCATGGGAACTGAGGCCAAAGGAGAGAACACACTTATTTATGCCTGCCATCAGCCATCTCCTGCCCCTTAGGACAATGCCTCACAATGGAATTCCAGAACCCAAGTCATTGGTACCCTTTAAATCAGGGGTTCTTAACCTTTTTTTGTTCCAAGGACCCATTTGCCAGTCAGGTGAAATGAATACTACTGTAACTTATTTATTACATACATTCTTAAGTAAAGGAAATGCTAGATTTCGGTTAGAGGTCAGAGAAAACAAAGATAATAGTTGATTTTTTTCAATTCAAGCTCATGGATCCCCCAAAATCTTTCCACAGACCACCTGGGGTCTGTAGACCCCTGGTTAAGAACCCCCGCCTTACATTTTTTCTTTCTCTCTCAATTTTTTCCATACCATATTATTAAATTGCCAAATTCTGCAATTTAAAGGGCACATAAATGTAACTTCATATTATAAGTCCTGCCTCATTTATAGCCTCGTTTGAAGATCAGTATGGTAAAATGGATGTGAAAGCACTATGCAAACGACCAAGCTTTTTATAAATACTATTACTAATCTGATATGCTGAGAACTTCTAGAGAGCAGGGCTCACACTTTCCCTCCTTTTGTATTTCCAGGATCTAACTTGCAGGGACAATCATATTTTCTATGCACTCAATAAATAATGGACAGGTAAATGGATAGAGTTATGAAACAATTAACCCTAAATACAGAGTCTTTTACTGCAGGCCATAAAGGGGCTAAGATATGTTCCCAGGCCCATGTAAATACTTAACATCTAACAGGAATGGGGTGAAAGGGGTGGGGGCGTGTATGGGGACCTCATATTTTTTAATGTAACGTTTAAAAAACGACAAAGAAATTTTTTAAAAAATCTAACTGGAGAAGATGCTCTCCCAGAATACAGAGTACAGAAGACAGTATACCCTTGGGTGCTACTTACAAGGTACAGACTACAGTCACAAAAAAATGGGAGTCATCGGCGGGCTGGAGTCATCAGCAAAGGATTCCTGCACAAGGTGAGATTTGAACTAGGATTTCAGAATTCAGAATGGGAAAGCTCTTGGGAGTCAGTCATTTAACTTCCTTATTTTAAGGTTGAGAAAACTGAGATTGAGGAAGAGGCCCCTGTGTACTGGGCTCACACAGCAGCTTCCACAGGAAAGCCGTGGTCAGCCAACCCCAGAACCATCACTACAAAGACCCATAGACCCAAAGGGACCCCTGATCCATCCTGGAGCAAGACTGCAAAGTACAGAATAAAGAGTGATCTACAGATTTACCTCACTGGGAGCAGCAGTAAACAAGAGTCAAAATAGTTGCTCTAAAATCATTTTTTAAGTACCATGAAACAAAATGCTAGGTGGTATGGGATGTGTGCAGGTACGTGTAGACAGTCTCTCTCTCTCCCCCCGTAGTTCCTGCCCACAATAGAAGTGAATCACGGATGAGGAAGAAATCAGCACATCCATCTTCAGACCCTAACTTAAATATCAACTTCTGAGTGAGGCCTCCCTCCCTGACCATCCTGTCTAAAATTACAATCCCAATCCCAGTATGTGCAATCTCTCCCACCTCCTTGCTTTACTTTTCTCTACCATCTAACATCTTATTTTCTCTCTCTCTCCTCTGAGTAGAATGTAAGGAGTCTTTGTTTTTCTTCAGTGCCTTATCCACAGCACCAAGCACACACCTAGCATATATTAGGTACTCAAAAAAATATTTTTTGAAAAGAATTAACATATGAATGAATTATGAAAGGAATCAGAAGGGAGCAGATGTAGCTCAAGTGGTTAAGTCCCTGCTTCCCATGTATGAGGGAATAGGTTCTATCTCCAGTACCTCCTAAAATAAAATAAGATTTAATTTAAAAATATATAAAATAAAACATCAAATAAAGTAAAATAATAAATACAATAAAATAAAGTAAAATAGAAATTAGAGAAGGCCTCAGGAAAAAGGTTGCATTTGAGCTTATTCTTAAGTAATGGATACCATATAGAAAAAGCAGACAGTGAGATGGAAGTAGGTACCAGAGTCAGAAATCACATGCGGAAAAGTATTTAGATAGTGGGATATTTGGGACTGGATGAGACCAGCAAGTGTTCCTCAGTCTGAAATGTAAGATTTATAAAGAAAACTAAAACAAAGATAGTATAGAATAGAGTCACAAGCATCTGACTAAAACGTTATAGATATAATTCTGTATAATCAGGGGTGCAGTGCAGGGTTACCTCCCAATCTCAAGAGACCAACTTGGTGCCCCCAAAAGTCAGACAGGCCCTCTTAGAAAGCAGTTCAGCTGAAGGGGACAAAGGATTCCTGAAAGCCAGTGACTAACACAGGACTTCCAGCCGTTTCCCACGTGACTCTGTGATTCTCTGTGCCAAAGCCCTGATAGCCACATGCCCCAGCTCTGAGATGGCTGACCCATAAAGGCCAGCCAGAGTCACTCTTGCAAGGAGGGCAGTGTTTTAGACTTCCAGTTCGGATTCATGCCACAAAACTCCTGGCAGAAACGCACCCCTTTGTACAGGACTTCAATACACATCCTTTTAAGTTATTTCATTTAATTATTTTTAATGTTGCAAAGACTGATCAGGGAAATGTATACTTTAAAAGAAGGGGAAAATTTCATTAGCATGTATAAAAATAAAGGTAATAGACTATTGACTGTGGCAATTTTGGGAAGTTGGCACAATGTACCTCTCCAATTCACAGGACAATGAAAGAAAATGTAAACTGCATTACATAGTAAATGGCGATAACATGGCTCAGGATACAGGTAGTTGCTGAATGTGCACAGAGAGCTTCTGCACTGTGCCAGCCTCCCCGGTACCAGCCCTGCCAGAGTCACCCTGCAGAAGCAGAAGACATTATAAAGTCTTGGAGAAATCAAGGTCTAGAACAACTTTTTCACTTACAGTCCTGTCTCAGCGAGCAACAGTTTCTCACTTGTAAGACCAGACTGCGGTCAGGTGAATGTGTTTTAAATGCCAATTTTATTTATTTTCCTCCCTTTATTGTGTACACAAAAGCAGACTGGTAGATAAATAACTTAAGCTGATGGATTCTGAAGTGCTGGAATGGTTTAGAGGAAAGAACATTATTAAACTAGGGACCAAAAAGCCTGATGTTCGTTCCTGATTTGGGGCATTACCCACCAAACACCCTAGGGCAAATCATTTGACTACTCCGTTCCTGATAGCATCTTAGCTAAAATGAAATGGATACTATTATCTCATTAAATTGCAGCAATCCTCTGAATTCATACTTTTATTAACCCCATCTTACAATGTAATTTTTCCAAAGTCACAAACAAGAGGTAGAGCTGGAATGCAAACCCACACCTGCCGGATTTCAGAGCTCACATTCTTAATCCCAACCCAATGGCTTTCATTTATTCATCTGAGTAAATGCATCAAAAAGAAAGGGTTGAGGCAACCTGGGTCTATTATCTAACCAGTACCCAAGTGTCAGAGAAGTAATCCCCTCCCTGCCCCACCCCCCAAAAAAGGTATGAAGGAACAGTTCACACATCGGTAGACCAGGAGTAGCAATGGAAGATCCGAAACCCTTTTCCAGAGCTCTCCCCAAATTACATCTGAGTCCTGTTCTGATAAGTTATCTGGGAACGGAGAAGCAGCAAGGGGACTTCTCCACAGATGCATTTACAGCCACGGACTCCCTTCACTCTCCCCATCACAGCGCATTATCATCCAATGTGCAAAGGCAAATCTGTGATAACAGGCCAGAGCTGCGGGACAGTGCAATAAACCAAGTTCAACAGGACAAAAATGTCCCCCTAATCTTGGGGTCAAAATGCTAAATGAAAGGAACAGGGCTTAGCAGCATCCCATGCAACCAAGAGTAAGTTAAAATGCTTCAAGGATGTGCTCTGACCAACAAGGCAATTTAGTGTGACTGAGGCCTCCTGAAGAGAGCATTTCCCTAGAAGGAGACATGTCTGCTTTAGTCTGTGGTGTGGACACTACATCTGGAAGATCTGTCACACAACACACTGGTCAACAAGAAGTTCTGCCAGTGTGGTAATGAACCTACACCCTGGAATAAGACTTAAAGGAACTGGGCATATTTAGAGATGGGAAGACTTGGGGATTCCATCTTCTAAAACAGAAAGCTACCCCTTCCCCCCAAAAACAGAGCAGGCTTATTATTCCATATTCACCCTAATTTTAGAATTAGGATATCAGGGAGGTAGATTTGCGCCCGATAAAAAGAAATTCTCAGGAAGCAAATGTGGTTCAAGCAATTGAGCTCCCACCCAACACATCGGGGGTCTGTGATTCAGTTCCCGGTCCCTCCTAAAGAAGACAGGAGCTGGCATGATAGGCAGGCATGGCAACCTGATATAAGATGGAGCAGGAAGACACATAAGAAGAAAAATATGATGAGAGACACAACAAAGCAGGGAGCTGAGGTTCCTGGTGCCTCCTAGAGAAGACAGGCTAAGACAGCGAGCTGACGCGATGGGCAGGCATGGCAAGTTGACGCAACAAGAGACACAGGAGGAAGAACATAATGAGAGACACAACAAAGCAGGGAATGGAGGTGGTTTAAGTGATTAGGCACCTCCCTTCCATGCTGGAAATCCCGGGTTCAGTTCCCAGTCCCTCCTAAAGAAATAAAAGAAGATGAACAGACATAGCTAGTGCAAACAACAAGGAGGTGGGGAGAAATAAATAAAGAAAATCTTTAAAAAAAAGAAAAGAAAAATTTTCTGAAAGATACTGCTGCCCAAATATTAATATATGAAATTTGCAACCCAGG